>NC_091979.1:27961649-28261649 GCF_044704955.1 Pristiophorus japonicus | reverse complement strand
AGTATTGGTTGAGTCGCTCCAGAAAAATTTCCCATTCATCTCCCTCCAAGAATTTCTCCAGATGCCCACTGTTCTCTGCATCTTTGGGTTTGCTATCTGGATCTCGTCGCCAGTTGTGGTGTATGGAGAAAGAGTCAGACTGAACACTGTGAGCTCAAAGTAAAGTGTAACCTTAATCTTTTATTGTAGCTCTCCAGAGTGCATCTCCAAGTTATGAAGCTTCCTTAAATAATTGTGCTCCCAAGGGATAATGGGATTCCTTGTGACTCCAGGTGATGAGCCCTCTGGTGGCTGTACAGAGTAAATACAAGTTTACATATATAACACCACCCTCTTGTATGGCTCAGAGACATGGACCATGTACAGTAGACACCTCAAGTCGCTGGAGAAATGCCACCAACGATGTCTCCGCAATTTCCTACAAATCCCCTAGATGGACAGACGCACCGACATTAACATCCTCAACCAACATCCCCAGCATTGAAGCACTGACCATGCTTGATCAGCTCCGCTGGGCAGGCCACATTATTCACATGCCAGACATGAGACTCCCAAAGCAAGCGCTCTACTCGGAATCTCCTTCACGGCAAACGAGCCAAAGGTGGGCAGAGGAATCGTTTCAAGGACACCCTCAAAGCCTCCTTGATAAAGTGCAACATCCCCACTGACACCTGGAAGTCCCTGGTCAACGAGAGCACTAAGTGGAGGAAGTGCATCTGGGATTACCTCACTGATTACCTGGAGTCTCAACACCGAGAGCATGCAGAAATCAAACGCAGGCAGCGGAAAGAGCGTGTGACAAACCAGACTCCTCACTCACCCTTTCCCTCACCGACTATCTGTCCCACCTGTAACAGGGACAGTGGTTCTCGTATTGGACTGTTCAGTCACGTCTTCCTCGATTCCGAGGGACTGCCTATGATGATGATGTTATGTCCAGCATTTGTCGTTTTTATTTCAGCTTTCCAACAACCGCAGTATTTTGCCCTTTTATTTTTGCTTCTATGTCAGCTTGTGTTAGTTAGCAACGCTGTCACCTTTGAGTGAGAAAGGTTGTGGGATTAAGTCCCATATTAGTACTTGAGATCATTGGGGGAAAATTGCGTTTGGAGGCTTCCTTCGGACGAACGCCTCCGACCTGAAAATATTTTAGGAAAGTACTTGGTGGTCACGCAGGCGCCTTCGATTGCGGTCGGAGGCCTTCATTCGCTGTACAGCATACGGGGAGATCACATCCCCGTATTTCGGGAAATGCTGGAGTCATGTGGGCCTGGACCACCAATCACAACACAGTATTCTCATTGATTAAAAATGGGATCTCTATTTGTACGAGTTCCCATTACTATCATTGAGAAAACCCTCCTAAAACAAGAAACACAGCATAATAACTTTTAAAAAACACCTCACATATTGAAATTAAATGTAATTAAATGTTTTAGAAAAAGGAATCTTTATTGGAATTTTTAAATATTTGTTTTAAGAGGGTTAAAAAATAAACTTACCTTAATGGGCAGGGTTTTTAACATAAAAATAAATGATTACATTCAATTTTTATATGCTTTAAAACTCTTACGCTGGCAAAAGTAAGCTAATGGCCTTCTTTTACCAGGCGTAAAAGTTTGAAGGATTATGACTGGGCATGAGTTGGGCAAATAGCCCAATCCCACCCGCGCAGATGTCCTTCTCCCAGGGATGCAGAAGATTTGTCAAACAAAATCTTGACAGATCAGGAAAGCCGGTTTTCGGCGCATGCGCTTCACGCCTGAGAACCAGCTTTTGCGAGGCCTCGCCAGGTGTGTGCCACTTTGTACGCACCCGGCGAGGCCGGAATTTTCAGCACATAATCTGCCTGGTGAAGCACTGCTACTTTGTTAAATTGAGGCTCCATCCATTGCAATGTGTATATAAAGTCCCCTGACACTATTTCAAGAATTTCAGGGAGTTCACCTGGTGTCCTGACCCACATGCTTCCCTCAAACAGCACCATCAAGGAAAGAGTAACTGGTCATTCATTTCATTGCTGTGCTTTGGATCTTGCTGTGTGTCCAGCTGTCGCTTACTGTCATAGTAACAGTGACTCCATATCGACATAATTTATTGTATATAAAGTGCCTTTGGAGTGTTTCTGAGAGATATGCTTTCAACATAAATTCTCCTTACTTTAAACAATCGCCAGTTCAGGTTATGATACAGATAAATCAGCACTCTTAAAGCCAGTGTTTTACAATCACCGCACTGTAATGTGCACAAAACCGTGCACAGAAGAATGCATAAAGAGTTGCATCACAGAGTGGTAGGAGTTTCAGTACAAAATTATACCATTCAGGCCACTGTATCTGTGTTAGCTCGACACAGGAGCTCTCAACTCTAATTCCATTTGCCTGTTTCATTGAATATTTGTCTTCACCAAATGGGTGTGAATGGCTTGGCTTCATAGAATCATAGAATCATAGAAATTTACTGCATGTAATCCCATTTTCCAACACTAGGTCCGTAGCCCTGTAGGTCACGACACTTTAAGTGCACATCCAAGTACTTTTTAAATGTGGTGAGGGTTTCTGCCTCTACCACCCTTTCAGGCAGTGAGTTCCAGACCCCCACCACCCTCTGGGTGAAAAAAGTTTCCCTCAAATCACCTCTAAACCTCCTACCAATTACTTTAAATCTATGCTTACTGATTGTTGACCCATAGGTCCTTCCTACCCATTCTATTGAGACTCCTCATAATTTTAATACACCTCAATCAGGTCTCCCCTCAGCCTCCTCTATTCCAAAGAAAACAACCCCAGCCTATCCAATCTTTCCTCATAGTCAAAATGCTCCAGTCCAGGCAACATCTTCGTAAATCTCCTCTGTACCATATTTAGTGCAATCACATCTTTCCTGTAATATGGTGACCAGAACTGCACGCAGTACTCCAGCTGTGGCCTTTAACTAGTGTTTTATACAGTTCAAGCATAATCTCCTTGCTCTTGTATTCTATGCCTCGGCTAATAAAGGCAAATATTTTGTTTGTGTTCACAACCTCTCACGCAGGTCGGGGCCATAAAAGGAGTGGAGGTGAGCAGCCCGGGAGCAGTGTGGAGGCCCCGACCTGCATGAGAACAGCAGCGGCAAGTCGGAGCCATAAAAGGAGCGGCTGCCATGGGCAGCGTGGCGGCATGCCACTTCAGAGAGCAGCGCGAGGGCGACGGCAGCGAAGTGTGATGTCACCAAGGTCCAGGTCGGTAATTGGAGCATGGGCAGATGCAGCAGGAGCGGCGAGGTTGGGGCAAAGGAGTGGCGAGAGCTTGTAGAGGGATGTGATCGGGGCCAAGGGGAGGTGTGAGTTTGGGGCCAGGGGCCCAGGGGCAGCACGGGCTACACTGCAATATGTGTGCGCACTAGGTCCGTGCAGCAGAGCTGGTCTCCAGTCGTTTTGAGTAATCCTTGCCACTAGACCAAGACCTAGCTCTGTCAAGCCCGCATGGTGGCTGGTGTGCAACGGCCACCACACGTTAAAAAAATGCACGCACAGGCATCTTCCACCCTTGAGGATGTAGTTCGGGTCCTTCATTGAGACACCTGTGAACTCATCCATTTTTTGGTGTGGAAGCAAGTCATCCTCGTTTCGAGGGACCGCCTATGATGATGGATCTACCTAGCCTGCTTCCTTCAGGGATCTGTGGACATGCACTCCAAGATCCTTCTGTGCCTCTACATTTCTCAGTGTCCTACCATTTAATATATATTCCCTTGCAATGTTAGCCCTCCCCAAATGCATTACCCCACACTTCAACAGTCACATTCCATACTCAAATGACACTTTGAATGAAAAGGATTGAGTATTTGTCCTCAGCATGTGGACAATACTTGGCAAGGCTACATTTCTTGCCCATCCTTAGTTTTCCTGAGAAAATGTGGGCAGGCCACCTTCTTGAAGTAATTACGTGAGTGACTTGTTCAGAGGGCATTAGAAGTCAACCACAAAACGTGGAACAGATTGGGCAAGAGTGGCAGGTTCCCTTCCATATACAACCTCGGAGAACCTATTGGGATTCAACAACACTGCAGCAACAGTCATTTTTTCCCCTGGAGCTAGTCTATCAATTACCAGATTAAATGTATTGTATATGTAGACACTCTGATAATGACTCCATGAGGCAGGGATATGCTCCTTAAACTGTGAAGACTGTACTCCTTTATTGCAGCTCCTCCAGTGAGGACACCAAGAGGTGAGCTCCCTTTTATACTGGGTTACCTGCAATGTGCAGGTGACCCTTATGTCTCCAGCAGCAACACCCTCTGGTGTACAGGTAATGTGTGTACAGGGTGAAGGTACATTCAGTGTTACAGTACATCATAACATTATAGGCATGCATTAATAACAAAATGGAAGATTACTGAGAGGTGTGGAGGAACAGAGGGACCTTGGAGTGTATGTACACAGATCCTTAAAGGTAGCAGGACAGGTCGATAAGGTAGTCAAAAAAGCATACAGAATGCTTTCTTTTTTTAGCCGAGGCATAGAATGCAAGAGCAGGGAGGTTTTGCTAGAACTGCATCCAACACTAGTTAGGCCGCAGCTTGAGTACGGCGTGCAGTTCTGGTCCCAACATTACAAGAATGAAGTGCTGGCACTAAAAAGGGTGTAGAGGAGATTTACGAAGATGTTGCCTGGACTGGAAAACTTTAGCTATGAGGAAAGATTGGATAGACTAGGGTTGTTTTCCTTGGAACAGAGGAGACTGAGGGCAGAACTCATTGAGATGTATAAACCCTTCGGTCGCCAGAGGAAGAGAGTGTTCGAAGATCAGACCCTCAAATCTGGCACCAAGCTTATGGTCTACATGGCTGTAGTGATACCCACCCTCCTGTATGGCTCAGAGACGTGGACTATATACAGTAGACACCTCAAATCACTGGAGAAATACCACCAACGATGTCTCCGCAAGATCCTGCAAAACCCCTGGAAGGATAGATGCACCAACATCAGTGTTCTCGATCAGACTAACATCACCAGCATCGAAGTACTGACCACACTCGACCAGCTCCGTTGGGCGGGCCACATCATCCGCATGCCCAACACAAGACTCCCAAAGCAAGCGCTTTACTTGGAACTTCTACACGGCAAGCAAACCCCAGGTGGGCAGAGGAAACATTTCAAGGACACCCTCAAAGCCTCCTTGATAAAGTGCAACAGCCCCACCAACACCTGGGAGTCCCTGACCAAAGACTGCTCTAAGTGGAGGAAGAGCATCTGGGAGGGCGCTGAGCACCTCGAGAGCATGCAGATAACAAGCACAGGCAGCGGAAGGAGCATGCGGCAAACCAGACTCCCCACCCACCCTTTCCTTCAATGACTGTCTGTTCCACCTGTGACAGAGACTGTAATTCCCATATTGGACTGTACAGTCACCTGAGAACTCATTTTTAGAGTGGAAGCAAGTCTTCCTCAATTTCGAGGGACTGCCTATGATGATGAATGTTGGTAATAAAGTAAAGGGTGTAATAAGGATCACCTGACCACATGGTAACATCTTCAGCAATTGGGAGATGCTTTTAATGTTTCTGTTTTAAAATTATGAGGGGCCGAGATAGGATGGATAGGAAGGATCTATTTCCCTTAGCATAGGGATCAATAACCAGGGGGCATAGATTTCAAGTATTGGTAGAAGGATTGGAGGGGAGGTGAGGAAAGATTTCTTCCCCCAGAGGGTGGTGGGGGTCTGGAACTCACTGCCTGAAAGGGTGGTAGCAGTAGAAACCCTCACCACACTTGGAGAACTTAAGCTACAGGGCTACGGACCTCGTGCTGGAAGGTGGTATTAGGCTGGGTAGCTCTTTTTCAACAAACATGGACACAATGGGCCGAATGTCCTCATTCTGTGTCGTAATTTTTCTATGATTGAATTCGATTTCCTGAGTTGCTGTGATAGGATTTGAACTCACAACCTCTGCGTTGCTAGTCCAGAGCCATAACCATAACCACTAACTCACCCCACCACTTTTTAGCAACACCACATGCATGAATATCTCACATGTGTATTTATTAGTTGTTTCCACATTCACCCCACAGTATGATGAGGGTAGTCAGTCGTCAGGGAATAGACACGTTATCAATGGAAGCACAGTGAAACCTCTACAAACACACTCAGCAAAAACAGACAGCTGCAAACAGCAGATATTTATTGAGGGACACAAATAACTTACATAGTGAAATATGCAAGAGGCGCTTTGAAAAAAAATTCCTGGAAGAAAGGATAAATCTACATTTAGAAAGACACAGATTAACCAGGGACAGTCAGCACGCATTTGTTAAGGGAAGGTCATGTCAGACTCACTTGATTGAATTTTTCGAGGAGGTAACCAGGAGGGTCGATGAGGGCAGTGCACTTGATGTAGTGTATATGGACTTTAGCAAAGCTTTTGATAAGGTCCCACATGGCAGACTGGTCAAAAAAGTAAAAGTCCATGGGATCCAGGGCAAAGTGGGAAGTTGGATCCAAATTTGGCTCAGAGGCAGGAAGCAAAGGGTAATGGTTGATGTGTGTTTTTGTGACAGGAAGAATGTTTTCAGTGGGGTTCCGCGGGCCTCATTACTTGGCCCCTTGCTTTTTGTGGTATAATTCAATGATCTAGATTTGAATATAGGGTGTATGATTAAGAGGTTTGCAGATGATACTAAAATCGGCTGTGTGGTTGATAATAAAGAAGAAAGCTGCAGACTGAAGGAAGATATCAATCAACTGGTCAGGTGGGCAGAACAGTGGCACATGGAGTTTAATCCAGAAAAGTGTGAGGTAATGGATTTGGGAGGGCTAACAAGGAAAGAGAATACACATTAAATTGTAGGATACTGAGAAGTGTAGAGGAGTAAAGGGACTTTGGAGTGCATGTCCACAAATCCCTGAAGGTAGCAGGCCCGGAAGATAAGGTGGTTAAGAAGGCATACGGAATGTTTTCCTTTATTAGCGGTGGCATAGAATATAAGAGCAGATATTATGCCTGAACTGTATAAAAAACTGGTTAGGCCACAGCTGGAGTACTGCGTGCAGCTCTGGTCACCACATTACAGGAAGGAGGGGAGAGGATGCAGAGGGCTTTTACAAGGATATTGCTGGGAGTGGAGAATCTTAGCTATGAGGACAGATTGCATAGGCTGGGTTTGTTTTCCTTGGAACAGAGGAGGCTGAGGCGAGATCTCATTGAGGTGTATAAAATTATGAGGGACCATGATATAGGGGATAGAAAGGGCCTATTTCCCTTAGCACAGGGGTCAACAACCAGAGAAATAAAGTTAAGGTAATTGGAAGAAGATTTAGATAGGATTTGAGGAGAAGTTTCTTCACCCAGAGGGTGGTGGAGGTCTGAAACTCACTGCTTGCCGGGTGGTAGAGGCAGAAACCCTCAGCACATTTAAAAAGTACTTGGATGTGCACTTGAAGTGCCGTAACCTGCAGGGCTACGGACCAAGAGCTGGAAAGAGGGATTAGGCTGGATAGCCTCTTGTTGGCCGGCATGGACACGATGTGCCGAAATGGCCTCCTTCCATGTTGTAAACTGCTATGATTCTATGAAACCATGGTCACCTGCAAATTATGAACTACAGACGTCCTACAATGCAGCAAGCCCTTTTACAAATTAAAACACGGGACCCAGCCGTGTTGCAAAGCTGCTGCACCTGGAGCGTTCACTGGGTCAGGAGCACTGGCGCTTCCCCCTTGCATCACACCTCCTTTCTGCCCCCAGATTCTCACAAGGTCAGTGTATGCCAGTCAGCATGAGACAGCAGCAGGATTTGGGAAAGAAACGGCTTCTGTGGAATGGGGGTGCTCTTTACCCAGCATGCACAGCGGCAGAGAAACCACCCTATCTCTGGGATGGAATATTCACACAGCTACATCCCGGGGGAGAGCGGTCTCACCTGTTGCTCAGTGGGTAGCGCACGCGCCTCTGAGTCAGAAGGTTGTGGGTTCAAGTCCCACTCCAGAGATTTGAGTACAAAAATCTAGGCCGACGCTCCCAGTGTAGTGCTGAGGGAGTGCTGCACTGTCGGAGTTGCCGTCTTTCAGATAAGCCATTAAACCGAGGCCCCATCTGCTCTCTCAGGCTTAGGTAAAAGATCCCATGGTGCTATTTTGATGAAGAGCAGGGGAGTTATCCTTGGTTTCCTGGCCTTTATTTATCTCTCAATCAGCACCAGAAAAACAGATCATCTGGTCATTATCACATTGCTGTTTGTGGGAACTTGCTATGTGCAAATTATCTGTCGCATTTCCCACATTACTCGACTCCCAAAACAAGCACTCTACTCCAAGCTGGGAGTCCCAGGAGGACAGAGAAAATGCTTCAAGGACACCCTGAAAGCCTCCTTAAAAAAATGTAACATCCTCACCGACTCTTGGGAATCCCTGGCCCAAGGCCGCTCTGAGAAGCATCCGAGAAGGTGCCGATCACTTCGAGTCTCTTTGTCGGGAGCACGCGGAAGCCAAGTACATACAGCGGAAGGAGCGTACGACAAATCAAGCACCCCACCCACCCGTCCCTCCAACCACTGTCTGCCCCACCTGTGACAGAGACTGTAGATCCTGCATTTTTCTCATCAGTCACCTTAGAGACTCATTTTAGTGTGGAAGCAAGTCATCCTCGACTCCGGGGGACTGCCTAAGAAGAAGTCTGCAGATGCTGGAAATCTGAAACTAAAAACAGAAAATGCTGGAAATACTCAGCAGATCAGGCAGCATCTGAGAGAGAGAAAGAGAGATAACATTTCGGGTCGATGACCTTTTATCAGGACTGAAAGATGTTAGAAATGTAATAGGTTTAGAAGCATAAAAACATAGAAATTTACAGCGCAGAAGGAGGCCATTTCAGCCCATCCGCGCCGGCCGACAAAGAGCCACACGGCCCTCGGTCAGCAGCCCTGAAGGTTATATATAAATCTATGAACAATGAACAATGGCGGAAAGGTAAAGAGGACCCAGCCCCAACCAGTCCACCCCACACACCTGCGGCACCCCTTGCACCGAAATATTCTACACTCCACTCCAACTGGAGCCATGTGATCTCTTGGGAGAGGCAAAAACCAGATAAAAACCCAGGCTAATTTAGGGGAAAAATATCTGGGAAAATTCTTCTCCGACCCATTCAGGCGTTTGAAACTAGTCCCAGAGATAGCGCAGTTAAATAAGTCGAGAGGCAGGGAAAGGGAGGAGGGGAGGAAAGAACAAAAGGGAAGGTCTGTGATAGAGTGGAAGGCAGGAGAGATTAGAGAGACTAAAGGGATGAGGGTGCGAGGCAAAAGGAGATGGTAATGAGACAAGTACGGAAACAAACGGTGTAAATGGGAATATCAGATTATCAACAGCTGCAATCGTCGAAGATGCAGTCGGGGAGCAGCGTCGGGGAGGCCTACAAAAGGCCCAGAGGTAGCAGCGTCGGGGAGGCCTACAAAAGGCCCAGAGGTAGCAGCGTCGGAGAGGCCTATAAAAGGCCCAGAGGTAGCAGCCTCGGGGAGGCCTACAAAAGGCCCAGAGGTAGTAGCATCGGGGAGGCCTATAAAAGGCCCAGAGGCAGCAGCGTCGGGGAGGCCTATAAAAGGCCCAGAGGTAGCAGCCTCGGGGAGGCCTATAAAAGGCCCAGAGGTAGCAGCCTCGGGGAGGCCTATAAAAGGCCCAGAGGTAGCAGCGTCGGGGAGGCCTATAAAAGGCCCAGAGGCAGCAGTGTCGGGGAGGCCTATAAAAGGCCCAGAGGTAGCAGCCTCGGGGAGGCCTATAAAAGGCCCAGAGGTAGCAGCCTCGGGGAGGCCTATAAAAGGCCCAGAGGCAGCAGTGTCGGGGAGGCCTATAAAAGGCCCAGAGGTAGCAGCCTCGGGGAGGCCTATAAAAGGCCCAGAGGCAGCAGTGTCGGGGAGGCCTATAAAAGGCCCAGAGGTAGCAGCCTCGGGCAGGCCTATAAAAGGCCCAGAGGTAGCAGCCTCAGGGAGGCCTATAAAAGGCCCAGAGGTAGCAGCCTCGGGCAGGCCTATAAAAGGCCCAGAGGTAGCAGCCTCGGGCAGGCCTATAAAAGGCCCAGAGGTAGCAGCCTCGGGGAGGCCCAGCCGGTGCAGCTGCAGCAAGGGGGCAAAAAAGAAGTAGAAAGAAATCAAAAGATGACGTCATAGCCAAGGGGTAAGTGATTGGCTGGTGATTGGTAAGTAGTTTTTCTTTTTCTTTTCTTTATCAGTAAGTAACCTTTAGCATTATTGTTGCCAAATTAAGTTAATCTAAGGGTTAAGTCATGGCAGGAGAGCTCAGTCACATGTTATGCTCCTCCTGTACTATGTGGGAAGTCAGGGATGCTTCTGGTGTCCCTGATGACTAGGTGTGCGGGAATTGTATCCGCCTGCAGCTCCGGACCGCATTACTGCACTGGAGCTGCGGGTGGATTTACTCTGGAGCATCCACGATGCTGAGAATGACGTGAATAGAACGCTTAGTGAGTTGGTCTTACCGCAGGTACAGGGTACGCAGCCAGATAGGGAATGGGTGACCAACAGGAAGAGCAGTGCAAGGAAGGTACACTGCGGTCATCTCCCTGCAAAACAGATACACCGCTTTGGCTACTGTTGGGGGGATGACTCATCAGGGAAGGGTAGCAGCAGCCAAGTTCATAGCACCATGGGTGGCTCTGCTGCACAGGAGGGCAGGAAAAAGAGTGGGAGAGCTATAGTGATAGGGGATTCAATTGTGAGGGGAATAGATAGACGTTTCTTGCGGCCGCAACCGAGACTCCAGGATGGCATGTTGTCTCGCTGGTGCAAGGGTCAAGAATGTCTCGGAGCAGGTGCAGGGCATTCAGAAATGGGAGTGAACAGCCAGTTGTCGTGGTGCATATAGGTACCAACGATATAGGTAAAAAACGGGATGAGGTCCTACAAGATGAATTTAGGGAGCTAGGAGCTAAATTAAAAAGTAGGACCTCAAAAGTAGTAATCTCAGGATTGCTATCAGTGCCACGTGCTAGTCAGAGTAGGAATCGCAGGATAGCTCAGATGAATACGTGGCTTGAGGGGTGGTGCAGAAGGGAGGGATTCAAATTCCTGGGACATTGGAATCGGTTCAGGGGGAGGTGGGACTAGTACAAACCGGACGGTCTGCACCTAGGCAAGACCGGAACCAATGTCCTAGGGGGAGTGTTTGCTAGTGCTGTTGGGGAGGAGTTAAACTAATATGGCAGGGGGATGGGAACCTATGTAGGGAGACAGAGGGAAGTCGAATGGGGGCAGAAGCAAAAGATAGAAAGAAGAAAAGTAAAAGTGGAGGGCAGAGAAACCTGAGGCAAAAAGCAAAAAAGGCCACATTACAGCCAAATTCTAAAGGGGCAAGGTGTGTTAGAAAGGCAAGCTTGAAGGCTCTGTGCCTCAATGCGAGGAGTATTCAGAATAAAGTGGACCAATTAACTGCGCAGATAGCAGTTAACGGATATGATGTAATTGGCATCACGGAGACATGGCTCCAGGGTGACCAAGGCTGGGAACTCAACATCCAGGGGTATGAATCGGTTCAGGGGGAGGTGGGACTAGTACAAACCGGACGGTCTGCACCTAGGCAAGACCGGAACCAATGTCCTAGGGGGAGTGTTTGCTAGTGCTGTTGGGGAGGAGTTAAACTAATATGGCAGGGGGATGGGAACCTATGTAGGGAGACAGAGGGAAGTCGAATGGGGGCAGAAGCAAAAGATAGGGTACATTTAGGAAGGATAGACAGAAAGGAAAAAGAGGCGGAGTGGCATTGCTCGTTAAAGAGGAAATGAATGCAATAGTAAGAAAGGACATTAGCTTGGATAATGTGGAATCGGTATGGGTGGAGCTACGGAATGCCAAGAGGCAGAAAATGCTAGTGGGAGTTGTGTACAGACCAGCAAACAGTAGTAGTAAGGTTGGGGACAGCATCAAACAAGAAATTAGGGATGCATGCAGTAAAGGTACAGCAGTTATCATGCGTGACTTTAATCTATATAATGATTTGGTGAACCAAACTGGTAGCAATGCAGTGGAGGAGGATTTTCTGGACTATATTAGGGATGGTTTTCGAGACCAATATGTCGAGGAACCAACCAGGGAGCTGGCCATCTTAGACTGGGTGATGTGTAATGAGAAAGGACTAATTAGCAATCTTGTTGTGCGAGGCACCTTGGGGAAGAGTGACCATAACATGGTAGAATTCTTTATTAAGATGGAGAGTGACACAGTTAATTCAGAAACTAGGGTCGTGAACTTAAGGAAATAAACTTCGATGGTTTGGGGCGTGAATTGGCTAGAATAGACTGACAAATGATACTTAAAGAGTTGACAGTGGATAGGCAATGGCAAACATTTAAAGATCACATGGATGAACTTCAGCAATTGTACATCCCTGTCTGGAGTAAAAATAAAATGGGGAAGGTGGTTCAACCGTGACTAACGAGAGAAATTAAGGATAGTGTTAAATCCAAGGAAGAGACATATAAATTGGCCAGAAAATGAAGCAAACCTGAGGACTTGGAGAAATTTAGAATTCAGCAGAGGAGAACAAAGGGTTTAATTAGGAGGGGAAATAGAGTACAAGAAGAAGCTTGCCGGGAACATAAAAACTGTCTGCAAAAGCTTCTATAGATATGTGAAGAGAAAAAGATGAGTGGAGACAAATGTTGGTCCCTTGCAGTCCAATTCAGGTGAATTTATAATGGGGAACAAAGAAATGGCACCCCAACTGAACACATACTTTGGTTCTGTCTTCACGAAGGAAGACACAAATCATTTTCTGGAAGTAAGTGTCTAGTGAGAAGGAGGAACTGAAGGATATCCTTATTAGATGGGAAATTGTGTTAGAGAAATTGATGCGATTGAAGGTCGATAAATCCCCAGGGCCTGATAGTCTGCATCCCAGAGTACTTAAGGAAGTGGCCCTAGAAATAGTGGATGCATTGGTGATCATTTTCCAACAGTCTCTCGACTCTGGATCAGTTCCTATGGACTGGAGGGTAGCTTAAAAAAGGAGGGAGAGAGAAAGCGGGTAATTATAGACTGGTTAGCCTGACATCAATAGTGGGGAAAATGTTGGAATCAATTATTAAGGATGAAATGTCAGCGCATTTGGAAAGCAGTGACAGGATTAGTCCAAGCCAGCATGGATTTATGAAGGGAAAATCATGCTTGACAAATCTTCTGGAATTTTTTGAGGATGTAACTAGTAGAGTGGACAAGGGAGAACCAATAGATGTGGTGTATTTGGACTTTCAAAAGGCTTTTGACAAGGTCCCACACAAGCGATTGGTGTGCAAAATCAAAGCACATGGTATTGGGGGTAATATACTGACGTGGATAGAGAACTGGTTGGCAGACAGGAAGCAGAGAGTTGTGAAAAATGGGTCCATTTCAGAATGGCAGGCAGTGACTAGTGGGGTGCCGCAGGGCTCAGTGCTGGGACCCCAGCTCTTTACAATATACATCAATGATTTAGATGAAGGAATTGAGTGTAATATCTCCAAGTTTGCAGATGACACGAAACTGGGTGGCGGTGTGAGCTGTGAGGGGGACGCTAATAGGTTGCAGGATGATTGAGACAGCTTAGGTGAGTGGGCAAATGCATGGCAGATGCAGTATAGTGTGGATAAATGTGAGGTTATCCACTTTGGGGGCAAAAACGCGAAGACAGAATAGCGGCAGATTAGGAAAAGGGGAGGTGCAACGAGACCTGGGTGTCATGGTTCATCAGTCATTGAAAGTTGGCATACAGGTACAGCAGACGGTGAAGAAGGCAAATGTTGGCCTTCATAGCTAGGGGATTTGAGTATAGGAGCATGGAGGTCTTACTGCAGTTGTACAGGGCCTTGGTGAAGCCTCACCTGAAATATTGTGTTCAGTTTTGATCTCCTAATCTAAGGAAGGACGTTCTTGCTATTGAGGTAGTGCAGCGAAGGTTCACCAGACTGATTCCCGGGCTGGTCTCACTGACATATGAGGAGAGATTGGATCAACTGGACCTTTATACTTTGGAGTTTAGAAGGATGAGAGGGGAACTCATAGAAACATATAAGATTCTGACAGAACGGGACTGGTTAGATGCAGGTAGAATGATTCCGATGTTGGGGAAGTCCAGACCCAGGGGACATAGTCTTAGGATAAGGGGTAGGCCATTTAGGACTGAGATGAGGAGAAACTTCTTCACTCAGAGAGTTATTAACCTGTGGAATTCCCTACCGCAGAGAGTTGTTGATGCTAATTCATTGGATATATTCAAGAGGGAGTGAGATCTGGCCCTTACGGCTCAGGGGATCAAGGGGTATGAAGAGAAAGCAGGAAAGGGGTACTGAGGGAATGATTAGCCATGATCTTATTGAATGGTGGTGCAGGCTCGAAGGGCCGAATGGCCTACTCCTGCACCTATTTTCTATGTTTCTATGTTTCTAAGATGGGGGCAGAGTTTATGATTTGAAATTGTTGATCCCAATTTTGAGTCCGGATGGCTGCAGAGTGCCTAATCGAAAGATAAGGTGCTGACCATGCTTGATACTGGATGTCCAAAATGGCAAGTCCTCCAGTGCCCAGAACGAATACACCTCACTTTAGGCACAAGATATTTCCCCAAAAAAGATTAAAATCAAATCATGCTCTGTGCTCTTTAAAATAAACCTGCAGCAGGATTTACATTGATCAAATGAGCCTGCGGAATGAATAGACTTTTATTTTAGATTGCCGTGTGCAACAATTTAAGATGTGCCATAAATAAACAAAAAAGAATTGTTTTCAAATGGCAACAGCGCTTAAATTATGTAGTCAAATAATAGCTCAGAGACTCTCTGAATTTCACTCTGCAGTCTGTACTTTAATTGCTTGAGGAACATTGATCCTGACTGAAAACATCAAAGTACGTTGGAGACTGCTGTTGCAAACCAGTCGAAACGTGCTGGGGAAATGGTAGATGGAGGGAATGTTTAACAAGATAGCTTCAGTTGAGACGATGCGAGGAAGTGAATGTCTCACCAAGCTCACGATTGAATGTGTCATGGCCAATCCCAGGGCAAGTGCTTTGTTGCAACAGATACCACCAACAAAGCAATTTTTTTCCTTTTCTTTTCTTTTTCAAGCGTTTCACCAATTCCCTTTTGAAAGTTGCTGTTGAATCTGCTTCCGCCGCTTTCTGGCAGCGCGTTCCAGATCATAACAACCCGCTGCATAAAAAACATCGTCTCCCCTCTGATTCTTTAGCCAATGATCTTAAATCTGCATCCCTTGCATTGCCGACCCACCTGGCAGTAGAAGCAGTTCACCAGATAAGAATCTTTACGTGACACGTTACAATCATTCTGTGATGGGGTAGTGTAGCACTGGACTAGTGATCCAGAAGCCTGAGGTAATAATCCAGAGATGTGAATTCAAATCCAGTTAATTAAATACATCTGGAATTAAAAATCCAGGAGCCAAAATTGCCCTTCGCTGCAAACGGGTGCACTTGCTGTTTTTAAAAAATGTTTCCCCTGCCCCAATTCATGGGACGGAGAGAAGAGCGACATTCAACTCTTCGATATTTTTGTTGTGTCAGTGCGGTGTTCCGAGTGACTGCGGGGCTGAAGTGCCGTCGGGTCGGGTTGGCCGCTGCTCTGAGTCATCAGAGCCATGCTGATGATGTCATTGCGCTGGGGCGTCGAAGGGAAGCACCGCTGCGAGCTCTGCGCCCACTTTAGTGGTACCCACTGGACCACCAGGGAGGGTTTCGGCCGGGCCAGTGACCAGGCACCCAAGACGGGGCCGGGGGGTTGGGGGGGGGGGCGGCCAGGCTGCCCGTTGGGAGCCCGGCCAAACCTGTGAGAGCTATCGTCCTGCTAGAGCCGATCCATTCCTGCTCGGCAATTTCCCACCAGGGCGGAAAGGGGGTCGCCACCAGTCGGTAAGGGGTCGGCGTGTGTCCGACGGGGCGGGGAAGGCCGGGGCGATCCCGTACACCGGTCTAAAAATACAAGATGGCAATTTAGAAATTGTCGGCCCCTCCGCGTCGAACATAACATAACATAAGAACATAAGAATTAGGAACAGGAGTAGGCCATCTAGCCCCTCGAGCTTGCTCCGCCATTCAACAAGATCATGGCTGATCTGGCCGTGGACTCAGCTCCACTTACCCGCCCGCTCCCCGTAACCCTTAATACCCTTATTGGTTAAAAATCTATCTATCTGTGACTTGAATACATTCAATGAGCTAGCCTCAACTGCTTCCTTGGGCAGAGAATTCCACAGATTCACAACCCTCTGGGAGAAGAAATTCCTTCTCAACTCGGTTTTAAATTGGCTCCCCCGTATTTTGAGGCTGTGCCCCCTAGTTCTAGTCTGCCCGACCAGTGGAAACAACCTCTCTGCCTCTATCTTGTCTATCCCTTTCATTATTTTAAATGTTTCTATAAGATCACCCCTCATCCTTCTGAACTCCAACGAGTAAAGACCCAGTCTACTCAATCTATCATCATAAGGTAACCCCCTCATCTCCGGAATCAGCCGAGTGAATCATCTCTGTACCCCCTCCAAAGCTAGTATATCCTTCCTTAAGTAAGGTGACCAAAACTGCACGCAATACTCCAGGTGCGGCCTCACCAATACCCTATACAGTTGCAGAAGGACCTCCCTGCTTTTGTACTCCATCCCTCTCGCAATGAAGGCCAACATTCCATTCGCCTTCCTGATTACCTGCTGCACCTGCAAACTAACTTTTTGGGATTCATGCACAAGGACCCCCCAGGTCTATCTGCACCGCAGCATGTTGTAATTTCTCCCATTCAAATAATATTCCCTTTTACTGTTTTTTTTCCCAAGGTGGATGACCTCACACTTTCCGACATTGTATTCCATCTGCCAAACCTTAGCCCATTCGCTTAACCTATCCACATCTCTTTGCAGCCTCTCTGTGATCTCTACACAACCCGCTTTCCCACTAATCTTTGTGTCATCTGCAAATGTTGTTGCACTACACTCTGTCCCCTCTTCCAGGTCATCTATGTATATTGTAAACAGTTGTGGTCCCAGCACCGATCCCTGTGGCACACCACTAACCACCGATTTCCAACCAAAAAAGGATCCATTTATCCCAACTCTCTGCTTTCTGTTAGCCAGCCAATTCTCTATCCACGCTAATACATTTCCTCTGACTCCGCGTACCTTTATCTTCTGCAGTAACCTTTTGTGTGGCACCTTATCGAATGCCTTTTGGAAATCTAAATACACCACATCCATCGGTACACCTCTATCCACCATGCTCGTTATATCCTCAAAGAATTCCAGTAAGTTAGTTAAACATGATTTCCCCTTCATGAATCCATGCTGCGTCTGCTTGATTGCACTATTCCTATCTAGATGTCCCGCTACTTCTTCCTTAATGATAGTTTCAAGCATCTTCCCCACTACAGATGTTAAACTAACCGGCCTATAGTTACCTGCCTTTTGTCTGCCCCCTTTTTTAAACAGAGGCATTACATTAGTTGCTTTCCAATCTGCTGGTACCTCCCCAGAGTCCAGAGAATTTTGGTAGATTATAACGAATGCATCTACTATAACTTCCGCCATCTCTTTTAATACCCTGGGATGCATTTCATCAGGACCAGGGGACTTGTCTACCTTGAGTCCCATTAGCCTGTCCAGCACTACCCCCTAGTGATAGTGATTGTCTCAAGGTCCTCCCTTCCCACATTCCTGTGACCAGCAATTTTTGGCATGGTTTTTGCGTCTTCCACTGTGAAGACCGAAGCAAAATAATTGTTTAAGGTCTCAGCCATTTCCACATTTCCCATTATTAAATCCCCCTTCTCATCTTCTATGGGACCAACATTTACTTTAGTCACTCTTTTCCGTTTTATATATCTGTAAAAGCTTTTACTATCCGTTTTTATGTTTTGCGCAAGTTTATCTTCGTAATCTATCTTTCCTTTTTTTATTGCTTTCTTAGTCATTCTTTGCTGTTGTTTAAAATTTTCCCAATCTTCTATTTTTCCACTAACCTTGGCCACCTTATTGGTTTTTAATTTGATACTCTCCTTTGTTTCCTTGGTTATCCACGGCTGGTTATCCCTTCTCTTACCGCCCTTCTTTTTCACTGGAATATATTTTTGTTGAGCACTATGAAAGAGCTCCTTAAAAGTTC
Organism: Pristiophorus japonicus; assembly: GCF_044704955.1. Lineage (NCBI taxonomy): Eukaryota > Metazoa > Chordata > Chondrichthyes > Pristiophoridae > Pristiophorus > Pristiophorus japonicus. Next base: position 28,243,524 of record NC_091979.1, on the reverse strand, counting down.
TCCACTGTTCCTCAATTGTGCCACCGTTTAGTCTGTGTTTCCAGTCTACTTTAGCCAACTCTGCCCTCATCTCACTGTAGTCCCTTTTGTTTAAGCATAGTACGCTCGTTTCAGACACTACTTCCTCACCCTCAATCTGTATTACAAATTCAACCATACTGTGATCACTCATTCCGAGAGGATCTTTTACTAGGAGATCGTTTATTATTCCTGTCTCATTACACAGGACCAGATCTAAGATAGCTTGCTCCCTTGTAGGTTCTGTAACATTCTATTCTAAGAAATAATCCCGTATGCATTCTATGAATTCCTCCTCCAGGTTACCCCGTGCGATTTGATTTGACCAATCGATATGTAGGTTAAAATCCCCCATGATTACCGCCGTTCCTTTTTCACATGCCTCCATTATTCCCTTGATTATTGCCCGTCCCACCATGAAGTTATTATTTGGGGGCCTATAAACTACGTCCACCAGTGACTTTTTCCCCTTATTATTTCTAATCTCCACCCACAATGATTCAACATTTTGTTCATTCGAGCCAATATCGTCTCTCACAACTGCCCTGATATCATTCTTTATTAACAGAGCTACCCCACCTCCTTTCCCTTCTTGTCTATCTTTCCGAATCGTCAGATACCCCTGCATGTTTAATTCCCAGTCTTGGCCACCCTGCAACCACGTTTCTGTCATGGCCACTTAATCATACCCATTTGTAATGATTTGTGCCGTCAACTCATTTACCGACCGAGCGGTGAGTGCTTTCTGCACCATTGCTGCTTCTTTGAGGAGGTAATGGCTCTTAAAAAAACAAGCAATTTCGTCCCCCTAGTATCTGTAATGGTGACCGTGAAACTACCGGGTTGTAGTTAAAAACCCATCTCGTTCACTAATGTCCCGCCTTCCTTACCCAGTCCAGCCTATATGTGACTCCAGAACAACAGCAGTTGTACTGTACTGTGCTTGACTCTTAACTGCCCCTCTGAAATGGCCTAACAAGCCACTCAGTTGTACCAAACCACTACAACAAAGTCAGCCCTGTGGGAGTACTTGTTGGCCTTCATAGTGAGAGGATTTGAGTATAGGAGCAGGGAGGTCTTACTGCAGTTGTACAGGGCCTTGGTGAGGCCACACCTTAAATATTGTGTACAGTTTTGGTCTCCAAATCTGAGGAAGGACATTCATGCTTTTGAGGGGTGCAGCGAAGGTTCACCAGACTGATTCCCAGGATGGCAGGAATGAGATATGAAGAAAGACTGGATCGACGAGGCTTATATTGACTGGAATTTAGAAGAATAAGAGGGGATCTAATAGAAACATATAAAATTCTGGCGGGATTGGACAGGTTAGATGCAGGAAGAATGTTCCCGATGTTGGGGAAGTCCAGAACCAGGGGTCACAGTCTAAGAATAAGGGGTAAGCCATTTAGGACCGAGATGAGGAGAAACTTCTTCAGAAAATTGTGAACCTGTGGAATTCTCTACCTTAGAAAGTTGTTGAGGCCCATTCGTTAGATATATTCAAAAGGGAGTTAGATGTGGTCCTTACGGCTAAAGGGATCAAGGGAGAGAAAGCAGGAATGGGGTACTGAAATTGCATGATCAGCCATGATCATATTGAATGGTGGTGCTGGCTCGAAGGGCCGAATGTCCTACTCCTGCACCTATTTTCTATGTTTCTATGTTTCTAGTACCTTCACCACACAGACTGCAGCGGTTTAAGAAGGTGACTCACCACCACCTTCTCAATAAACGCTGGCCTTGCCAGCGACACCCACATCCTGTGAATTCATTTAAAAAAAACTTTTATGTTCGTCATTATGTTCTTCCTGTCTTTTACCTTCTTTATTATTTAATTTTCTTCTTTTTTATTTCAGTTACGTGTCCCTATAAATATTAAGCATTTTCTACCCCTTTTAAGTCTTCTACGAAATGCCAGCCATGTTCAGGTGATCGCACTTTTGCCTCACAAGTCAGAAGGTTGTGGGTTTAACAACCATTCTCGGACTTCAGTGGTGCAGGACCGAAGGGCCGAATGGCCTGCTCCTGCACCTATTTTCTATGTTTCTAATCTAGGCTGACCTTCTGTGCAGTACTGAGGGAGTGCTGCGTGGTCAGAGGTGTCGTCTTTCGGATGAGCTATTAAACCAGATCAAGTGGATGGAAAAAGTCTTGTTGCACTGTTTGAAGAAGAGTCAGTGTCAGTGTTGCAGCTGCTGTTCCTAAAAGAAAGACTTGCATTTATATAGCACCTTTCACAACCTCCAGATGTCTCAAAGCACTTTACAGCCAATGAAGTACTTTTGGAGTGTAGTCACTGTTGTAACGTGGGAAACACGGCAGCCAATTTGCGCACAGCAAGCTCCCACAAACAACAATGTGATAATGACCAGCTCGTTGTCATGTTGATTGAGGGATAAATATTGGCCAGGACATAGGGATAACTCCCCTGCTCTTCTTCGAAATAGTGCAATGAGATATTTTATGTCCACCTGAGAGAGCAGACAGGGCCTCGGTTTAACATCTTATCCAAAAGACAGCACCTCCGACAGTGCAGCGCTCCCTCAGCACTGCATTGGAGTGTCAGCCTAGATTTATGTACTCAAATTGTTGAAGTGGTACTTGAACCCACAACCTTCTGACTCTGAGCCGAGAGTGCTACCCACTGAGCCACACCTGACACACAAATCAACCAATGCCACCAAAAGCAAACAAATTAGTCAGTCATGTATCTCAAATGCTGTTTGTGGGGCTTTATTTGGTGCAAATCGGCTGCCGTGTTTGCCTAAATTACGACAACCTTCAAAAATATTCCAATGTTCGTGAAGTGCTTTGTGATGTGATAAAAGTTCCGTGTTAATGCAAGTTTTTTCTTTTGTATGATGGACCAGGAGAAAATAGGCCCTGTACCAGACATACTTGATGTCACATGGAAGAATATAAACAAATCTAACACTATGAAGAAGGATGCATCCATCAAAGCTAATAGTTAATTAAAAAAATGTTGTCTTCCTATTGCACATGTAAAGTCCTGTCCCCTCAGTACAGATTCACACGAGGCATGTAGTGAAGTCAAGGTCACTCTGGACCTGCACCTTTATTTCACAGCTCTGGAATGCTGCACTTAAACATAGAAACATAGAAACATAGAAAATAGGTGCAGGAGCAGGCCATTCAGCCCTTCTAGCCTGCACCGCCATTCAATGAGTTCATGACTGAACATGAAACTTCAGTACCCCCTTCCTGCTTTCTCGCCATAACCCTTGATCCCCCGAGTAGTAAGGACTTCATCTAACTCCCTTTTGAATATATTTAGTGAATTGGCCTCAACTACTTTCTGTGGTAGAGAATTCCACAGGTTCACCACTCTCTGGGTGAAGAAGTTTCTCCTTATCTCGGTCCTAAATGGCTTACCCCTTATCCTCAGACTGTGACCCCTGGTTCTGGACTTCCCCAACATTGGGAACATTCTTCCTGCATCTAACCTGTCTAAACCCGTCAGAATTTTAAACGTTTCCATGAGGTCCCCTCTCATTCTTCTGAACTCCAGTGAATACAAGCCCAGTTGATCCAGTCTTTTTTGATAGGTCAGTCCCACCATCCCGGGAATCAGTCTGGTCAATCTTCGCTGCACTCCCTCAATAGCAAGAATGTCCTTCCTCAAGTTAGGAGACCAAAACTGTACACAATACTCCAGGTGTGGCCTCACCAAGGCCCTGTACAACTGTAGCAACACCTCCCTGCCACTGTACTCAAATCCCCTCGCTATGAAGGCCAACATGCCATTTGCTTTCTTAACCGCCTGCTGTACCTGCATGCCAACCTTCACCTGCATGCCAACCTTCAATGACTGATGTACCATGACACCCAGGTCTCGCTGCACCTTCCCTTTTCCTAATCTGTCACCATTCAGATAATAGTCTGTCTCTCTGTTTTTACCACCAAAGTGGATAACCTCACATTTATCCACATTATACTTCATCTGCCATGCATTTTCCCACTCACCTAACCTATCCAAGTCACTCTGCAGCCTAATAGCATCCTCCTCGCAGCTCACACTGCCACCCAACTTAGTGTCATCCGCAAATTTGGAGATACTGTCCTAATATACCTGTCTCTTGCAAGTGCACCCCTGGTGGTAGGGTATGCTGGTGGTTACAGGTCATATCTTATTACAGTCATGTATAGCATGTTAGGATACAGTTATATATAATAATGTAAGATACATGACATCACCCTCCCCCAAGGTCTTATTGTCTTTATAGGTTCAGTCTCTCAGGTGGTCTACGCTCTCGCGTGGTGCATCTGAGTTGTGGTTCAGTTGTTTGCCTTGGTGTCTGTTTTTCTTTGGGTGTGGTTGCTGGTATCTCGCCTGGGCTGTCTGTTTCGATTGGTGTGATTGTTGTTGACTCGCCTGGGCTGTCTGTTGGGATTGCCATTTCCTCAGGTTGTTCCCTCTGTCTGTCCACCAGTTGTAGTGCGAGTTCCACATTGTAGTCTGCCTCTGGTTCCGCAGTGTTGTTGGTAAATCTGCTTTTGACTTGGTCTACATGACTCCGGCAGGTTTTTCCATTGTCCATTTGTACCACCAGTAGCCTGTTTCCTTCCTTGCCCGTTACTGTCCCTGCAAGCCATTTGGGACCCCTGCCATACTTTAGTACAAACACTTTGTCCCCTATCTCATTCCATCTCCCCCTCGAATTTCTGTCATGGTACTCAGTCAGCTTACAGCGCTTTACCTCAATGATTTCGTGCATGTCTGGGAGGATTAATGAGAGCCTAGTTTTTCAAGTCCTTTTCATCAACAGGTGCGCGGGGGGTGGATCCCAGTCAGTGAGTGCGGACGAGATCTGTATGCCAGCAGCAGTCGCGACAGGCGACCCTGCAGCGTGGGACCTTGGATTTTAAGCATGCCTTGTTTAATGATTTGCACTGCTCTCTCCACCTGGCCGTTGGAGGCCGGCTTGAACGGTGCCGTCTTGACGTGATTTATGCCGTGGTCAATTATAAAGTCTTGGAATTCTGCGCTGGTGAAGCACGCACCATTGTCACTGACCAATATGTCAGGGATTCCGTGCGTTGCAAACATGGTTGCGAGGCTCTCCACAGTGGTGGAGGTTGTGCTCGAGTTTAAAATGGTGCATTCGATCTACTTTGAAAATGCATCTACAACTACGAGGAACATTTTGCCCATGAATGGGCCCGCATAGTCTACGTGCACCCGCGACCACGGTTTGGTAGGCCAGGGCTAGGGGCTCAGTGGAGCCTCCCTGGGGGCATTGCTGAGTTGGGCACAAATGATGCACCTTCGGATGCAGAGCTCCAAGTCTGCGTCAATACCAGGCCACCAGACATGGGATCTGGCTATAGCCTTCTTGAGAACGATCCCCAGTGCTCGCGGTGGAGCTCCCGGACAAATGCCTCTCTGCCTCGCAGAGGCATGACTACTCGGCTGCCCCACATCTGGCAGTCTGCTTGTAGTGATAGCTCATGCATGCGCCTGTTAAAGGGTTTTAATTCCTCGGGGCAGGCATCGCGAGCCTCTGCCCAGTCACCGGTTAGGACACATCTTTTTACTAAGGATAACATGGGGTCGCTGGCCATCCATGCTCTGATTTGGCGAGCCGTCATGGGCGAACCTGTGGACTCAAAGGCATTGATTGCCATGACTATCTCACAGTCCTGTTTGTCAGACCCTTCCGTGGTCACTAGGGGTAGCCTGCTGAGCGCGTCGGCACAGTTGTCTTATGGTGTAGTCGTAGGACGCCAGCATGAGTGCCCATCGTTGAATTCGCGCTGAGGCGTTGGCGTTTATTGCCTTGCTCTCGGATAGGAGAGACGTGAGGGGCTTGTGGTCGGTTTCTAATGCGAACTTGGCCCCGAAAAGAGATTGGTGCATCTTTTTGACACCGTACACGCACGCGAGCGCCTCTTTCTCTACCATTCCATACCCGCGCTCTGCCCGCGATAGTGACCTGGAGGCATAAGCTATGGGTTGTAATTTTCCCGCACTATTGACATGTAACAAAACGCACCCGACCCCATACGCTGACGCATCGCATGTGAGAACTAGCTTTTTACCTGGGTCAAAGAAAGTCAAAACACTGTTGGAACACAGAAGGTTGCATGCCTTATTGAAGGCGCGTTCCTGGGCGTCCCCCCAAAACCAATCGCACCCCTTCCTGAGTAGCACGTGGAGAGGCTCCAGCAGTGTGCTTAAGTTCTGCATAAAGTTCCCAAAGTAATTGAGTAGCCCGAGAAAGGCGCGCAGTTCTGAGACATTCCGGGGCCTGGGTGCCAGGCGAATTGCTTCTGTTTTGGACTCTGTTGGGCGGATTCCATCAGCGGCAAAGCTTCTGCCCAAAAATTCAACCTCAGGTGCGAGAAACAGGCACTTGGATTTCTTGACTCGTAGGCCTACCCGATGCAACCGCTTTAGTACTTCCTCCAAATTACGGAGATGGGAGTCGGTGTCCCTGCCCGTGATAAGTATGTCGTCTTGAAATACAACCGTCCCCGGGATGGACTTGAACAGACTCTCCATGTTGCGCTGGAATATGGCAGCTGCCGACCTGATGTCGAATGGGCATCGATTGTACATGAAAAGGCCTCGATGTGTGTTGATGGTGGTGAGTAGCTTGGATTCCTCGGTCAATTCTTGCGTCATATACGCAGGTGTGAGGTCTAATTTTGAGAAAAGTTTACCTCCAGCCAACGTGGCAAATAAGTCCTCCGCTCTGGGCAGCGGGTACTGGTCCTGTAGGGAGGCTCTGTTTATGGTAGATTTGTCGTCCCCACAGATTCGTACGGTTCCATCAGGGTTCATGACTGGGACGATGGGACTTGCCCAGTTGCTAAATTCCACAGGTGATATAATGCCTTCCCGCAGAAGCCTGTCTAGTTCGTGTTCAATCTTTTCCCTCATCACATAGGGTACAGCTCTGGCCTTGTGATGGACCGGTCTAGCATTCTGTGTGATGCAGATTTTGACTTTGGCCCCTTTGAAAGTGCCCACACCTGGCTGAAAAAGATGTTCAAATTGCTTTATAACTGTTGAGCAGGAGGTCCATTCCTCTAATGACATGGCATGGACATCATCCCATTTCCAGTTTAGTTTTGCCAGCCAGCTTCTCCCCAGCAATGCTGGGGGGTCTCCGGGGACAATCCACAGGGGAAGTCGGTTCACTGTCCCTTTGTGTGTGACAGAGAGCATGGCGCTGCCGAGGACTGGTACGATTTCTTTGATATAGGCCCTTAGTTTGGTGTCAACCCTTGTGAGTTTTGGTCTGTCTCTTTTATGCGGCCACAGTTGTTCAAATTATTGAGCGCCCATGAGAGATTGACTCGCTCCCGTATCCAGCTCCATGTTGACACATATCCCGTTGAGTAGGACCCTCATCATTATAGGAGGCGTCCTGTTGTAGGAGCAGCGGCCATTGATCGTGTTGACCTGCTGTACATCGGTGTCCCTGGTACTGTCCCCACCATCTTCTGGTTCGCTTTCCAACCCATCCGATTCGTATACCAGCCGAGCTGCCCTTTTTTTGCACATGCGGGCCAAATGCCCTGAAGATTCACAATTTCTGCAAACAGCCTGCTGAAATCGACATCCCCTTGATGAGTGCCCACCCCCACACCTCCAGCATAGACCTGTTCTATTGTTTAAAGTGTTCCCAAAGTATGAGCTGCGTCTGGCTGATCTCTCTTGAGCTTCTCTCAGTTTGTAGTTGATTGCTCGCATTGTGGGTTGATGAGGTGTGAACGGCCATTCCTGTGGCCCTTGATGGCTTCTACCTGCTGTCGAGAGCCTGTTCTCCCGGTTTTGTCTGTGTGTGGGGGTAGCAGCTTGTTTAGTGCTGTGAACTTCTTTTTTTTCCGATATTTCGTTAGTTGTCGTACCTGCATTGTAAATCAACCTCGTTTCTTCTTCCCCTACCAAGAATGTCTGTGCAACCAGTGCTGCTGCCTCTAAGGTCAGGTTCTTGGTCTCGATGAGCTATCAGAATATGCCTGCGTGGCCTATTCCTTCAATGAAAAAGTCTCTCAGCATTTCTCTCCTCAGTTCATCAGAGAACTCACATAAACTAGCCAACTTCCGAAGTTCCGCCACGAAGTCGGGTATGCTTTGGCCCACACAGCATCTGTAGTTGTAGAACCTGTGTCTGGCCATGTGTAGGCTGCTCGCTGGCTTCAGGTGGTCTCTTACCAGTGTGCTCAATTCTTCAAACAACTTGCTTGCTGGTTTCTCGGGTGCCAACAGATCCTTCATTAAAGCGTATGTTTTCGAGCCACAGCTGGTCAAGAGATGGGCTCTTCTCTTGTCTGCCTTACTGTCACCTAACCAGTCTTTGGTTACTAAGCTTTGCTGGAGCCTTTCTATAAAGTCCTCCCAATTGTCTCCCGCATTGTACTTTTTATCTGATCCATTGTTCGCCATTCTGTAACTCATCGCCACTGTAAAGTCCTGTCCCCTCAGTACAGATTCACACGAGGCATGTCGTGAAGTCAAGGTCACTCTGGACCTGCACCTTTATTTAACAGCTCTGGAATGCTGCACTTGCCTGAGACCTGTCCTTATATACCTGTCTCTTGCAAGTGCACCCCTGGTGGTAAGGTATGCTGGTGGTTACAGGCCATATCTTATTACAGTCATGTATAGCATGTTGGGATACAGTTATATATAATAATGTAAGATACATGACAGCACATGACACATGGAATATATTTTTTCCCCCTTTCAATTTTCTCTCCAAAAAAGCAGGGCCAATCCAATCTGGCCAATTCCCACCCCATCAGTCTACTCTTAATGATCAGCAAAGTGATAGAAGTTGCCTTCGACAGTGTTCTGAAGCGGCACTTACTCACGAACAACCTGCTCACCGATGCTCAATTCAAGTTCCGCCAGGACCGCTCGGCTCCAGGCCACATTACAACCTTGGTCCAAACATGGACAAAAGAGCTGAATTGCAGAAGTGAGGTGAGAGTGACTGCCCTTAACATCAAGGCAGCATTTGACCGAGTGTAGCATCACTGAGCTCTAGTAAAATTGAAGTCAATGGGAATCAGGGGGAAACTCTCCACTGGCTGGAGTCATACCTTGCACAAAGGAAGATTGTTGCGGTGGTTGGAGGTCAATCATCACAACCCCAGGACATCACTGCAGGAGTTCCTCAGGGCAGTGTCCTCGGCCCAACCATCTTCAGCTGCTTTATCAATGACCTTCCCTCCATCATAAGGTCAGAAGTGGGGATGTTCTCTGATGACTGCATAGTGTTCAGTTCCATTCAAAACTCCTCAGATAATGAAGCAGTCCATGCCCACATGCAGCAAGACCTGTACAACATTCAGGCTTGGGCTGATAAGTGGCAAGGAACATTTGTGCCCCACAAGTGCTAGGCAATGTCTGGCAAGTGAGAGTCTAACCACCGCCCCTTGACATTCAACGGCATTACTATCTCCGAATCCCCCAAGATCAACATCCTGGAGGTTACCATTGACCAGAAACTTAATAGGACCAGCCACATAAATACTGTGGCACAAGAGCGGGTCAGAAGCTGGGTATTCTGCGATGAGTGTCTCACCTCCCGACTCCCCAAAACCTTTCCACCATCTATAAGGCACAAGTTAAGAGTGTGATGGAATACTCTCCACTGCCTGGATGAGTGCAGCTCCAGCAACATTCAAGAAGCTCAACACCGTCCAGGACAAAGCAGCCCGCTTGATTGGCACCCCATCCATCACCTTCAATATTCACTCCCTCCACCACCAGCGCACTGTGGCTGCAGTGTGTACCACCTACAAGATGCACTGCAGCAACTCGCCAAGGCTTCTTCGGCAGCACCTCCCAAACCGGCGACCTCTATACCGAGAATGACAAGGGCAGCAGGTGCGTAGGAACACCATAATCTGGAAGATCCCCTTCAATTTACATCCCATCCTGACTTGGAAATATATCGCCGTTCCTTCATTGTCGCTGGGTCAAAATCCTGGAACTCCTTCCCTAACAGCACTGTGAGAGTTCCTTCACCACACGGACTGCAGCGGTTCAAGAAGGCGGCCATCCTAGAAATTAATTTTTTAAAGTGTTTGGATTCACCCAGCACTTTCGCACCACACAACTCTTCGATGGTACTTGGTGACCAACACCCAGAAACCTTCCTCTGGACTTTGGAAAGGTCGCGATAAACAACGTCCTTCCTTTGTGCAAAGTGACGCACATTTATAATGAAAAAAGGATGCAGCAAAAGCTAAAATGTGAAATTTATAATGAACATTTTACAATCAGTATATTTAATTGCCCTTTAGCAGGTATTAGAATTGGGGGGCGAGGGGGGTGGGGTTTGGGGTGGGGGAGAGTGCGACATTTCCCAACCACATCCCACCGTTTGAACCTTGTCTCCAGAGATGAGGGGCATAGCTGAAAAATATCTAACTTCTTCATTTAAACCTCTACCTGTTGCTGCAAAAGAAAAGTATTTATGTGTATTTTTATGGCTGGTCTCAAAGCTCTGGAACGTTCTCCCGAAATATCTCCGTTTCTCCAGCTCCTGTAAGACGAGCGATATATTTTTACATTACTTTCTGATAGAGACACGGCTATAATGTAGAAGGCTTGGTTTAAATCGTGTTCTCCTGGCTTTCCCCCTCAGAGAACACTGATAACCTAAATAAGCATTTGAAATGCAGGCTCTTCGTCACAGCAGGGCATCGAGTGAGAGCAAACAATATGCTGCTATGAATGTGTGCATGAAAGGTTGGTTTACAGCTAAGCCATGGTTTGGGAGAGCAATAATAGGCAGTAACAGAATGATGTGTAAAAGCATCTTATTATCATAGGCAGCCCCTCGAAATCGAGGAAGACTTGCCTCCACTCTCACAGTGAGTTCTCAGGTGACTGTACAGTCCAATACGGGAATTACAGTCTCTGTCACAGGTGGGACAGACAGTGGTTGAAGGAAAGGGTGGGTGGGGAGTCTGGTTTGCTGCACGCTCCTTCCGCTGTCTGCGCTTGGTTTCTGCATGCTCTTGGCAACGAGACTCGAGGTGCTCAGCGACCCCCCAGATGCTCTTCCTCCACTTAGTCTAGGGATTCCCAGGTGCCGGTGAGTATGTTGCACTTTATCAAGGAGGCCTTGAAACATTTCCTTTGCCCACCTGGGGATCACCTGCCATGTCGGAGCTTGATTTGGGAGACTTGTGTCAGGCATAGAAACATAGAAACATAGAAAATAGCTGCAGGAGTAGGCCATTTGGCCCTTCGAGCCTGCACCACCATTCAATATAATCATGGCTGATCATTCACCTCAGTACCTCTTTCCTGCTTTCTCTCCATACCCCTTGATCCTTTTAGCCGTAAGGGCCATATCCAACTCCCTCTTGAATACATCGAATGAACTGGCATCAACAACTCTCTGCAGATGAAAATTCCACAGGTTAGCAACTCTCTGAGTGAAGAAGTTTCTCCTTATCTCAGTCCTAAATGGCTTACTCCTTACCCTTAGACTGTGACCCCTGGTTCTGGACTCCCCCAACATCGCAAACATTTTCCTGCATCTAACCTGTCCAGTCCCGTCAGAATTTTATATGTTTCTATGAGATCCCCTCTCGTTCTTATAAATTCCAGTGAGTATAAGCCGAGCCGATCCAGTCTTTCCTCATATTTCAGTCCTGCCATCCCGGGAATCAGTCTGGTGAACCTTCGCTGCACTCCCTCAATAGCAAGAACGTCCTTCCTCAGATTAGGGGAACAAAACTGAACACAATATTCCAGGTGAGACCTCACAAAGGCCCTGTACAACTGCAGCAAGACCTCCCTGCTCTTGTACTCAAATCCCCAAGCTATGAAGGCCAACATGCCATTTGCCTTCTTCACCGCCTGCTGTACCTGCATGCCAACTTTCAGTGACTGATGTACCATGAAACCCAGTTCTTGTTGCACCTCCCCTTTTCCTAATCTGCCGCCATTCAGATAATATTCTGCCTTCATGTTTTTGCCACCAAAGTGGATAACCTCACATTTATCCATATTATACTGCATCTGCCATGCATTTGCCCACTCACCTAACCTGTCCAAGTCACCCTGCAGCCTCTTAGCATCCTCCTCACAGCTCACACTGCCACCCAGCTTAGTGTCATCTGCAAACGTGGAGATATTACTCTCAATTCCTTCATCTAAATCATTAATGTATATTGTAAATAGCTGGGATCCCAGCACTGAGCCCTGCGGCACCCCACTAGTCACTGCCTGCCATTCTGAAAAGGACCCATTTATCCCAACTCTGTGCTTCCTGTCTACCAACCAGTTCTCTATCCACATCAAAACATTACCCCCAATACCATGTGCTTTAATTTTGCACACCAATCTCTTGTGTGGGACCGTCAAAAGCCTTTTGAAAGTCCAAATACACCACATCCACTGGTTCTCCCTTATCCACTCTACTAGTTACATCCTCAGAAAATTCTCGAAGATTTGTCAAGCATGATTTCCCCTTTCATAAATCCATGCTGACTTGGACCGATCCTTTCACTGCTTTCCAAATGCGCTGCTATTTCATCTTTAATAATTGATTCCAACATTTTCCCCACTACTGATTTCAGGCTAACCGGTCTATAATTCCCTATTTTCTCTCTCCCTCCTTTTTTAAAAAGTGGTGTTACATTAGCTACCCTCCAGTCCATAGGAACTGATCCAGAGTCAATAGACTGTTGGAAAATGATCACCAATGCATCCACTATTTCTAGGGCCAATTCCTTAAGTACTATGTGATGCAGACTATCAGGCCCTGGGGATTTATTGGCCTTCACTCCCATCAATTTCCTTAAAACAAATTCCTGGCTAATAAGGATTTCCTTCAGTTCCTCCTTCTCGCTAGTCCCTCGGTCCTCCAGTATTTCCGGAACGTTATTTGTATCTTCCTTAATTCGTGAGATTTTATTTGGTGCAAATTGGCTGCCGCATTTGCCTAAATTACGACAACCTTCAAAAATATTCCGATGTTAGTGAAGTGCTTTGTGATGTGATAAAAGTTCTGTGTTAATACAAGTTTTTCCCTTTATATGATGGACCAGGAGAAAATAGGTCCTGTACCAGACATACTTGATGTCACATGGAAAAATATAAACAAATCTAACACTATGAAGAAGGATGCATCCATCAAAGCTAATAGCTAATTAAAAAAAATATTGTCTTCCTCTTGCACATGACACATGGAATATATTTTTTTCCCCTTTCAATTTTCTCCTACAAAAAGCTGGACCAATCCAATCTGGCCAATTACCACCCCATCAATCTACTCTTAATCATCAGCAAATTGATGGAAGTTGTCATCGACAGTGTTCTGAGTGGCACTTACGAACAACCTGCTCACCGATGCTCAGTTCAGGTACCGCCAGGACCACTCGGCTCCAGGTCGCATTACAGCCTTGGTCTAAACATGGACAAAAGAGCTGAATTGCAGAAGTGAGGTGAGAGTGACTGCCCTTGAAGTCAAGGCAGCATTTGACCGAGTGTAGCATCAATGAGCTCCAGTAAAATTGAAGTCAAAGTGATTCAGGGGAAAGCTTTCCACTAGCTGGAGCCATACCTAGCACAAAGAAAGATAATTGTGGTTGTTTGAGGTCAGTCATGTCAGCCCCAGGATATCGCTGCAGGAGTTCTTCAGGGCAGTGTATTCTGCCCAACCATCTTCAGCTGCTTCATCAATGACCTTCTCTCCATCATAAGGTCAGAAGTGGGGATGTTCGCTGATGACTGCATAGTGTTCCGTTCCATTCAAAACTCCTCAGATAATGAAGCATTCCATGCCCGCATGCAGCAAGACCTGGACGACATTCAGGCTTGGGCTGATAAGTGGCGAGTAAAATTTGTGCCCCACAAGTGCCAGGCAATGACTCTCTCCAACAAACATGCGTCTAACCACTGCCCCTTGATATTCAACGGCATTACACTCTCCGAATCCCCCACCATCAACATCCTGGAGGTTACCATTGACTAGAAACTTAATAGGACCAGCCACATAAATACTGTGGCACAAGAGCGGGTCAGAGGCTGGGTATTCTGCGACGAGTGTCTTACCTCCTGACTCCCCTTTCCACCATCTACAAGGCACAAGTCAGGAGTGTGATGGAATACTCTCCACTTGCCTGGATGAGTGCAGCTGCAGCAACATTCAAGAAGCTCAACACCATCCAGGACAAAGCAGTCCACTTGATTGGCACCCCATACTAGTTCCTCTGCAAGTCACAAGCCATCCTGACGTGGAAATATATCGCCGTTCCTTCATCATCGCCGGGTCAAAATCCTGGAACTCCTTCCCTAACAGCACTGTAGGAGTTCCTTCACCACACGGACTGCAGCGGTTCAAGAAGGTCGCCATCCCAGAAATGTGTTTTAAAAAGTGGTTTAGCACCACACAGCCTTTCAATGGTACTTGGTTACCGACGCCCAGAAACATTCCTTTGGACTTTGGAAAGGTCGCGATAAATAACGTCCTTCCTTTGTGCAAAGTGACGCACCTTTATAATGAAAAAGGATGCAGCAAAGGCTAAAACGTGAAATTTAAAATGAACATTTTACAATCGGTATATTTAATTGCCCTTTAGCAGGTATTAGATTTGGGGAGCGAGGGGGGTGGGGTGGGGGAGAGTGCGACATTTCCCAACCACATCCCACCGTTTGAACCTTGTCTCCAGAGATGAGGCGACACAGCTGAAAAATATCTAACTTCTTCATTTAAACCTCTACCTGTTGCTGCAACTGAAAAGTATTTATGTGGTATTTTTATGGCCAGTCTCAAAGCTCTGCAATGTTCTCCCTAAATTTCTCCATTTCTCCAGCTCCTGTAAGACTATCGATATATTTTTACATTACTTTCTGATAGAGACATGGCTATGATGTAGAAAGGCTTGGTTTAAATCGTGTGCCCCTGGCTTTCCCCCTCAGAAAACGATGATAACCCAAATAAGCAATTGAAATGCAGGCTCTTCGTCACAGCGTGTGAGAGCAGACAATATGCTGCTATGAATGCGTACATGAAAGGTTGGTTTACAGCTGAGCCATGGTTTGGGAGAGCAATAATAGGCAGTAACAGAATGATGTGAAAAAGCATCTCATTATCATAGGCAGTCCCTCAAAATCGAGGAAGACTTGCTTCCACTCTAAAAGTGAGTTCTCAATTCGGGAAGTACAGTCTCTGTCACAGGTGGGACAGACAGTGGTTGAAGGAAAGGGTGGGTGGGGAGTGTAAGAATAAAAGTGTTTATTAATTGATTCTGTGTATGTATAAATGTTAAAAATGTAGATTAATGGAAAGGCCTGTTTGTGCTGAGATAAAATGGAAGCCCACAGATTGCCAGAACGGGCTAAGTTTTGTAAGAAACAAAATGAAAGTCCCACAGGTTGCCGCATGGGTTTTGTGTATTGGAAAGGCATTTAATCTGATCAACAGATGGTTGAACCAGGCCAGACAGTCACATGTGTGAGGAGAGCCAATGGGGAACTGCCCTAGAGCCAGGGTCCAATCGTAGGGCTTTTATGAGGACAATGGCCTTGAGAAATATAAAAAACGCAGGCCAGGAAATTTTCTCTCCCTTCTCTCCCTGTTGGACACACGGCAAAAGACCTCCTGTTGAAGACCAGCCAAATCAGCATGCCGTATGTTCAAACCAGCCAGCAAAAGAGGCGTAACGTATATCGCTTTTCATTATAGCCTCATTGTATCTCTGTTGTACCTAAGGTAGATCTATAGGATATTTGACGACTGCTGTTAAATGCATATGTGTGTTTTTAATAAACTGCCAATTGTTCTGAAAGAATCGTCTCACTGTCAAATGTAAGCCCAGAGAGATTCAGAAATCCTACAGGAGTCTGGTTTGCCACACGCTCCTTCCACTGTTTGCGCTTGGTCTCTGCATGCTCTCGGCAACAAGACACAAGGTGCTCAGCGCCCTCCCGGATGCTCTTCCTCCAATTAGGGTGGTCTTGGGCCAGGGATTCCCAGGCGCCGGTGAGGATGTTGCACTTTATCAAGGAGGCTTTGAGGGTGTCCTTGAAGTTTCCTTTGCCTACCTGGGGATCGCCTACCGTGTAGGAGTTCCAAGTAGAGTGCTTGATTTGGGAGACTTGTGTCCACATTTGACCAGCCCATCGGAGCTGGTCGAGTGTGGTATTTCAAGGAGGCTTTGAGGGTGTAGATGGTGGGTGGAGAATGCACAGGAGATCCAGCAGCTGGCCGACAGCCATGACATGCGAGGATTCTTCACCGCAGTTAAGTCCACCTCCGGCCCAAGCACCCAAGACCCCCACCCCACTGCTGGCCAAGAACGGGGAGACACTCATTAAGGACACCGAGGCAGTAAGGGACCGCTGGAAGGAACACTTCGAAGATCTCCTTAATTGAGACTGTGCTTTTGACACGAGTGTCCTCGACTCCTTCCCACAGCATGCTATCCACCACCATCTCAGCAAAACCCCAGTCCCGCACAAGGTAGAAAAGGCAATCCGTCAGCTCAAGAACAACAAGGCATCAGGAGCAGATGGAATCCCCGCTGAGGCACTAAAATATGGCGGAGAAGCACTGTTGGCACGAATGCATGACCTCATCTCTCTAATCTGGAAGGAGGAGAGCATGGCGGGAGATCTCAGAGATGCCGTAATCATGACCATCTTTGAAAAAGCATCTAATCTCTGGTTCGAATTACCGGGTGGTCATAAAACAACAACAACAACTTGTTTTTATATAGCGTCTTTAACATACTAAAACATCCGAAGGCGCTTCACAGGATTTGCCACTGAGCCACTCAAGGAGATATTAAGGCAGATGACCAAAGGCTTGGTCAAAGATGGAGGTTTTAAGGAACCTTTTAAAGGAAGACAGAACAACCTACCACCAACCTGTCTCAAGTCTAGATGGCCATTTTGGACCGTCGCCGAAGTCCTTCAGCAATCTCCCCTCAGCCTTGATGAATGACGGCGAAATACTTGGAGGAACTGCAACATATGGAATGGATTCCTTATAGAGGAGCCGACAGTACAACCTGAAGGATCAAACCTCCCTTGCAAACAGTGGACAACCATCAACCGCCTCAGAACCGGTCATGGTAGATGCTGCCACCTTTTCCGTGGGTGGATGATTAAAGCATCCCCCATCATGTGACTGTGGAGCTCCTAATCAGATTGAACACATCATTAAGCACTACCCTCAGAGGAAATTCGCAGGCAGCTGACAAGATATCCACGCTGTTACAGCGGAAGCTGTGGCCTGGATATCCGACTTGGATATTGATGTTTGTAAGGGGGTGGTCTCTATGAGGGGGTCAGGTTCCCTTCTGACCAACTTGAGCGGTTCGAATCGCTCCCACTCCCTTGGGTTCTAGACTCTGGACAAAGTGCAGAGGACACTGGTTTGATGCAAAAGAACTTTGGTTTTATTACAGTCAAGGAAATACAAGCTTATTACTCTAGTGAGGAAATACAAGGCCAAACTTACAATCATTCTAATAAGGGAGAAGATAAGGAAAGGTACAAGGTCAAACTTACCACTCTAATAAAGAACTTACACTACACATTCAAAGGGGGTTACAGTAGAATTAAACCTCCCACCTCCCAGGACCTAGTCCTAGCTAGGTTAGACTCCAGGGCAGGCAGGGACTATGCTTACCAATCCTTTTGACAGTAAACGGCAGATTGCGGTTTTGGGGTTCGCTGGATGCAGTAGGGTCTGCTTGCCGTACCGCGAATGTCTGAGAAGACTTCTTGCTGCGCAATCTTCAGTTGAGTTGTGTCCGCTGATGCGGTAAGGTGCGTTTTGGATCTGTAGGGTAAGTACCCGTTTTCTTTGGCTAGAAATAGGTTTCTACAGTCTGTTAGGTAATGTTTTACCCGTTGGTAGGTCAGGATTAGATTGTAGAGTGGAAACTTTTCGATTCTTTGTTTTTTTCTTGTTGGAGTTTTGTTCGAGTTTGGTCGATCGCGGTGGTTTTCCGTTGATACCACGTTGACTGTGGTCGGTTGCTGCTGCGCTGGTGATGTTCTTCCTTCCTTCAGGACTTCAGGACTTCGAGGCTGGAGAAGTTAGTTTACAACTGTCGCGTTGGTTTTTCTCCTTGTCTTCATGACACAGCTTGATCTCGGTTGTATAGCGAAGTGTGTTATACCCTCTGTTGAAAACAGTGGGCCAGTTATATGATTTCAGTGGTTCTGATCTTGGCACCAAATCAGGTCAAAATCCTTTGTATAAATTTGGCGGGTTTGGTTCTTCTTTGTAATATGTTGGCGGGCTCGTTAAAAGTTGATATGTCTTGGTTGGGTTGATGTTCGAAAACTGTTTCCTGATGGAAATATTAGTTTGGTAATTGCAATGTTCTTTTGTGCTTAGTTTTCACATACGGGTTGGATTGGGCCTCTTTGTGATGTATATGCTGAATTGGTTTTCCAGACCCATGTTGATGGATAGCTAACTCTGGATGATTTTGTGATGTTAATGTCTCTTGTGGAGAAGGATTCGCGAATACTCATTTCTCCAGACAGGTTAACTTAGTCCTCATACCCAGGTAGCCTCACTTAATCAGGCTGTCTCCTGTTAGTCCTTTTAGGCCCGCCCACAGCCTTAAATTTGTCTTTTAAAATCAAAAATTCTATTAAAGTTTGTAGTTTCTTCCATAAGCATTTTAGGATCCCAAACTTTCTGGTAGATAGTCCCAAATTAAATTTCCTTTCAAATGAGCCCAAACACTTGGGAGAGTGGGGTTCTTATGAATTTTGCACCTCCTTCATGTTTGATTTGCTTTGTTACTACCATACGAAAGAAGAAGAAGAAGAAGAAAAAGAATTAGGAGAGAGAGGTAGCGAGATGGAGAGGTTTAGGCAGGGAGTTCCAAAGCTTAGGGCCCAAGCAGCTGAAGGCACGGCCACCAATGGTTGAGTGACTAAAATCTGGGAGGCGCAAGAGGGCAGAATTTGAGGAGCATAGATATCTCAGAGGGTTGTTGGGCTGGAGGAGATAGTGAATGGCGAGGCCATGAAGAAATTTGAAAACAAGGATGAGAATTTTTAAATCAAAGCGTTGCTTATCCGGGAGCCAGTATAGGTCAGCGAGCAGAGAGATGGAGGGTGACCTGGACTTGGTGTGAGTTAGGGCACGGGCAACCGAGTTCTCGATGACCTCAAGTTTACAGAGGGTAGAATGTGGGAGGCCAGCCAGGAGTGCATTGAAATAGTCAAGTCTGGAGGTAACAAAGTAACATTGTATTGGGTTGCATCCAAACGGAAGAAAAGCACAAATTAAAACGATATAAGAGAGATATTTTTTTCCTTTGTGGTGTAAACAGGCTTGGAGAAGCCACCTTCGTGCATCCTCATTAAATCCACGCACAGTAAGTTTTAGACGCAGGGCTAATAGGCGCTAATCTGGATGGTTGGTTGAGGTGTTAAAAATTAATGACTTGTCAATAATAAATTAAGTGAATTAATAAACATATTACAGAGTACAATTTCTGCTTTTGGCACAATCGCGATCTGGGCGCCCAAAATTGCACCCATTTTGAGAACTGTTTTTTTTCTCGAGTTTCCGCTTAAACTCATTTGGATATCAGAGAATACAAAATCTGCCATGAACCAGCGCAATTGGACAGCATTTTAAAATATGATTTAAAAAAAAATGTGCTTCAAGAACTATTCCTTGATATACTTAAGTGTGGCAACTTGGTGCAGTTTGATGAATACAGCTGAAAATGAGTTTATCGCAAAAAAAACAGCATCGAAGGCCTGCAAACGAGCACAATTAGCGGAAACTCCCAACAGTGATTCATTCGAAAGCAAAATACTGCAGATGCTGAAAATCTGAAATAAAGACAG
Source organism: Pristiophorus japonicus (assembly GCF_044704955.1). Taxonomy (NCBI): domain Eukaryota; kingdom Metazoa; phylum Chordata; class Chondrichthyes; family Pristiophoridae; genus Pristiophorus; species Pristiophorus japonicus. Next base: position 28,223,675 of record NC_091979.1, on the reverse strand, counting down.
CGATAGCTGGAAATACTCAGCAGGTCAGGCAACATCTGTGCAGAGAGAAACCGAGTTAACGTTTCGGGTCGATGACCTTTCATCAGAACTAATTTGACCTGGGGGCGTGGCCAGTTTTGGGGAGCGGGGCCAGCTTCTAGCGCAATGTTTTTCAACTGGCGCAAAAGATTGTGGAAACATGCTTTGCGCTGGCTGTGATTTGTGATTGAAATTCTGCAATCTTTTTTGCGCGGGTCACGTCTATTTCGGGTGATTTGCGGCAAATAAAGCAGCGCAGCCAAGCAGGAACTCTACCTCACTGTCTCTAGCTGTACGAATCTATTTCATCATCATAGGCAGTCCCTCGAAATCGAGGAAGACTTGCTTCCACTCTAAAAGTGTATTCTCAGGTGACTGAACAGTCTAATACAGGAACCACAGTCTCTGTCACATGTGGGACAGACAGTCGTTGAAGGAAAGGGTGGGTGGGACTGGTTTGACGCATGCTCCTTCCGCTGCCTACGTTTGGTTTCTGCATGCTCTCGGCGATGAGACTCGAGGTGCTCAATGCCCTCCCGGATGCACTTCCTCCACTTAGGGCGGTCTTTGTCAGTGGGGATGTTGCATTTTATCAAGGAGGCTTTGAGGGTGTCCTTGAAAGGTTTCCTCTGCCCACCTGGGGATCGCTTGCCGTGTAGGACTTCCGAGTAGAGCGCTTGCTTTGGGAGTCATGTGTCAGGCATGAGAACAATGTGGCCCGCCCAATGGAGCTGGTCGAGTGTGGTCAGTGCTTCGATGCTGGGGCTGTTGGCCTGATCGCGGACACTGACGTTGGTGCGTCTATCCTCCCAGTGGATTTGCAGGATCTTGCGGAGACATTGTTGGTGGTATTTCTCCAGCGATTTGAGGTCCCTCCAGGCCACCATAACCAGTGCCTGCGAAGAGACGCTTGGTCACACAGCCAGGAAGCAACAGGACTGGTTTGATGAGACTGATCAAGCGATCCAAGAGCTAATAAATCGCAAACGCAGGACATTTTTGAATCTATTTAATGGTTAAATGACTTATCCAACACTTCCCTCTTCTCTTTTAAGATCCTCCTGAAAACCTTTCTCTTTCATCAGGTTTTTGGCATTCTTCCTACACCCTCCACCTTTGGATCAACATCTCTGTTTGATACCGCCTCTGTGAAGTGCTTTGAAACATCTTCCTACGTTGAAGGTGATACACGAATGCAAATTGTTGCACTTCAAAACAGTTGTGAATGGCAGTATAGTCAGTGACCGCGCATCCTTTATCACAGTTTTATACAAGACATGTTTAGGGATTTTCAGATCAAAACCATAAAGAACACAATAAATATAATACAAGCTGCTTTGCATCAAAGTCAAAACTATTCTCCTTCAGAAATATTCTCATTGTCTATCCTGTAATGAGTAAGTCTCAAAGACACATTAATCCCTTGTGTACTGTACAAAATGGAACACATTTACAGAGGGATACTTCTCAGTGCATAATAAAGGCAGGAATATGTATATACTTTGGAAAGTCAACTTCAAACGTATCTGTCAATGCAGGTGTGGTCAACCTTTCACTGCTCATGAGCTCAGAATAGAATCTGCATCTGCTGTCAACGAATGACATGTTTTATATATATAGTGCTCTAGTAATGCTCAGTGATAAACTATAACTACACCTAGTACAGGTATACCACTCACAGAATCTTCAGTCCATCGATATTTTTGCTGTGCTTTGTTTTCAACTCTAATTTGCAATCTATTTAGGCTTTTTCATTCCTCCTCTTTTAATTCCTCCCTCAGACAAATTCTCTCTCGCTGTCAGACACTCTGGGGATGTGTGCAACTGGGGATGTGTGCTCCATTTCTCAACATGCAACGCATATCTGCATTCGGCAGGCGACTGTTGCACTATCTGCCTGGAGGAATGACTATATCAAAGATCCCCATGACCGTCCAGGCAATGCGTGAAAAGGCTGTGGAATTCTCCAGGATTGCTGGCTTCCCAAAGGTACAGGGGTGCATTGATTGTACCCACATCGCCTTATGAGCACCTTTGGAGATTCCGAGATGTACAGGAACAGAAAAAGCTTCCACTCCGTTAATGTGCAGCTCATGTGTGATGACATGCATTGCATCGTGTCAGTTGATTCAAGATAACCTGGGAGCACCCACGATGCGTTCATCCTACTCGAGAGCGCCAAATCCGCCATGATTCAGCAGCAGCCAGAAGGGCAGAGCTGGCTACTGGGAGACAAAGAGTACGGCCTCGCCACCTAGCTCACGACACCCCAACGCGTAACCCGGATGGAAGCTGACCGGGAATACAACAAGCCGCATATTGTGATGCGCAGCATAATAGAGAGGACCATTGGCATTTTGAAACAGTGTTTCCGATGCCTGGACCATTCCAGAGGCTACTTGCAATACTCCCCTGAGATTGTTGGTCAGTTCACTATTGTGTGCTGCATGCCGCATAACTTAGCCATCATGAGGCAGCAGCAGCTGGTAGTAGAATACACACCTGAGATGAGAGTAGCTGATGAGGAGGAGGAACATGCAGATGAAGAGGAGGAATAGGAGGAAGACGAGGATGAGGAAGCCATGCAACTACCTGAACCTGGAGCATGACGACGGAGGAGGGCGGGCCGTCATGCCCCTTTATTGATTGCTCGAGCCTTGAGCCACCAGCTCATCCGTGAATGCTTTGTTGCCTGAAGGATCAGCGGCAACTATTCCAAATGTTTACTGTTTGGACCTGTTCCATAATGTTATGTTGTGTTAATGGAACAAATAATGGAAATGATTCAGTTATAATTTAAAATATATTTTATTCAAAAGTTTAACAAATATTTGTTTGTACTTAACTTAACTTTAATAAAAATATCCTTGTATCAAACTTTAAAGTTTTCATTTAAGATCATTTACAAACATTAACATCACTTACAAACACTAAGATCACTTAAAACTTTAAGATCACTTGCAAACTTTTAAACTTGTAAATTTACATAACTTACAAAAAACTTTTTATTTGAGAAAAGTTACATCAGTAAACAACAACAACAACAACAACAACAACAGCAGCAGTGGCAAAGAAAGGCTGCACCCATCTCTCCTCCACCTTATTCTAAGACTGCCCGCTGCGCTTGGTCTTGGTGACTCCATCCCGGACCGCAGGCAGTGGCGCAGCGTTTCTCGGGTTGTTGCCAAGCTTATTCTTTAGACCATCTCGGGTAATGCGCACTTCTTGATTGGGGGGGGGGGGGGTTGCAGCTGGTAATGTGGAAGGCCCGGCTTGGGCCTCTTCAGAGGCTGCTCTGGGGATTGGAGTGGGAGTGGCAGTTGATTCTGTCAATGGGCGTGGGGTCTGGGCATGTTCCCTTATTGCAGCAACTAACTCCGACATTTCCTCCCTCATGTACCCTGAAAGTGTGTCAGCTACCTGCGACATTCCCTCCCTCATGTTCCCGGACAGTATTCCCATTTCTTGTGAAATGGTTGTTACTTCTCCCGACAGTCCCCATATCTCATCACCCACCCCACCGATGGTGTCCAGGAGTGATCACGTAAGGTCAATGCTCTATCCACTCATTAACATCACCTGAACCATATCTGTTAGATCATGCACAACAGGAGAGCGCTGTCAAGCTCTCCTTCCCCTCCTCACCTTGGGTGTGGCTTGCAGCAACCCACTGGGACCTGCAGCCTCGGACGGTGGGGCCCTGGGTGTGCCTCGCTGCAACCCGCTGGGACCAGCAGCCTTGGATGGTGGGGCCCTGGGTGTGCCTCGCTGCACCCCACTGGAATCCCCAGTCTCGGACTGTGGGAAACCATGGAATGTCTCAGCAACATGCATCAGGAAAAGGCCTGACACCTCAATGGGCAGCACCTGCACCTCCTCCAATGTTAGTATAAGAGTGGGGGCTTCATCCATCCCCTCCCCTCCCCCACCCCCTCTCCCCCATGGTCTTGGTCTGGAAGGTGGCATTGTTCTCCTCTTCAGGCTCATCCGCATCTAAATCTTCTTCTTCATTGTCAGGGTTGGCCTCAAGTTCTGCAAAATACAACAGAACAGACAAATGGTTAGCAACAGAGGAGGGGGGAGGGTGGCATGAGTAGGCACACATAGCACAGGCAGCAGGCTGATTCCAAGGACCACGATGAATGATAGCACATTGCATCAACCGAAGCGTAGCTGACGGAGACATCCCCATGAACCGAAGCATGGTTAACCCGCGCAGTACTTAACATTTCGCAAAGCCAGACTGTGGAATTTGCAGGACTTACCCTCTCCTTCGAGTGTGGGCCCAGCTTGTGCAGTGGTGGCTGCTTTTCTCCAGGCAGGACCCATCAAAGCAGTGACCCTGACTTCCAAGGGTGTCAATGGGTGCAGATTTGCTGAGCCACCTCCTGTTCGAGATCTTTCCCTTTTGTTGTGTGCCACCTTCCTCTGCAAAGATGAAAACATTACTTTTTAGGGAAGGTGCCATTCTTCTGGTCACAGTTACAATTGAAATTCGATTGAATAAAAGAACATTTTACTTACACTAACTACTTGACCAAGGTCCTGCCACTTCTTTTTGCATTGGCCTCCAGATCCCGGGGTGGTCACCATTGCACAGTAATCTTCTGCAAGTTGGTTCTAGCGTTTCTTCATTTCTTTGGTAGAACTTCTATGTCACTTCTGCTGATGTCCAGCTCATGCCATCTAGCGTCACTTACAGTAACTAGTGCCTCCACTTCATCATGTAAGAAATTCTTGGTCCTTGAGCCACATCTGGAGTAAAAATAAAAGCGGGAAGGTGGCTCAACGGTGGCTAACAAGGGAAATTAAGGATAGTGGTAAATCCAAGGAAGAGGCATATAAATTGGCCAGAAAAAGCAGCAAACCTGAGGACTGGGAGAAATTTAGAATTCAGCAGAGGAGGACAAAGGGTTTAATTAGGAGGGGGAAAATAGAGTATGAGAGGAAGCTTGCTGGGAACATAAAAACTGACTGAAAAAGCTTTTATAGATATGTGAAGAGAAAAAGATTAGTGAAGACAAATGTAGGTCCCTTGCAGTCAGAATCAGGTGAATTTATAATGGGGAACAAAGAAATGGCAGACCAGTTGAACAAATACTTTGGTTCTGTCTTCACGAAAGAAGACACAAATAACCTTCCGGAAATACTAGGGACCGAGGGTCTAGAGGGAAGGAGGAACTGAAGGAATTCCTTATTAGGCGGGAAATTGTGTTCGGGAAATTGATGGCTTTGAAGGCTGATAAATCCCCGGGGCCTGATAGTCTGTATCGCAGAGTACTTAAGGAAGTGGCCCTAGAAATAGTGGATGCATTGCTGATTATTTTCCAACAGTCTATCGACTCTGGATCAGTTCATATGCACTGGAGGGTAGCTAATGTAACACCATGTTTTAAGAAAGGAGGGAGAGAGAAAACGGGTAATTATAGATTGGTTAGCCTGACATCAGAAGTGGGGAAAATGTTGGAATCAATTATTAAGGATGAAATAGCAGCGCATTTGGAAAGCAGTGACAGGATCGGTCCAAGTCAGCATGGAATTATGAAAGGGAAATCATGCTTGACAAATCTAGAATTTTTTGAGGATGTAACTGATAGAGTGGACAAGGGAGAACCAGTGGATGTGGTGTATTTGGACTTTGAAAAGGCTTTTGACAAGGCCCCACACAAGAGATTAGTGAGCAAAATTAAAGCACATGGTATTGGGGGTAATGTACTGACGTGGATAGAGAACTGGTTGGCAGACAGGAAGCAGAGAGTCGGGATAAATGGGTCCTTTTCAGAATGGCAGACAGTGACTAGTGCTGTGCCGCAGGCTCAGTGCAGGGACCTCAGCTATTTGCAATATACATTAATGATTTAGATGAAGGAATTGAATGGAATATCTCCAAGTTTGCAGATGACACTAAGCTGGGTGGCGGTGTGAGCTGTGAGGAGGACTCTAAGAGACTGCAGGTTGACTTGGACAGGTTAGGTGAGTGGGCAAATATATGGCAGATGCAGTATAATGTGGATAAATGTGAGGTTATCCACTTTGGTGGCAAAGACATAAAGGCAGAATATTATCTGAATGGCGGCAGATTAGGAAAAGGGGACGAGACCTGGGTGTCATGGTACATCAGTCATTGAAAGTTGGCATGCAGGTACAGCAGGCAGTGAAGAAGGCAAATGGTATGCTGGCCTTCATAGCTAGGGGATTTGTGTCTAGGTGCAGGGAGGTCTTACTGCAGTTGTACAGGGCCTTAGTGAGGCCTCATCTGGGATATTGTGTTCAGTTTTGGTCTCCTAATCTGAGGAAGGACATTCTTGCTATTGAGGGAGTGCAGCGAAGGTTCACCAGACTGATTCCCGGGTGGCAGGACTGACATATGAGGAGAGACTGGGGATCGACTGCGCCTGTATTCACTGGAGTTTTGAAGGATGAGAGGGGATCTAAAATATAAAACTCTGACGGGACTGGACAGGTTAGATGCAGGAAGAATGTTCCCGATGTTGGGGAAGTCCAGAACCAGGGGACATAGTCTAAAGATAAGGGATAATAGAGTATGAGAGGAAGCTTGCTGGGAATATAAAAACTGACTGTAAACGCTTCTATAGATATGTGAAGAGAAAAAGATTAGTGAAGAGAAATGTAGGTCCCTTGCAGTCAGATTCAGGTGAATTTATAATGGGGAACAAAGAAATGGCGGACCAGTTGAACAAATACTTTGGTTCTGTCTTCACGAAGGAAGACACAAATAACCTTCTGGAAATACTAGGGACCGAGGGTCTAGAGAGAAGGAGGTACTGAAGGAAATCCTTATTAGGCGGGAAACTGTGTTAGGATTGAGATCAGGAGAAACTTCTTCACTCAGAGAGTTTTAACCTGTGAAATTCCCTTCTGCAGAGAATTGTTGCTGCCAGTTCATTGGATATATTCAAGAGGGAGTTAGATATGGCCCTTACGGCTAAAGGGATCAAGGGGTATGGAGAGAAAGCAGGAAAGGGGTACTGAGGTGAATGATCAGCCATGATCTTATTGAATGGTGGTGCAGTCTCGAAGGGCTGAATGGCCTATTCCTGCACCTATTTTCTTTGTTACTATGTTTCTATGTTTGCATCTTGAATTGCAGCTCTGATTTTTCCAATGAGAATTAAAGTTCTCACACACAACTGGCTCTTTAAAAATGGGCGACATGTTTTTTTTGCGCATGCGCAGAAGGTGGGACATCATATTTTCTGTGCAGACATTAGGCTCCACCCCCTGAAGCTGCAGGACAGGCTGCGTGGTGCCAATTTCAAAAAATAAAACAGGTAAACTTGCTATTTATTTTTTGGGGACCAAAAAAAACAGGCGGAACTCTGGCAATATGCCAAAAATGGTACTGGGGAAAATTGATCCTGTAGCCTCAGGATAAGGAGTCAGCCCCTTAAGACTGAGCCCACGAGGAATTTCTTCACTCAGAGGCTTGTGAATCTTTGGAATTCTCTGCCCCAGAGGGCCGTGGATACACAGTCATTGAGTATATTCAAGACAGAGGTCAATAGATTTTTGTACTCTAGGGGAATCAAGGGATATGGGGATCGGGCGGGAATGTGGAGTTGAGGTAGAAGATCAGTCATGATCTTATTGAATGACGGAGCAGGCTCAAGGGGCAGAATGGCTGACTGCTGCTCCTATTTCTTATGTTCTTATTGATTAATTAGAGGCAGTTATGTGGGCGGACCAGCAACAGACATCCACCTATTGCCATGTCATCATCATCATAGGCAGTCCCTCGGAATCGAGGAAGACTTGCTTCCACTCTAAAAATGAGTTCTTAGGTGATTGTACAGTCCAATACGGGAATTACAGTCTCTGTCACAAATGGGACAGATAGTTGCTGAGGGAAAGGGTTGGGGTGGGACTGGTTTGCCGCACGCTCCTTCCGTTGCCTGCGCTTGTTTTCTGCATGCTCTCGGCGATGAGACTCGAGGTGCTCAGCGCCCTCCCGGATGCACTTCCTCTATTTAGGGCGGTCTTTAGTCAGGGACTCCCAGGTGTCGGTGGGGATGTTGCACTTTATCAAGGAGGCTTTGAGGGTGTCCTTGAAGCGTTTCCTCTGCCCACCTTTGGCTCGTTTGCCGTGTAGGAGTTCTGAGTTGTAGCTTTGAGAGTCTCGTGTCGGGCCGTGTACGTTCGAGTGAAGAACCTTTCGTATGCTGAAATGCAGTGTGCAAAAAAAATACATTTCCGGCATGATTTCTAGCCGAGAAGAAGTTTTAAAATGAATGCATATTACTAAAATGCACATTAAGTGCAGGATAATAGATGACAGGCACAGTTACTGCAGCAGACAGACACCAATTGACTGCTTCTGAAGACATATATGTCAGCAGAATGATGAGATGGAATTACTCCTTGCCAAATATGTCTCATTCTTTACATTGTGTATTTTTCAAAACCTATGTTTTTTTTATTACTATGCAGCAGACATAGTTTAAGCACTGTGCTTATGGAGCAGGGTAATAACGATAACACTGATGTAGCTCCTAAGGTTATAGCGTCAAGTGTACGATAAACCCTCAGCTCCTGCATTCCAGTGTTACTACCAGAACTGGCTGATGGATAATTATCAGCACGTGCCTATACAGGTGTCAGGCTTGGCTCAGTGATAACACTCTTGCGTCTGAGTCAGACGGTTGTGGGTTCTGTTATATATGCATGCTTGTCTATTGTGTGATGTCTGTAACATGCTTATGAAACACTGAATGTACACTTATACTGTACACAGCTTACCTGTACACCAGAGGGTGCTGCTGCTGGAGACCTAAGAGTTACCTGCACACTGCAGGTAACCCAGTATAAAAAGGGGCTCACAGCTTGGTGTCCTCACTCGAGGAGCTGCAAATAAAGATCTACAGGTCTACACAGTTTACGTAACATACCCTGCCTCGTGGAGTCATTATTAAAGGTGCCTACATACACTGCAGGTTCCAACCCCGCTCCAGTGATTCGAGTGCGTCATCCAGACTGACGCTTCTAAATAGGAGGGTTTTTTGGCACGGTTTACCTCTGCGCTGCAGAAAGCAGACTTTCAAAGTTTGGTTTGCTGAGTTACTTCAGCCCTTGCATCGGAGGTGGCTCTCATGGGCAAGTCCCAACATCCCGTACCTATGAGAGTGTCTGGGGTAGAAATTGACCCCCCGCCGGACACAGGGCGCACTTAACGTTTGTGAAGTGTTGTGACCGCCGCAATGTTCGCAGCCGCCTATCCGGCACAATTCGGCCCCTTGGGGGCGGAAGTGGGAGTGGAGCGGAGTGACAGTCACCAGCGGGGCAGAAGTGGGGGCGGGACGGAGTGTCCGCCGCTGTCAGTCATCAGCGCCGCACTGATGACGTCATTGCGTTGGCGTGTCACAACGTCTCTCCCCTTCAGTTAAAGGGGAGGGCCGCTGCAAACTCTGCACTCATTTTAGTTCGGGTCCACTGGGCCACCAGGGAGGGTGTTGGCCGGGCCAGTGGCCTGGCACCCAAGAGGGATAGGTGGCGGCAGTCGGCCGACAAAAAATAATAACATGGCGGCCGTGGCAGTGCGCCCTCCCCTTTAAGGGCGGCCGTGCAGCCAATTCACACAGACTGCACCGACGGCGGGGGCGTTCCCGCAGGGCAATTTCGGCAGGGCATTATTCGCAAGGGGGGCGCCGCCAGATGGTAAGGGGTCGGTGTGTGCACGCCGCGGTGGGAAAATGGATGGAGCGATCACAGACACCGCTCCGCTCCTGAGGAAGGGCAATTTACAAAAGGGTGGCCGCTCCATGGAGAGTCGGCATCCATTGCGCACCGTCCCGTGACCGCCACTTTTGGGCGGTCAGGGCATTACCGGAAGGGGCAATTTCGGCCCCTCTATTCCTGCCTTTGGGATCGAGTCACCTTTGGTAATGTGCCCAGGAACCCGGTTGTAGGGCTGGAGGACGTTACAGAGTTCAGGAGGGGTGAGGAAATGCTGCCACACACTATGCTGATGCCTTCAGTGATGTGTCCTGTAAAAGCCATAAATCCTGCTCCTCTGCTGTGTTCTTAAGCATAACGTCACTTAACTTACATTACCACTGTTAGTTATCCTTCTTCAATCTCATGACTTTTCATTGATCCACATTTAATTACATCTTCCATGGCTCAGCCCAGCTCCTCAGTGCATCTACATCAGTCCATTCCCTGTTGTTTTTAATCCCTCCCAGTTCAGTATCGTTTGCAACTCGGGAATAGAAACAAAACTCTCAACTTCCAGCGAATTTATGCACATTGTGAACAGCAGTAATCCCTGACTCATCTCACTAATGACCTTCTACCAGTTCCATGTATAATCACTCTCTACTTCCCATCCAACTTTTGATCCATTTCCAAAACGCTCCACCGAGGTTTTGCCTTGAAAGCAGTGGACCAATCTCTTATGTGGCACTACATCAAATCCTGCAATGACTACTGTCAAAGGCAAGTTTGAAAAAGCCTTTGTATTATTACCAGAGATACAATTGCCCCAGCCTTTCTTTATTGACGTTAATAGGTAACAGTCACTCAGGATCGAAAATTGCCCTGTTTTGCGCCTCCCTTTAGCGCCTCCAGCGGGCACTAATGGGGCACGAAACTGTTTTCATCTAGGGGGCGCTACTGGCTCTCACGAAATTGGCCAGGAGTTATGGAGGCACTGACACGTTAGCGGCATGCCCTGCCAGTAATGCCCCGAGCCGTCGCGCAACCTTTGATGACGTCATCGGCATGCGCGGCGACCCTTTAGCACCACGTAGCGACCCCTTACTGTCCCGCGGCAGAAATTGGCCAGTGTCCCGCGATTCTGCCGTGGGCGGTGTCAGCGCCAGAGTCGTAGGTCGCGAAGTGGGCCAACATCCGCTCGCGGGGCGGAAGCCAAAGGGGAGGTGAGGGAGCGCCACGCGCCACATTTTAAACGTTTGTCCCGAATCACCGGTCAGCCGGTATTGCTCCTCCATGGCGTGGTCCGCGCCGCCATCGTGCAGCCCCGGCACACCGTTTGGGTGCCGGGCTGCATCCTCGGTACCATGCCGACCTGGTGGCCCAGTGGAGGCCTCCCCTAAAGCGGGCCTCCCCTTTAACGGAAGGGGAGGGGAGTTGATATGCATCAGCACTACGTGAAGTGCCTCAAATCTGTCCCAACACGAAGTGGAGCGAGTGACATTGCGCTCCACTTCCTGTGAGGGGTGGTAACCGCAGTTTGGCATCAGGGGCGGGACATCCGGGCCGGACACGGAATGTCCGGCCCCATCCTGGTTACCGCCCCCAATCGGCGAGCAGGGGAATTTCACCCACCGTTATTCTTTTGCATTGCAGTGCCAAGCTTGGAACTCCTGACCCCATATTGTTCTATACAAGCTACCCATAGTACAACAGAGACACCCAACTCAACAGCCAGATTTGCATATGCCTTTTGCCAGCTTAAATCAATGGAGGATATTGGTCACTTGATCTCTTCATCCTGTGCGAGGGAACTCCACTCTCCTCGCTATTAACGATAAATGCCTGCTTCCAGAGGGAATGACTTGACTCTAAAATAATCTTTTATCTAAATACCGCTGGAACACTGCAGTGCTGTCATAGGATTTTGATGGTTTTTAATGACATATTTCGTCAGTGAAAATTGATAACCTGCCTCTATTTTGTTATCTTAGCTTAGCACGGAAATGCAAAATGCGCCCTGTACAACAGCAACTGACAAGTGGAGAAGTTTGGTTTTAAGACCCCACACATCAAAAAATAAAGGAAAAAAACAGCAGCTTCCGTTTTGATGTGACTCAAGTCTTTGAGATGAGTGTCGAGAATATTGCACGATTGTTTGTGTGCTACAGCAGTCTGTTTGTTACATATAACTGATTATTACAGAATAATTCATGACAACCGCTTCTTTATTGTTCACACATGCTATGGATTTCTTAGAAATGTATTTTTCTGAGAGACTCTTCTTTTGCCCTCTATTATTTTCTCCCTTCATTTCGTGAAGGCGTAGATTCATGCTGGTGTGCAATTCCATGGGAGGTGCCTCTTTATTTCGGAGCCTGGGGTTGGAGTGCTGGCTGGCTATTTTACAATCTTACATATTTTTTTATTCATTCATGGGATGTGGGTGTCGTTGGCAAAGCCAGCATTTAATGCCCATCCCCAATTGCCCTTGAGAAGGTGGTGGTGAGCTGTCTTCTTGAACCGCTGCAGTCTGTGTGCTCCCACAGTGCTGCTAGGGAGGGAGTTCCAGAGTTTTGACCCAGCGACGATGAATGAAGCGCCGATATATTTCTAAGTAACTTGGAGGGGAATTTGCAGGCGTATGGTGTTCCCATACGCCTGCTTCCCTTGTCCATCTCGGCGGTAGAGGTCACTGGTTTGGGAGGTGCTACCGAAGAAGCCTTGGCGAGTTGCTGCAGTGCATCTTGTAGAAGGTACACACTGCAACCATGGTGCGCCGGTGGTGGAGGCAGTGAATGTTGAAGGTGGTTCGTGGGGTAATGGAGGGCATCAAAGCTGAGCTGATTCAATTATCACTCAAGCTCTTTGGACCCACTGGACAGCAGTCAACAGTGAGGACACTGGATGATTACTGTCCCCAGTCTTCAGAGCAAAGAAACTAATTGTAGCATCAACCACTGCCCTATCTGAGCTCAGTTAATATAGCACAGGAATGAACCTCGGTCCTTCAAGGTTAGATGGCCTTGTTCTAGACTGGATGTTTCCAGTACGGATTTGTTAAAGGCACATCGTATCTGTCTAACTTGATTGAGTTATTTGATGAAGTAACAGAGTGCGTTAATGGAGATAGTGCAGTAGATGCTCTATATATCTACAGGGCTGTAGTAATACCTGCCCTCCTGTATGGCTCAGAGACATGGACCATGTACAGCAGACACCTCAAGTCGCTGGAGAAATATCACCAACGATGTATCCTACAAATCCCCTGGTAGGACAGGAACACCAACATCAGCGTCCTCGCCCAGGCCAACATCCCCAGCATAGAAGTGCTGACCACACTCGATCGCATGCCAGACTCGAGGCTCCCAAAGCAAGCGCTCTACTCGGAGCTCCTTCACGGCAAATGAGCCAAAGGTGGGCAGCGGAAACATTACAAGGACACACTCAAAGCCTCCCTGATAAAGTGCGACATCCCCACTGACACCTGGGAGTCCCTGGACTAAGAATGCCCCAAATGGAGGAAATGTATCTGAGAGGGCGCTGAGCACCTTGAGTCTCAATGCCGAGGGCATGCAGAAATCAAGAGCAGGCAGTGGAAAGAGCATGCGGCAAACCAGTCCCACCCCACCGACTATCTGTCCCACCTGTGACAGAGTCTGTGGCTCTCATATTGGACTGTTCAGCCACCAAAGAACTCACTTCAGGAGTGGAAGCAAGTCTTCCTCTATTCCGATGGCTATGATGATGATGATAATGATATATGGACTTTCAAAAGGCATTTTAAAAGGCATTTCAAAACACGTAACAGACTTATTTAGAAAATGGAACCACAAGGGATTAAAGGGATGGTGATATCTTGGGTACATGACTGGTGAAGGAATAGAAGACAGAGCGTAATGGTGAATGGATGTTTTTCTGATTGGAGAAAGGGGTCCCCTAGGGGTAGGTATTAGGATCATTGCTTTTCTTATTATAGATAAATGACATGGACTTGGGTACGGCGAGTACAATTATTGTCCATTGTTCATTGTTCATAGGTTTATAAGTAACCTTCAGGGCTGCTGACCAAGGGCCATGCGGCTCTTTGTCGGTCGGCGTGGACACGATGGGCTGAAATGGCCTCCTTCTGCGCTGTAAATTTCTATGTTTCTATTATAAAGTTCGAGGATGATACAAAACTTGACAACATAATAAATAGTGAACAAGATAGTAGCAGACTTCAGGAGGACATAGATTGACTGGTGAACTGGGCAGACACATGGCAGGTGTAATTTAATGCAGATAAATGTAAAGTCATATATTTTGATAGGAAAAATGAAGCGAGCCAATATAAACTAAATGGTACAATTATAAAGGGGGTGCAGGAACAGAGAGACTTGGATCAAATCTTTGCAGGTTGCAGAACAAATTGAGAGGGCTTTATGAAGGGGAAGTCATGTTTGAAAAATTTGCTGGAATTCTTTGAGGATGTAACAAATAGGGTGGATAAAAGGGAACCAGTGGATGTGGTGTATTTCAGAAGGCATTTGATAAAGTGCCACATACAAGGTTACTGCACAAGATAAAGATTCACGGGGTTGGGTTGCGGGTAATATATTAGCATGGATAGAGGATTGGCTAACTAACAGAAAACAGAGAGTCAGGATAAATGGTTCATTCTCGGGTTGGCAAACGGTAACTAGTGGGGTGCTGCAGGGATCAGTGCTGGGACCCACTCTATTTACAATCTATACCAACGACTTGGAAGAAGGGACCGAGTGTAATGTAGCCAGGTTTGCTGATGATACAAAGATGGGAGGAAAAGCAATGTGTGGGGAGGAGACAAAAAATCTGCAAAAGGACATAGACAGGCTAAGTGAGTGGGTAAAAATTTGGTAGATGGAGTATAATGTTGGAAATTGTGAGGTCATGCACTTTGACAGGAAAAATCAAAGAGCAAGTTATTATTTAAATGGAGAAAGATTGCAAAGTGCTGCAGTATAGCGGGACCTGGGGGTACTTGAGCAGGAAACACAAAAGGATAGTATGCAGGTACAGCAAGTGATCAGGAAGGCCAATGGAATTTTGGCCTTTATTGCAAAGGGGATGGAGTATAAAAGCAGGGAAGTCTTGCTACAGTTATACAGGGTATTGGTGAGGCCACAGCTGGAATACTGCGTGCAGTTTTGGTTTCCATATTTACGAAAGGATATACTTGCTTTGGAGGCAGTTCAGAGAAGGTTCACAAGGTTGATTCCGGAGATGAAGGGTTTGACTTATGAGGAAAGGTTGAGGAGGTTGGGCCTCTACTCTTTGGAATTCAGAAGAATGAGAGGTGATCTTATCAAAACGTATAAGATTATGAGGGGGCGTGATAAGATGGATGCAGCGAGGTTGTTTCCACTGATAGAGGAGACTAGAATTGGGGACATAATCTTAGAATAAGGGACCACCCATTTAAAACTGAGATGAGGAGGAATTTCTTCTCTCAGAGGGTTGTAAATCTGTGGAATTCGCTGCCTCAGAGAGCGGTGGAAGCTAGAACATTGAATAAATTTAAGACAGAGATAGACAGCTTCTTAACTGATAAGGGAATAAGGGGTGATGGGGAGCGGGGAGGCAAGTGGACCTGAGTCCATGATCGGATCAGCGTATTAAATGGCTGAGCAGGCTCGAGGGGCCGCATGGCCTACTCCTGCTCCTTGAATATAAGAACAGAAGAACTAGGAGCAGGATTAGGCCAAACGGCCCCTCGAGCCTGCTCCGCCATTCAATAAGATCATGGCTGATTCGATCATAGACTCAGGTCAACTTCCCTGCCCACTCTCCATAACCCCTTATTCCCTTATCGTTTAAGAAACTGTCTATTTCTGTCTTAAATTTATTCAATGTCCCAGCTTCCACAGCTCTCTGAGGCAGTGAATTCCACAGACCCACAACCCTCTGAGAGAAGAAATTTCTCCTCATCTCAGTTTTAAATGGGCGGCCCCTTATTCTAAGATTATGCCCCTAGTTCTAGTCTCCCCTATCAGTGGAAACATCCTCTCTGCATTCACCTTGTCAAGCCCCCTCATAAGATCACCTCTCATTCTTCTGAACTCCAATGAGTAGAGGCCCAACCTATTCAACCTTTCCTCATAAATCAACCTGCTCATCTCTGGAAACAACCTAGTGAACCTTCTTTGAACTGCCTCCAAAGCAAGTATATCCTTTCGTGAATATGGAAATTAAAACTGCACGCAGTATTCCAGGTGTGGCCTCACCAATACCCTGTACAACTGTAGCAAGACTTCGTTGCTTTTATACTCCATCCCCTTTGCAATAAAGACCAAGATTCCATTGACCTTCCTGATCACTTGCTGTACCTGCATACTAATCTTTGTGTTTCATGCACAAATACTCCCAGGTCCCGCTGTACTGCAGCACTCTGCATTCTTTCTCCATTTAAATAATAACTTGCTCTTTGATTTTTCCTGCCAAAGTGCATGACCGCACACTTTCCAACATTATACTCCATCTGCCAAATTTTTGCCCACTCACTTAGCCTGTCTATGTCCTTTTGCAGATTCTTTGTGTCCTCCTCACACATTGCATTTCCTCCCATCTTTGTATCGTCGGCAAACTTGGCTACGTTACACTCCGTCCCTTCTTCCAAGTCGTTAATATAGATTGTACATAGTTGGGATCCCAGCACTGATCCATGTGGCACCCCACTGGTTACTGATTGCCAATCCATGAATCCCTACTCTCTGTTTTCTGTTAATTAGCCAATCCTCTATCTATGCTAATATATTACGCCCAACCCCGTGAACTTTTATCTTTTGCATTAACCTTTTATGTGGCACCTTGTCAAATGCCTTCTGGAAGTCCAAATACACCACATCCACTGGTTCCCCTTTATCCACTCTGTTCGTTACATCCTCAAAGAATTCTAGCAAATTTGTCAAACATGACTTCCCCTTCAACAATCCATGCTCACTCTGCCTGACCGAATTTTGTTTTTCCAAATGTCCTGTTATTGCTTCTTTAACAATGGTCTCCAACATTTTTCCAACCACAGATGTTAGGCTAACAGGTCTATAGTTTCCTGCTTTTTGTCTGCCTCCTTTTTTAAATAGGGGCATTACCTTTGCAGTTTTCCAATCTGCTGGGACCTCCTCAGAATCCAGGGAATTTTGCTAATTTATTGTATTCTATTTCTTATGTTCTTATGTTCTTAAAAAGATATATGGGATCCTTGGCTTTATTAATAGAGGTATAGGGTACAAACGCAAGGAAGTTATGCTCAACTTTTGTAACCACTGGTTAAGCTTCAGCTGGAGTATTGTCTATAATTCTGGACACCACACAAGGAAAAGCTGTCAAGGCCTTGGGAAGGGTATAGAGGAGGTTGCCCAGGGTGATAGCAGGGATGAGGAACTTCATTTATGTGGAGAGATTGGTGAAGCTGGGATTGTTCCCCTTGGAGCAGAGATGTTAAGGAGAGCTATTCAAAATTATGAGGGGTTTTGATGTAACAAATAGGGAGAAACTGTTTCCTCTGGCAAAGTGGCTCATAGATATAAAATAATTGGCAAAAGAACTAGAGGGGAATCTCGGAGAATTTTTTTCACACAGTTTAGATCTGGAACGCAATACCTGAAAGAATAGTGGATCAGATTCCGTAGAAATTTTCAAAAGGCAATTGGACACGTTCTTAAAGAGAACTCATTTGCAGGGTTATGGGGGAAAAACTGGGGTGTGGGACTAAATTGGACAGCTCTTTCACAGAGCCGACACAGGCACGATGGACGAATGGCCTCCTTCTGTGCTGTAAGATTCTATCAAGATTTTACTCGCTTGACTATTGGGCATCCTGTCGTACACATTCTTGAAACGATCCTAACCACTTTAAAATTTTCGCTGCAAGCACTTTGTATTTTTTCAGTACTCATTTACTGCATCCGATACTAATGGGTTTGATGTATTTTTTCATCATGTAAAGAAATCATTGCATTTTACAAATTCCATCATCTAAGATAACCACTGTTAAATTGTTTAATGGATTATTTTACATTTCCAAAATGTTGTATTCCTCAGCAAATTCAGTATTGAAAGGGACCTTGAGAAAATATTACATTCCCTCATAAAAAGGACGACTTTTGTATAGGAATTGTTAAATGAGAAAAGACCAAGGTCTATCGAGTTTGCCTGCTACCATCCAGGTATTCGCATGCTACAATAATAACGGGAGTTGTTGACTCACTGTAGCAATCAATCTCTATTGATTTGTCTACCACAGACTCAGACATTGCACAAAGAAAACCCCAGTGGTCAAGAGCTTTGGAAAGCATAGGTCCAAAGTTACCTTCTTCCTCCCAAGCACATTCCCATCCAAAATATACACGTCCGCCAATATAATGTGCCGCGCAATCATTTTTCTGCCAATCAGGAAAGTCATCATCGTCATCATAGGCTGTCCCTCGAAATGGAGGAAGACTTGCTTCCACTCCAAAAGTAAGTTCTCAGGTGACTGAACAGTCCAATACAGGAATTACAGTCTCTGTCACAGTGGGACAGACAATCATTGAAGGAAAGGGTGGGTGGGGAGTCTGATTTGCCGCATGCTCCTTCCGCTGCCTGCGCTTGGAATTTCTGCATGCTCTCGGTGACGAGACTCGAGGTGCTCAGCGCCCTCCCGGATGCTCTTCCTCCACTTAGGGCGGTCTTTGGCCAGGGACTCCCAGGTGTCGGTGGGGATGTTGCATTTTATCAAGGAGGCTTTGAGGGTGTACAAGGGATTGGAATGAACACCTACCTCAAAAAGAAAGAAATGCCGATCACACAATGAATTAGTCAGCATCTCTAAAAAGAAAATTTAGACATGGAAGCCTTCCTTAGAATAGGATTAGCAGTGTTTATTTATCCTAGCATATCTTTTCCTCGCTGATGGAAGAGAACTTGATTCAAGGTCATTGGAACTAAAGGAGGTCCCCACTTGACGATGATGGGGATTCTATTGCTCTTCTGTGGGCTCAGAGGCAAAGATATTTCCAGTTACTAGGAATTCACATCAGGAGGTAAAGTCAAGCAATTTGGAATAAAAACAGAAAATTCTGGAAATCTCAGCAGGTCAGGCAGCATCCGTAGAGAGGAAGCAGAGTTAACATTTCGGGTCGATGACCCTTCGTCAAGCAATTTGGACCCATTTTTATTGGAAAAGAGGCTCCACGATGAGCGAATTGATATTTTCAGCGTTATGAAGGGGCATTGTCAAAATAGATCCAGGTAAATACATCAGAAGGATCAATAGCAGGGACCATACTTTAAAAATCAGCAGGTAAAAGGGAATTCGGATTGAGCAATTAGGCACAGTAATTTTCTCTCCTTCCCTCCTTTCCTGATGAGAATGACCTTTTGGTGATGTACAGTTCCAAAGGTGCCCTCTGGGACCGTGACCAAATGGCCATCATTCACAGAATTTACAGCACATAAACATGCCATTGCACCCAACTGATCTATGCCACCCCACTTCCTCACACCTATCGGGTAGGGCTAAATGGGTAGTAAGAGGAGTTGGGGCTGATTAGAGACCAAAAAGGAGACCTACGCATGGAGGTGGATGGGAAAGGTCGATGGGACTTGGGAAGACGTCACTCCTCCACAGACCGCTGTCCCCCGGGTCCCCAAAGAGCAGCGCCGACCGAGCTGGAGGAGGAACAAGCCGTTCATCAGCAGTCTCAATTCCACAGGCCACAGCAACCCTGCAGCCCCAACCCTGGAAGAACAGCTTTTCAACCCGGCTGCAGGAGCGGTGGCAGGTGCTGGAGCAGGAGCGGAGGCTACAGGAGAGGCGGCATCAGCGACAGGAACGGAGGCTGGAGCAGGAGCGGAGGCTACAGGAGAGGCGGCACCAGCGACAGGAACGGAGGCTGCGGCGGCGGCGGAGGCTACGGAGGCAGCAGGTACGACTCGGGAGAACGCGATTTCTTGGACAGATGCAGGAGCCAGAACAGAGGATACGGCCAGATTCAAGATCATGTTTTGGCTGTTTGCTTTCCTTCTTTCTTCGTTATTTCTTCTTTTCCAGAGAGTAAAACGGCAGGCCAGCGAGCTCAAGATGGCGGCAGCAGAGCTCTGCAAAGAACAAAGGCAAACAGTACAACTAAACTGGCGGCGCCCAAGCCTCGTGGAAACCACAAGATGGCGTCTTAAAAGGGAAACGCACCCGGGAGCCTTAAAAGGGCCTTACACAGTTGTCGGTCCCCACAAAGAGACTTTTGTAAGGCAAGAGCGAGTCTAAATGAGCAATGTGAATGAGGATGACGGATTTATGATAAGAATTAATATTTTAATGCTGAATGGTTACTGTGTTTAAAATAATGGATATGAATTACGATTTATGATAAGTTAATATTTTAATGCTGAATGGTTACTGTGTATAAAATTATGGATATGAATTACGAAAAGAGTTAATACCACGAGGTTCAAGTAAAAGGGATATGGACCCATGACTAACATGACCAATGGGCAAATGCGATTTTCGATTTAGGTGGTTCATGCAATGGTTCAGCGGCTGCTAAGGCAACTACTTCATGAGAACAGAGGCAACGCACCAGTTGCGATACCCTGTCTCAGTGCAGCCCACTACCTCGGGCAATAAGGGGCTGTGTACTGCCACCGTACCTCACCCAGAGGAGCTGGGATTGAATAACTGTTCACTGTACCTGCAACCTTTTGACATAACATCTGTACCACATATTATATGTACCATACAAATGTACCATCTATATATATCTGCTTTCTGTTGGAGGTTATGCTCGTGTGCTTTATCCACCATGTAAGGACTGCAAATACCACATGTTTGCACCAGGTCCTCCACATGGGGGAGAAGAGGGAAGTGGATGGTCATGGACTCACACTCACAAATCAACCAGGACGAACAAGGCCGAGGTCACCGGCAATGGCTTTTGGAGCTGGGGAGGAGTGAGATGTTATGTATTGTCCAGGTACATTAAATGTATAAGTACAATGGTGCGCCACAGAGGGCGCTGTGGTGGGAGACATGAAAGTACCTGCAAGATAGAGTATAAAAGGCTGCCCACCACACCTGAGAGGCACTCTGGAGTAATACAATAAAGGACTAAGGTCACAGCAGTTACGACAACATCAGACCGTGTGGAGTCAGTGATTTGAGTGCTACATACATCACAGTACACCTAGTCACTGGCTCACAGTACGGAGTTCATTGTATCATTTCATACACTAAACTCTCTCTTTGCCCCTCTTATTTTTCTTTTCACTTCCCCTCTGAACTTTCTATATTCAGCCTGGTTTTCACTTGTTTCTCATTATTGCATTCCAATCCCTCCATGGCCTCACCCTTCCCGATCTCTGTAACCTCCTCCAGCCCTACAACCCTCCGACATCTCTGCACTCTCCAGTTCTTGCGCGTCCCCTTCAGATGCCTAGAACCAAGGTTCTGAAATTGCCTTCCAAAGCTTCTCTGCCTCTTTACCTCTCTCTCCTCATACAAGACACTCCTTAAAACTTGCCTCGATGACCAAACACATGTCCTAATATCTCCTTATGTAGCTCAGTGCCAACGTTTGTTTCATAATGCTCCTGTGAAGGGCCTTGCGTATTTTACTATGTTAGAGGCGCTATATGAATGCAAGTTTTTGTTGTTAAAGAAAGAAAGACTTAAAAAGTTATTTATATAGCGTCTTTGATGACCACCGGATGTCTCAAAGTGCGTTGCAGCCAATTAAGTACTTTTCAAGTGTAGTCACTATTGTAATGTGGGAAACACGGCAGCCAATTTGCGCACAGCAAGCTCCGAAAAACAGCAAACTGTTTTTTAGTGATGTTGATTGAGGGATAAATATTGGCCAGGATACTGGGGATAACTCCCCTGCTCTTCTTCGAAATAGTGTCATGGAATCTTTTACGTCTACCTGAGAGGGCAGGTTTAACGCCTTATCCAAAAGACGGCACCTAGCGCCAGTGCAGCATTCCCTT
Organism: Pristiophorus japonicus; assembly: GCF_044704955.1. Classification (NCBI taxonomy): domain Eukaryota; kingdom Metazoa; phylum Chordata; class Chondrichthyes; family Pristiophoridae; genus Pristiophorus; species Pristiophorus japonicus. Next base: position 28,202,006 of record NC_091979.1, on the reverse strand, counting down.
AGCACTGCACTGGGGTGTCAGCCTGGATTTATGTGTTCACGTTCCTGAGTGGGTTATGAACCTTCAGACTCAGAGGCGCCTGTGCTGTCCACTGAGCCACAGCTGACATTTTGGTTACGCAACGACAACTTGCATTTATATAGCACCTTTAACGTAGTAAAATGTCCCAAGGTGCTTCTCAGGAGTATTATAAGGCAAAATTTGACACCGAGCTATGTAAGAAGAAATTTACAGCAGATTACCAAAAGCTTTGTCAAAGAAGTAGATTTTAAGGAGCATCTTAAAGGAGGAGAGAGAGGTCGAGAGGTGGAGAAGTTTTTGGAGGGAGCTCCAGAGCTTAGGGCCCAGGCAGCTGAAGGCATGGCCACCAATAGTTGAGCGATTATAATCATGGATGCTGACGAGGGCAGAATTTAAGGAGCGCAAATACCTCGGGGGAGTTGTGAGGCTGAAGGAGATTACAGAGATAGGGAGGGCTGAAAGGTCAAAATTCATGGGAATCTCCCCCCCCGCCTCACCCTCCGCCTCCCCCACCCCAGTGTTTAGACTCATTGGAAAGGAAATTTAATTTGGGACTAGCTACCAGAAAATACCTAAAGTGCTTATGAAATAAACTACGAACTTTAATCGAATTTTGGACATTTACAAGACAAATTCAAGTCTGTGGGCAGGTCTAAGGAACAAAGAAGCCAACTTGATTATTGGAACTGTCTGGGTGTTGGGACTAAAGTAAATTGTCTGGAGAAATGGATACTCAAAAACCCTTCTCCACAACAGACATTAACATTTCAACAATAACTCAGAGGTGGCCACCCATCGAACTGAACTGAGAAAAGCCATCTTCAACATGAATAAGAACAAAAGGCCCACTACATCCGGAATGCAAAAACCAAGCACAAAAGGACATTCTGATTGCCAAACTAATATTTCCATCAAGAAACAGATTTAGAAGGGCAACCCACCCAAGACATATTAACTTTTAACAAGCCCGCCAAAATATTACAAAGAAATGACAAGCCCGCCAAATTTAAACAAAGAATTCTGGACTGATTTGGTGCAAAGATTAGGACAACTCAAACCATATAACTGGCCCCCTGTTTTAACAGAGGGTATGCTATACTACGCCTAGTACCATACTACGCTTATGGCATCAAGAAGGGAGAGAAACCAACGCGACAGTTGTAAACTAACTTCTCCAGCCTCGAAGTCCTGAAGTCCTGAAGGAAGGAAGAACATCACCATTGCGGCAGCAACCGACCACAGCCAACGTGGTACCAACGGCAAACCACCGCAATGGACCAAACTCGAAACAAAACTCCAACAGAAAGAAACCGAAGAATCGAAAGTTTCCACTCTACAATCTAAGTCCTGACTACCAACAGGTGAAAACATTACCTAAAGAGATTTTGAATCTATTTCTAACGAAGGAAACTGGGTACTTAACCCACCGATCCAAACGCGCCTTACCATATTAGCGGACTCAACCCAACTGAAGATTGCGCAGTAAGAAGTCTTCTCTGACATTCAGGGTAGGGCAAGCAGAAGCTACAGAATTCAACGAACCCCAAAATCGCGAACTACCGCTAACTGACCAGAAAGTATTGGTAAGCATAGTCCCTGCCTGCTCTGGAGCTAGGATTAGGTATTGGGGATGTGGGAGGTTTAATTTTTATTGTAACCCCCTTTGAATGTGTAATGTATTGTTCTTTATTAGAGTGATTATAAGTTTGACATTGTATTTTCTTGTCTGTAATAAAGTAAAAGTTCTTTTGCATCAAACCAGTTGTCCTTTGCACTTTATCACATCCCCCAAATAAACCCAGAGTGTAGAACCCAAGGGAGTAGGAGCGATTGGAACTGCTCAAGTTGGTCAGAGGTGAACCTGACTCACGGGACCACCCCTTACAAAATGGTGCCCACGACAGGACTCTGGTACAAGGGGTGTGATGAGGAGAGTGCTGGTTTGGGGCAAAGAACTAAGATGGGAGAGAGGATTTCCTCCTATGTGTAGAAGAAGGCCAATGTCACTGAGGAATGGGTGCTTGGTCTATTGCGCGCTGAGCATCCAGCGGATGCTGCAGCCCAGTGGACAACAAGCAAGGATCACAAAGAAGCAGCAGAGAAGGCAATTTGGTTGGTCTGTCTACAGCGACAGGTCCAACTCCTCGACAAAACCAATGAGACACTACAGGCAGATTTATGGGAATGCGCAAAGAACTATCAGGAAAGGGCTATGGCAGAAGAAAAGTTATGGGGAGAACTCCATAAGCTAAAACAGGAAAGGAACGAGCTAATGGATAGGTTTAAAAACAGTCAGGACTACTTTCAATATCAGGTTACCGAGAACAAAAAAAATGAAAAGTCACTGCGGGAGGAAAGCACTCGCCTCACCCTACAAGTAAAAGAACTCCAGGAAAAATTAAAAGATGTGCAGGTAGCGTATAAAGTAGCTAGCACTAATGGGTTTGAATCGGGAGACCACGGTCCCTGCCAGCAACAAATCAAAAGTTTAAACCTTGCTCTGTCCAAGGCAAAAGGCATGGTATGCCTAATAAGCCCGGGTACGCCCCAGGTAAGCCTGGAAGAGAAGGAGGAAACTGTTCAACCACCACCTGTGGCACCATTGACTACACCAGTTCAGCAGCAGGAGGGGCGAACGAGTGGTGAGGCAGATAGGAATAGCAAACCACCATCACCTGTGGGGCCGAGTTTCAGCTCGGCCTGGCAGCAGGGAGGAGGGGTAGGCGAGCCAGAACAGGGAGAGCCAGAACTAGGGCCAATGTGCCCGGTCCGGCAACAGAAGTTTGGCCACCCACCAGTGCCGGGGGTCCAGGGTCCCTGGAAAGTCAGTTTGTGGTCCCCCACACAGCTTAGGGCTATGATAAGCCACCTGGGAAAGCTAACTCCAAAGGGAGACCCCTCGGGTCACTTTATGGAGGTGGAACAGGCAGGGGATATTAATGGGTGTGATGATGCAGAAATGGCAAAGGTGCTTCTCTACTGAGAGCAAAAGGGGATGGAGAACACTTGCCGCCATCCAGAAAAACATTTTAGAAGCCAGGGGCTGCAATGATGGGAGTCCCTTCTCCAGAGTAGCTAAAACGGTGCAGCTCACAGGGGAAACCCCACAGGCTTTCGCAGACCGACTGAGGCCTGTGTACCAGAGCGCCTGTAGTGGGGACCTTGACCGAGATAACTTAAGCCCGGACAAGTTAGCCCACTGGCTCCGAAGCCTAGTAGCTAACAGTTTACCCCGAATAAGAGCCAAGGCTGAGGCCGGTTCGACCTAAGGGATCCCCAAGCCACCGAACAGGGAGTGCTGAGGCAACTGACCCTAGCTTACCAGTACGGCAGAGGGACGGAAGAGCTCCCACAAAAGGGAAGGGTCCACGAAATCCGACCTAGTCAGGATAAGAGGGAATGGCGCCACGAGGGGGGCAACCCCTCCGATACAAAACGCACCTGCTTCGGGTGCGGAAAAAGTGGGCACTGGAGAAAGGATTGTAGAAATCCTTGGAAGAATAACGCAGGAAAGAGCTCTCCAGCCCCGGCCAAAAGGGCCGAGACAGATAAGCCAGTCCCTCCCCACTCATTTGATACCTTCCTAACTGCACTCTGGACCATGTTAGATGGCCCTGGGAAGGTAGCCACCGCCACCGGTATCGAAATCCCATCTGCCCCCTCCCAACCAAAGCCGTGACTGGGACAGGCACAGCCTGTCCACCTGTGTGCCCTCGAGTATGATGCGTGGGGGAAACCGACCGTTCAGATGGAAGTGGAAAAGGTGAAAGAGACTTAGCTGCTAGACACCGGTGCCTCAAGCACCCTTGTCTATGCGGCTAACCCCGCCGCCTCACCTCTGTCTAACGGGGTCCCCAACAGCTTGGTGGGTTTCACAGGCACTGAACAGACTGGCTCATTCTCCATTCCGCTCTCCATTCATTTAGCTACACTCCACACTAAGTGGACTTGTGTTCTAATGAAGTGGGAACAGGAAGGGAGCGAGCTCCTGGGGGCTGACTTCATCCTAGGCCACAGGAAACAAGTGGATTTAAGAAACCACTGTCTTCGGGGGTCAGTCTGTACGGGACAGGAGAGTGAGGTGATGGTTATTCCAGGAAAACAGGGAAAAGCGACGGTGTGCACCATGAAGCCAAAGGAGGGTTACGACCTTGAATCGCTGGTCAATAACACTCAGATAGAATACCAAGAATATGTGAGGAAAAACCTTGCAGCTTTTGCCACTCACAAACACGACTGTGGGAGAATAAACGAGGTCGAGGTTAGTATAGATGGGGACCCCATGACCCGACCATAGAAACAGTACAACTTCCCCAGGGAGGCGGAGGCAGACATGGAAACAGCCTTGGGTTCTTTACTTAAACAAGCGGTATTGAGACCAATAGCTACCCATGTGAACTCTCCATTGTGACCGGTTAAGAAACCGGACATTTCCTAGAGAGCCACGGTGGATATCGAGTACTCAACCGTAACATCCCAGCCTGTGCACCCACCGTTGCTGCTGTCGACAACCTCATTGGAAGTATCCCAGCCTCCGGGACCACTTCACTGTGCTGGATATTTCCAAAGGGTTCTGGTCCATACCTTTAAGAAGGGAAGATCAGTACAAGTTTGCTTTTACCTTTCAGGGACAGCAATACACTTGGAACTGTCTCCCTCAGGGCTTCCATAACAGCGCCAGTATTTTCCATCAGTGTATGGCCAACTGTTTAAAGAGTTTCAGCAGACCCCAGCAGCTAGTACAATATGTTGATGACCAGCTCCTGTTCACCGATGAGGGGAAGGAGCATGACCCACTGCTGGTTGAACTGCTGGAGCTGCTGAAATAAGAAGGCTTTAAAGTCAACCCCATGAAGGCACAGATCGGCCTGAAGGAAGTAAAATTCCTGGGACTGGCTGTGCACGCTGGGGAAGGAGCCATTGACAAAGCTAGAAGGGAAGCAGTGCAGAAGTTACCCACCCCCAACACAGTAACAGGAGTAAGATCTTTTCTAGGGCTAACCGGGTACTGCAGAGATTTCATTGAGGATTATGCAGCCACAGCAGCCCCTCTGCTCCGACTCCAGCACAAGGGAGTGGAGTGGGAATGGGACGAAGGTTGCGAGGCAGCATTTATCCAACTCAAGAAAGCGCCAGCTCTAGGGGCCATCGATGGGGGTAAAGAGTTTTTCCTGGAGGTAGCAGCCAGTGGGGACAGCCTAATAAGAACATAAGAATTAGGAACAGGAGTAGGCCATCTAGCCCCTCGAGCCTGCTCAGCCATTCAATAAGATCATGGCTGATCTGGCCGTGGACTCAGCTCCACTTACCCGCCCTCTCCCCGTAACCCTTAATTCCCTTATTGGTTAAAAATCTATCTATCTGTGCAGTACTGCTCCAAGAGTGGCACGGCCGGCTGAGACCAGTGGTCTACTCCTCCAGGATACTCACGGACGTGGAGAAGGGATACTCCAACTGTAAGCGGCACCTCCTAGCCACTCACTGGGCTGTGAAAAGATCACTGATCTTCACAGGGGTTCCCGTATCACGCTCCTTACCCACCATATATCCACGCAAATGCTCCTGGATGGGAGAATCAGGGATGGGACAGTGAGCAGTGCCCGCATTGATCGCTTGACCTTGCTCCTCTCTCAAATGGACCTAAGGGTAAAGGGACTCGCAGCCAACATGATTTATCCAGGGACAGCCCACCGGTGTGCCATAAAAGGGGAATGGGAAAATAACATAGGCTTTCGGGCTGGGTTAAACCCCACAGGCCCAGAGATCTATGTGGAAGGTACAAGCATGGTATTTGCGGGTGAACGAATCACAGGCTGCAGAGTTTATGACCCCGAGGCAGGCATTGCCCTGGCGATTAAACTCCCCAGTACTATGAGCGCCCAGCACGCTGAACTGTCTGCGGTGGTGTACGTAGTCACACACCCTGAAGAATTCCCTACCCCATACACGATTTGCTCGGACAGTATGTTCACATGCAATTCGTGTACGGAGTACCTGGCTATCTGGTCCCGCCGCGGATACACATCCGCAGACGGGAGACCCCTGGCAATTAAGCCACGACTGGAAAAGATCATGAAAGACATAGGGGAGGAAGGGAATATCTATATACATAAGGTGAAGGCACATTCCAAAACTGAACCCCGTAGCGAGGGAAACCAGCAGGCTGACATGTTGGCCAAGCAGGGAGCCCGCACGGGCAAGCTCTGGGATCCGGACAACCCAGGACCCATCGCAGCAGTCAGGAGCAGGATGGGGACGGACGGGAAGGCAGGGATAGCTTTGCCCCCGGACCTAAAAACGGTTCAGACACAAGATCCCGTCCTCAAAGCTGCCCTGAACACGCTAGCTAAAGGGGAAAGGGTAGACGGCCAGTATGACACCGCAGCAGTTGCCATTAAAGAAGGCATGCTGTTCAGGGGGGTGCAATGGATAGTATCGCAACAACACCGGAGAGAATTCCTCCAGCTGGCCCACGAGGGTCCAGGAGCAGGGGTCTCCCCAGAACTGAGACCACTTAGCAATGAGTGGAACAGGCAGGGTGGTGGCCAGGTCTCAGGGAAGACATCTGCGAGTTCTGTGCTAGCTGTCTGGTGTGCGTGGCCAACAACCCCGACCCCCAGAAAAGAAAGGTGTCTATTGGATATATCAGGAGGGTAGAGGGACCCTGGCAGTCGATCCAAATCGATTACATTGAGCCCCTACCCACTGCCCAGGGAGGCGACAAGTGCTGCCTAGTATTGGTGGATGTATTCACCAAATGGGTGGAAGCCTTCCCATGGCGAACAGCCACTGACCTGGGAACAGCCAGGATCCTGGTCAGATGGGGACTACCACAATATGTGGAGTCCGACCAAGGGAGTCACTTCACAGGGCAGGTGATGCAGGAGACCCTTAAGGTGCTCGGCATCAAAGGAAAATGGCATGTCGCCCACAACCCGCAGTCATCCGGGCCTGTGGAGCATTTAAACCGAACTATCAAAGAAAGGCTGCGTAGAGACAGGGAACTCACCCAAAGGGTGGTCCTCATGGGGATCCAGGCCAGCCAGTAAAGAGCACAGGGTACTCCCCATATGAGCTCATGACCGGCAGAGCCATGCAAACCCCCACCCATATGTTAGCCCCCGCTACTCACAGAAGGTCAGCTTAGGGAAGCGAACCGGGACAGCTTTGTCAGGAATCTGTTTGAACACCTTAAACAGATTCACTGGCAGGCTGCTAACAACATGGGAAAGCAGCATCGGAGCAACCGAATGTTGCTAGAACCCCGCAAGCATCACGAATGGCAGATAGGAGTCCAGGTTGTGGCGAGGAACTACGCTAGAGTAGGGGTCTTTGAGGCACTGTGAATGGGACCGTACCACATTGTTGACAAGGCAAGCCCCATGGTCTATGCCATAAAATTGCACCGCTGTACAAAGTGGTTCCACATAAATCAGTGCAAACATTTCAACCTAGGGGCAGCAGCTAAACGTAAGGAACAGCCAAAAACTGTAAACCGCACTAAAGACAGGGAACCCCAGCCAGCAGCCCCCGACTGTGGAAATCCCACAGGGGACGTGGCATACCCACAGACTACTCCTAGAGGGGCACTAGACTGTGTTCCCTAAGCTGACCTTATGTGAGTACCGGGGGCTAACATATGGGTGGGGGTTTGCATGGCTCTGCCGGTCATGAGCTCATATGGGGAGTACCCTGTGCTCTTTTACTGGCTGGCCCGGATCCCCATGAGGACCATCCTTTGGGTGAGTTCCCTGTCTCTTTGCGCAGCCTTTCTTTGATAGTTCGGTTTAAATGCTCATTTGGGACTCGGACGCACCCCCAGCAGCCAGAGCCTTAAGAAGGACTCCCCGCACACCACGGTCAAAGACACCATGGTCACCAGTACTCCAATTTGAATGGTTCAGCCCCGGGAAAGGGACCGGCCGCAAATGGGTACCTAAGGTCAGAGACCAGCCCGCGAGCGGGAACACCCAGCCGGTAGCCTCAGGCGATGAGAGACCCTCAGAAGAGATAGCGGTGGACCAGCCACCAAGTGGGAGACCCAGCATGTAGAACCCCAGGGGAAGAAATGAACCAGGCAGCCACGCCCAAAGGAGTGGTGTGCTGCAGCACGGGAGGGGAAGTTTCCCCAATAGTGTGGGACTCAGACCCACGTCCGGTCAGGACACTCCGGTTCCTGAGATACAGGCCGACTTACTACCAGCCCCGCTCGACACCCAGAGGCAAAAGAAGAAAGAAAGAAGGCAGGAATTAACCTGGCCACCCGGAGATGGGTTGCAGATGTACATATATAGTACAATATGAATTTTAGAATGCTCAGTGAGTAATTTAGAGTAGTATAAGATTCATTGATGTAATAATATTGATATATGTATTAGTTACTGGGGTGAGGAAATGAATCTATCTGTGCAGCTATTATAAGAGGCACAGGCCGGGTAATACCCGAGATTAAGAAGAATTGACCGGTTTAACTGTTAAGGGAAGCACCGGTGAGATAACAAACAAAACGGCTGTGAGATAAAAGTTAGAAGCAGGCATCAGTCCACAAGGAACTGAATAAGACAGTCAGTCGATTAAAGACTATACTATGTCTGAAAGGAAGAGAGCGCAAATTGGAACTCGGTCATCTTTGTCAAGCCAGAGAGCTTTCTCAGGGCTAGACAATCTGTTTTATGTGCCCCTATACGAATGAGAACAACATGAGAAGGGTCCTGCTCCTGCTTGCCCTGGTAAGGATGAGCAGCGGCGACCGAGGAGACGTGGAAGAATCCCTCATCTATGGGTGCTCAGGAGAAAGAGCACCGATCGTAACTGCAGGGGGTGGCACCCCAGGCATGGAAGAACTCGCCGTTTACACCCACGAGGGAAGGTGGCCAGGGTGGCTGGGATATAATTCTACCCGCTACTCCAGACAAGAAGGTTTTACTTACGGGGAGGCCTCAGTTCCATGCCCCCGGATACGGATCACCACTGTCCGAATCAGTGTTACAGAGGGAAAACGTGTGTGTTTGACTTGCAAAGGAAAGATTCCCCATGGAAGATGGTGGTGACTCAGAAAACTCAGCAAGGACGCGTGGGACCAGGAATCGGACTGGGAAAGACTCGGTAATGATACGTACCGCACCGTCACGGGGACACGGGGAGGAGTGAAGGTGTGTTGGGACAAATGGTGGGAATCCGAACAAGGAATTTACGTTTGCATGTGGGGATCAGAGAATATTTGTCCCACAGGCATATCGATTGCCTTCGCCAGGCAATGGCAACATGAAGGGTAAGGGATGGGGTGGGATTCTAGCCTACACAGGTGAACGGTCCCACACTCCCCGCTCCCAATTAACGCCACCGAACTAAGAGCACACATTAAGAAACCCCTGTCCATAACCCCGCCAATACGCACAGTAATAGAAAGGTGTCCTACCACCACCAGGGGTCAGGGAACGGATTAGTATTGGTACCGACCGAAAAGTTGTTATACTAGAGGGTACATTATGCAGAAGTTTCAGTAATTTTAAACCTTACCGAGGTATACCTACCTGTGTGGTGCCTGAAGGATACAGAGCTGCTATACCAGGCCCTACTTAGAGACATGTTCAAGAAATGTTATGAGTTAGACTTTGGAAAATAGACAAAGCAGATCAAAACACCCTGAACACTAGGGACACCATGGGCTTGGGGAGACCTAGAAGGGGAATCATAAATGACGTTTTCACTGCCTACAGTACAGGATCCTCTGTAATAAATAGCCTAGATGACTAGCACTGCAAACACAGATAAATGGTTTAAAGAACCGATTGAGGAAAATCCTGAAACAAAAGAACACAGTAGTAGGTTCAGAACTACACGAGGACCAGGCTATGACTGTCCATTTAAAAGAAGTAGTGGTGAGCTTGAAAAACATGCACAGACAGTGAATGCGCTCATACGGGAGGATAGAAACACTTCGGACCAGGCTGCACAGAACAAGGTGTGCGTACTGTATGGGGCATGGTTGTTGGGCGAGGGCCGCAACAACCTGGAGGATTTAAAACAAGGTTTAGTCCCTCCTGGTTCAGGAACAAGCACCTCGCAGCCCTCCACCCGTATAGCAATTCACTAAGCCCGTGCCAGCTCTGCTTAGCCTCTGAAGCCTACCCTGTCCCAGTAGACTGTGGGAAATCTAACCACACCATTATGGGAATCATACAAAGGATGCCAGTCATGGGTGGGACATGGGTGGAGAACATTGGAGTTATTCAGGGAGGTGCACACATTCGTTTCGCAGCGGTTCCACCCTATGTCATGAAGTGGGAACATGCTGTAACGGATACTGACCTCTCCGGGTGCAAGAGCCGGGGTGCACTCGTAATACTGTGTCCCCAATACTTGAGTTCCCATTCAAAGTCACAGTGTGGGTTTAAAGCTGCTGGCGTACAGCCTATTAACTGCACCATGGAGGTAATGGCGCAAGACCACATGCCCCCCAGAAAGATAGCATACATAGGGGGTGGGACATACTGTGTCACCACCAGTGCACCCCAATACCAACATGGACACTTCTGGTGTCCGGTGAGTGACAGCAGTTTTTGCTTCAAACCTGAGGCATCAGTTCAAGTGGCCCAGGAATGGATTGTCCCCATTCCTGAATCCTCCACTGTCCACCTCATTGTGAAGGAAAACATTACAAACCTGCAGGATTATGTTGTACATTTTGGCTATGCAAGTCCCCCTCTCGACCTGAACATCTTACTGCTCTGTTAAAAGCCGTAATTATCTCACAAAAACACTTCTATACTCTCAAACAGAAAACAATTGAGATAGGGAAAAAGATCCTCGAGATCACAATTCTGTCTTGGTGGGATCTTTTCAGAAATATAGAAGTCCCAGTCTTGATCCGAATCTCTTCCCACACTTTAGTTATCTGTCAACTCGCAATTATTCGTTACTTATGGTGTCTCACTTGCCGAGTGAAACACAGAGGCCATCAGGTCAGGCACCAAAGGGTGCTGTACACTGCTTGGTCGAACTTAGGAATCACGCAGGGAAGGGTGACACCATACTACCATGTTTAATTTGTGTTTGATTTTGCCTGCTGTAAACCGCAAAATATCAAGAGTGTTAATGCTAATAAGGTAGTGCAAGGGTCCCCTGTGGTCATCCCCCTGCAAAACAGATACACTGCTTTGAGTGCTGTTGAAGGGGATGACTCATCAGGGGAGGGCAGCAGCAGCCAAGTTCATGGCACCGTGGCTGGCTCTGTTGCACAGGAGGGCAGGAAAAAAAGTGGGAGAGCGATAGTGATAGGGGATTCAATTGGAAGGGAAATAGATAGGCGTTTCTGCGGCCGCAACCGAGACTCCAGGTTGGTATGTTGCCTCCCTGGTGCAAGGGTCAAAGATGTCTCAGAGCAGGTGCAGGACATTGTGAAAAGGGAGGGTGAACAGCCAGTTGTCGTGGTGCATATAGGTACCAATGATATAGGTAAAAAACGGGATGAGGTCCTACGAGATGAATTTAGGGAGCTAGGAGCTAAATTAAAAAGTAGGACGTCAAAAGTAGTAATCTCGGGATTGCTACCACTGCCACGTGATAGTCAGAGTAGGAATCGCAGTATAGCGCAGATGAATACGTGGCTTGAGCAGTGGTGCAGCAGGGAGGGATTCAAATTCCTGGGGCATTGGAACCGGTTCTGGGGGAGGTGGGACCAGTACAAAGCGGACGGTCTGCACCTGGGCAGGACCGGAACCAATATCCTGGGGGAGTGTTTGCTAGTGCTGTTGGGGAGGAGTTAAACTAATATGTCAGGGGGATGGGAACCTATGCAGGGAGACAGAGGGAAACAAAAAGGAGACAAAGCAAAAGACAGAAAGGAGATGAGGAAAAGTGGAGGGCAGAGAAACCCAAGACAAAAAACAAATAGGGCCACTGTACAGCAAAATTCTAAAAGGACAAAGGGTGTTAAAAAAACAAGCCTGAAGGCTTTGTGTCTTAATGCAAGGAGTATCCGTAATAAGGTAGATAAATTATGGAGACGAGGCTCCAGGATGATCACGGCTGGGAACTCAACATCCAGGGGTATTCAACATTCATGAATGATAGAATAAAAGGAAAAGGAGGTGGGGTAGCATTGCTGGTTAAAGAGGAGATTAATGCATTAGTTAGAATGGACATTAGCTTGGATGATGTGGAATCTATATGGGTAGAGCTGTAGAACACCAAAGGGCAAAAAACGTCAGTGGGAGTTGTGTACAGACCTCCAAACAGTAGTAGTGATGTTGGGGAGGGCATCAAACAGGAAATTAGGGGTGCATGCAATAAGGGTGCAGCAGTTATAATGGATGACTTTAATATGCACATAGATTGGGCTAACCAAACTGGAAGCAATACGGTGGAGGAGGAATTCCTGGAGTGCATAAGGGATGGTTTTCTAGACCAATATGTCGAGGAACCAACTAGGGGGGAGGCCATCTAAGACTGGGTGTTGTGTAATGAGAGAGGATTAATTAGTAATCCCGTTGTGCGAGGCCCCTTGGAGAAGAGTGACCATAATATGGTGGAATTCTGCATTAGGATGGAGAATGAAACAGTTAATTCAGAGACCATGGTCCAGAACTTAAAGAAGGGTAACTTTGAAGGTATGAGGCGTGAATTGGCTAGGATTGATTGGCGAATGATACTTAAGGGGTTGACTATGGATGGGCAATGGCAGACATTTAGAGACCGCATGGATGAACTACAACAATTGTACATTCCTGTCTGTCGTAAAAATAAAAAAGGGAAGGTGGCTCAACCGTGGCTATCAGGGGAAATCAGGGATAGTATTAAAGCAAAGGAAGTGGCATACAAATTGGCCTGAAATATCAGTGAACCTGGAGACTGGGAGAAATTTAGAACTCAGCAGAGGAGGACAAAGGGTTTGATTAGGGCAGGGAAAATGGAGTACGAGAAGAAACTTGCAGGGAACATTAAGACGGATTGCAAAAGTTTCTATAGATATGTAACGAGAAAAAGGTTAGTAAAGACAAACGTAGGTCCCCTGCAGTCAGAGTCAGGGGAAGTCATAACGGGGAACAAAGAAATGGCGGACCAATTGAACAAGTACTTTGGTTCGGTATTCACTAAGGAGGACACTAACAACCTTCCGGATATAAGAGGGGTCAGAGGGTCTAGTAAGGAGGAGGAACTGAGGGAAATCCTTATTAGTCGGGAAATTGTGTTGGGGAAATTAATGGGAATTGAAGGCCGATAAATCCCCAGGCCCTGATGGACTGCATCCCAGAGTACTTAAGGAGGTGGCCTTGGAAATAGCGGATGCATTGACAGTCATTTTCCAACATTCCATTGACTCTGGATCAGTTCCTATCGAGTGGAGGGTAGCCAATGTAACCCCACTTTTTAAAAAAGGAGGGAGAGAGAAAACAGGGAATTATAGACCGGTCAGCCTGACATCGGTAGTGGGTAAGATGATGGAATCAATTATTAAGGATGTCATAGCAGCGCATTTGGAAAGAGGTGACATGATAGGTCCAAGTCAGCATGGATTTGTGAAAGGGAAATCATGCTTGACAAATCTTCTTGAATTTTTTGAGGATGTTTCCAATAGAGTGGACAAGGGAGAATGAGTTGATGTGGTATATTTGGACTTTCAGAAGGCTTTCGACAAGGTCCCACACAAGAGATTAATGTGCAACGTTAAAGCACATGGGATTGGGGGTAGTGTGCTGACGTGGATTGAGAACTGGTTGTCAGACAGGAAGCAAAGAGTAGGAGTAAATTTTCAGAATGGCAGGCGGTGACTAGTGGGGTACCGCAAGGTTCTGTGCTGGGGCCCCAGCTGTTTACACTGTACATTAATGATTTAGATGAGGGGATTAAATGTAGTATCTCCAAATTTACGGATGACACTAAGTTAGGTGGCAGTGTGAGTTGCGAGGAGGATGCTATGAGGCTGCAGAGCGACTTGGATAGGTTAGGTGAGTGGGCAAATGCATGGCAGATGAAGTATAATGTGGATAAATGTGAGGTTATCCACTTTGGTGGTAAAAACAGAGAGACAGACTATTATCTGAATGGTGACAGATTAAGAAAAGGGAAGGTGCAACGAGACCTGGGTGTCATGGTACATCAGTCATTGAAGGTTGGCATGCAGGTACAGCAGGCGGTTAAGAAAGCAAATGGGATGTTGGCCTTCATAGCGAGGGGATTTGAGTACAGGGGCACGGAGGTGTTGCTACAGTTGTACAGGACATTGGTGAGGGCACACCTGGAGTATTGTGTACAGTTTTGGTCTCGTAACCTGAGGAAGGACTTTCTTGCTATTGAGGGAGTGCAGCGAAGGTTCACCAGACTGATTCCCGGGATGGCGGGACTGATCTATCAGGAAAGACTGGATCAACTGGGCTTGTATTCACTGAAGTTCAGAAGAATGAGAGGGGATCTCATAGAAACGTTTAAAATTCTGATGGGTTTAGACAGGTTAGATGCAGGAAGAATGTTCCCAATGTTGGGGAAGTCCAGAACCAGGGGTCACAGTCTAAGGATAAGGGGTAAGCCATTTAAGACTGAGATGAGGAGGAACTTCTTCACCCAGAGAGTAGTGAATCTGTGGAATTCTCTGCCACAGAAAGTTGTTGAGGCCAATTCACTAAATATATTCAAAAAGGAGTTAGACGTAGTCCTTACTACTAAGGGGATCAAGGGGTATGGTGAGAAAGCAGGAATGGGGTACTGAAGTTGCATGTTCAGCCATGAACTCATTGAATGGTGGTGCAGGCTAGAAGGGCTGAATGGCTTACTCCTGCACCTATTTTCTATGTTTCTATGTTTCTATGTTACTTAAAATGTGTTTGACTATGTACCTTTATTTTTACTGATCTTAAAGTTGTGTTTGACTGTATACTGTTATTTTACTGTGAAAACTGAGTAAAGGAAGGGCATCGTACACCCTCTATGCTGTAACCAAATTGTAGTGATTGTATTCGCCTGTAAATTGCATTGCATTTCAACGGGGAATGCACGTTAATGTTAGCTAGTATAAATACGGGGAAGGTTGACTCTCGGGATCAGGAATTTTGCTTACCTTGCTTGAAACTCGAGTGTCACAGGGGGAACTGAAAGGTCAACATTGACGCGAACCCCCCCCCCCCCCCCCCGCCTCCCCCCCCCCCAAGTGTTTAGACTCATTGGAAAGGAAATTTAATTTGGGAGTATCTGCTGGAAAAATTGAAATCCTAAACTGCTTATGGAAGAAACTACGAACTTTAATCGAATTTTGGACTTTTTCAAAACAAATTCAAGTCTGTGGGCGGGCCTAAGCAAAAAAGAAACCCACTTGATTATTGGAACTGTCTGGGTGTTGTGACTAAGGTAAATTGTCTGGAGAAATGGATAGTCAAAAACCCTTCTCCACAACAGACATTAACATTACAACAATAACTCAGAGATGGCCAGCCATCAAACTGAATCGAGAAAAGCCATCTTCAACATGATTAAGAACAAAGGGCCCACTACAGCCTGTATACAAAAACCAAGCACAAAAGGACATTGCGATTACCAAGCTAATAGTTCCATCAAGAAACAGATTTAGAAGGGCAACCTACCCAAGACATATTAACTTTTAACGAGCCCGCCAAAATATTACAAAGAAATATCAAGCCCGCCAAATTTAAACAAAGAATTCTGGACTGATTTGGCGTGAAGATAAGGGCAACTCAAACCATATAACTGACCCCCTGTTTTAACAGACGGTATGCCATACTATGCCTAGTACCATATTACGCTTATGGCAACAAGAAGGGAGAGAAACCAACGCGACAGTTATAAACTAACTTCTCCAGCCTCGAAGTCCTGAAGTCCTGAAGGAAGGAAGAACATCACCATCGCGACAGCAACCGACCACAGCCAACGTGATACCAACGGAAAACTACCGCGATCGACCAAACTCGAAACAAAACTCCAACAGAAAGAAACCGAAGAATCGAAAGTTTCCACTCTACAATCTAAGTCCTGACTACTAACAGGTGAAAACATTACCTAAAGAGACTTTGAACCTATTTCTAATGAACGAAACCGGGTACTTACCCCATAGATCCAAAACGGGCCTTACCGTATCAGTGGACTCAACCCAACTGAAGATTGCGCAGTAAGAAGTCTTCTCCGATGTTCAGGGTACGGCAAACAGAACCGACAGAATTCAATGAACCCCGAAATCGCGAACTAACGCTAACTGACCAGAGAGGATTGGTAAGCATAGTCCCTGCCTGCCCTGGAGTCTAAGCTAGCTAGGATTAGATATTGGGAGATGGGAGGTATAATTTTTACTGTAACCCCATTTGAATGTGTAATGGATTGTTCTTTATGAATGATTATAAATTTGACATTGTATATTCTTGTCTGTAATAAAGTCAAAATTCTTTTGCATCAAACCAGTGTCCTTTGCACTTTGTCACACCCCCCAAATAAACCCAGAGTCTAGAACCCAAGGGAGTGGGAGCGATTTAAACCGCCGGGACACCCTTTACAGGGGCGAAGCCATGGAGGGATTTGTAAACAAGGATGAGAACCAAATTTCATCAGTCATTCATAAGTGGTTCCTCGAACGAGGATGACTTGCTTCCACATGAGTTCACAGATGTTTCAATGAAGGACCCGATATTCCAGTCCTGAACTCCAATTGAAGGGGTGGAAGATGCGTGTGCGTGGATTTTTTTAACGTGTGGCGACCGTTGCACATCAGCCACCACACGGGCTTGACAGAGCTAGGCCTTTATCCAGTGGCAAGGATTAACCAGGACAACTGGCAAAGGGACTGATTTGCTGAGTCTGTGTTGCTAATACTCAGAAAATTGCCCCCCCCATATACCTTGGAAAATAATTCTGTGCGACGCAGCTGAATATGAGGATTTTCACACTTTTTTTGGACTATGAATAACTTTTTTCTCTAGCTATTTTAAAGTGAAGCCTGAGGTAATCCTTAAGAGTAAATTTGATTTCATATTACATTAATGGATTGCCCAAGCAGCGGCTTACGACTTACTGCAAGCCACTGCTAATGGTAGCTTTTCGTACATCACTTGTGAAAAACTCAGTTTCCGGACATTGGAAAATGAATCTGTTCCAGCGCTGAGGAACAAGCCTATCTTTCCTCTCAGCTAGCCATGGGGAGAAAAACTAAAAATGGACTCTGTCACATATTAAAATAGCATGCAGGAAACGAATGATGCAGGGCTGTAACAAAGCAAGGTTACGAGAAAATGCTCTTCACACGGTGATGTGGAGTCGTACTGAATGAACCCCAAGAATGGACTTTTTCACCAAAATATCAATCTATATGAATGAGTTTGCCTCCCACAGGAATTGTTGTCTGCATTTCTGTGTTTCAGTCTAATGCCACGGCATTTTCTTAATGTTAAACAATCTGACTTTATAACCTCCTGTATCTGAAGCTTGTTGTCACGCAGAATTCACTCAAATGCAGGTCTCCACAGAGATTCAGTTTCCTCAAAGTCAAATGAAAAAATATGTCTTACAGGATCAATTTTAAACTGGGACACCTTTCCGGTTGTGCTCTAATAACACCTAACCAATAATCGAAAAAAAAGACACGCATTTATGGAAAGAAGGAAAGACTTGTGTTTATATAGCGCCTTTCACGACCTCAAAGCGCTTTACAGCCAATGAAGTACTTTTTGAAGTTTAGTCACTGTTGTAATGCAGGAAACGCGGCACCAATTTGCATACAACAAGCTCCCACAAACAGCAATGTGGCAATGACCAGATCTGTTTTTTTTCATGATGTTGATTAAGGGATGAATATTGGACAGGACACCGTGGATAACTCCCCTGCTCTTCTTCAAAATAGTACAATGGGGTATTTTACCAGAGAGAGCAGACAGGGCCTCGTTTTAGCATCTCATCCAAAAGACAACACCTCCGGCAGTGCAGCACTCCCTCAGCACTGCACTGGGAGTGTCAGCCTAGATTTTTGTGCTCAAGTCTCTGGAGTGGGACCCACAACCTTCTGACTCAGAGGCAAGGGTGCTGACCACAGAGCCACAGCCTGCGCCTTTCGTGACCTCAGGATATCCCAAAGCGTTTCAGAGCCAATGAATTTGTTTTGAAGTGTAGCCACTCTCGCTACATGGGCAAACATCGGCACACAGCAAGATCCCACGGACTGTGATCTGGAAGACTCATCGGGCACCAATACAAAAGCTGACTGGATTGGGTGCCAAATGGGTGGAAAGCTGGTGGAAGCCAGCTCTGCCCACTTTTCCAATTAATCAGAAGTCCTATTTAAAGCTTACAATTAAAGGCAGTTGGTGAAACAAAATCTGAGCTACTTCAGAAGTGCCTCCATTCTTATAACTCCTCCACATTCAGATATAAAGCAACAGCAGGTCGACAGCGGTCAGTAACATCTGACTAAAGGATGTTTTTCAGTGGCAGATCACAATATGCTGAGGACTCCAATGTTACACCACAAGGGTGAAACAAGTAAAAACAAATACCCCAAAAAATGTACTTTAACTGGTCATCAGGTAAAGTACACACCTGGACATAGGAACATACGAACATAGGAACAGGAGGAGGCCATTTGGCCCCTTGAGCCCTGTTCCACCATTCAATTAGATCATGGCTTATTTGTACCTCGAATCAATTTTCCCGCCTTGAATCCATATGCCTTGATGCCCCTATCTAACAAAATCAATCAATCTCAGTCTTGAAAGTTTCAATGGACCCCCAGCAACCAGAGCCTTTTGGGGGAGCGAGGTCTAGATTTCCACTACCCTTTGTCTAAAAAGTTCTTCCTGATTTCACTCCTAACTGGCCGAGCTCCATTTTAAAATTGCATTTCCTTGTTCTTGATTCTCCAACCGGAGGAAATGGTTTCCCTGTAATGTATGCACCTGTGACTATGCTCACAGGTTTGTAGAGCTGTTGCATTGTGAGTGGCTTAGCCAGTCACTTGATGTTCACAAGACTCAATAAAACCCCAGTCGGTTGGGTCTAGGCCATCCACGATGAGGTATGCAGTTGTGAGCCTACAGGACATAGTCAACGTATTTACTGAGGCGTACGAAAGCATGGGCCTTACGCTAAATGTCCGTAAGACAAAGGTCCTCCACCAACCTGTCCTCACCGCACAGCACTGCCCCCCAGTCATCAACATCCACGGTGCGGCCCTGGACACCGTGGACCACTTCCCATATCTCGGGAGTCTCCTATCAACAAGAGCAGGCATCGACGACGAGATCCAACACCGCCTCCAGTGCGCCAATGCAGCCTTCGGTTGCCTAAGGAAAAGAATGTTTGAAGACCAAGCCCTCAAAACTGCCACCAAGCTCATAGTCTACAGGGCTGTAGAAATACCTGCCGTCCTGTATGGCTCAGAGTCATGGACCATGTACAGAAGACATCTCAAGTTGCTGGAGAAATATCACCAACGATGTCTCAGCAAGATCCTACAAATCCCCTGGTAGGACAGATGCACCAACATCAGTGTCCTCATTCAGGCTAACATCCCCAGCATTGAAGCACTGACCACACTCGATCAGCTCCGCTGGGCAGGCCAAATAGTCCGCATACCAGACACGAGATTCCCAAAGCAAGTGCTCTACTCGGAGAGCTCCTTTATGGCAAACGAGCCAAAGGTGGGCAGCGGAAACGCTACAAGGACACCCTCAAAGCCTCCCTGATAAAGTGCAACATCCCCACTGACACCTGGGAGTCCCTGGCCCAAGACCGCCCTAAGTGGAGGAAGTGCATCCAAGAGGGCGCTGAGCAACTCGCGTCTCAACACTGAGAGCATACAAAAATCAAGTGCAGACAGCGGAAAGAGCATGTGGCAAAACAGTCCCAGCCACCCCTTTCCTCAACGACTATCTGTCCCATCTGTGACAGAGTCTGTGGCTCTCGTATTGGACTGTTCAGCCACCAAAGAACTCACTTCAGGAGTGGAAGCAAGTCTTCCTCGATTCCGAGGGACTGCCTATGATGATGATGGGGATGAACTGATAATGTGTAGTGTGATTGTTAAACTTTTGTTAATAAACCAACTAGTTCTTAATAGCAATGTGTTGCTGTGAATTCTTTAGCAAAGAACCCATGTAGTAAATACATGGTACTATCAAAACCCTTAATCATTTTATATATCTCGATTAGATCATCACTAAACCTTTTAAACTCAAGGGAATGCGAACTGGTCCTAATGATTTGACTATTTCAGCCTGATAAAATTCTGATTAATCTGTGCTGTACCCACTCTAAGGCCACTATATACTTCCTGTTTCTCTCCATCTCACTTTATCTCTTTCTTGAATGTTGCATGTAATAAATGGATATCTGCACTTCGTTAAAAGCTATTTAAAAGTTCTGTGACAAATGACACAATTCCTCAAATAAATGCACATAGACCATAAACTATGTTGCATTCATTGCCACAGTGAAACAATCACATCATGAACAAAAGTCTTTCATATATATCGTGCTTTTCACCACCTCAGGCTGCCCCAAAGCACTTTACAGCCAATGAGGCACGTTTTGAAGTAATGTAGGACCGTACGTCATTCTACCCTACGTAAACTAGAGGTGATCCAAAATTCGGCTGCCTGTGTCCAAACTCGCATCAAGTCCCACTCAGCTATCACCCCTGTACTCACTGACCTACATTGGTTCCCGGTCAAGCAACGCCTCAGTTTCAAAATTATCATCCTTGTTTTCAAAACCCTCCATGGCCTCGCCCCCTAGCTATCTCTGTAATCTCCTCCAGACACACAATGCCCCCCGAGATGTCTGTGCTCCTCTAATTGTGCCCTCTTGAACATCCCCTGATTATAATCGCTCAACCATTGGTGGCCTTATTTTAAAAAAATCTCATAATGCTTCTGTGAAGTGCCTTGGGACGTTTAATTACGTTAAAGGCGCTATATAAATACAAGTTGTTGTTGTTGTAGGAAGCGCAGCAGCCAATTTGTACACAGCAATATCCCACAAACAGCAATGTGATAATGACCAAATATTGGTGTTTTAGTGATGTTGATTGAGGGATAAATATTGGCCAGGACACCGGGGATAACTCCTCTGCTCTTCTTTGAAATAGTGCCATGGGATCTTTTACATAGGAGGTCCCGTCTGCCATGGGAGGTAGACGGGACCTCGGTTTAACGTCCCATCTGAAAGACGGCATCTCCGACAGCGCAGCGCTCACTCAACACTGCACTGCGAGTGTCAGCCTAGACTTTTGTGCTCAAGTCCCTGGAGTGGGATCAGACCCACAACCTCGTGACTCAGAGGCGAGTGTGATACCCACTGAGCCACAGCTGACCAATCATGCGGTTGAAGGTGATTAAAAATCCCGGTTCCTTAAATTCCAATCAAGCCCAAGGTGGGATCCACATGAGCATGTAAATGTTATGGATAAACTATGAGTCAATTATCAGCTTGGGGATATGACTAAAAAGAAGTAAGATGATAGATGGTGAAATTACTCTCAACGAAAGTTGCTATGAAGCTATTACACCATTCGTATAACATTCCTCTGGCATTATTAACCCGATTTTAGTTGCATACTTTAAAAAGTATGAAATGTTGCACCGTCTGCTTTGGTGTCGAATTGGATGTCTGCAAGTTATTTTTCGAGTAGGTCTCATGGATTTGCATAGAACAGGATTGCACTGAATAATGAATGAATAGTACAGAAGTAAATCAACAAGTGGACAAGGAGCCAATCACTCAGACTGTTTCATTTGTAACTTATGGCATCCGCACTCATGAGTTACAAAATCCAGCTTCATCATTGATCACATTCCATTGCAAAACACAAAGAAACAGAGAGAGAGATGGACCAGTGTTTTGAAATACTGAAGGGAATTAATGAAATAGCTGTAGAAAGGGATTTTGTATAACATGAGAACAGAAGAGCCCAAGGGTTTTATTACAAGAAAGAAAGAACTTGCATTAATACAGCACCTTATCACATCTCTCAGGCTGTCCCAAAATGCTTCATCTCCAATGCATTCATTTCTGACATGAATTTGCTGATGTTTAGTGGGTAACTATGAAAATCAATTTGCATGTATCATCACCCCACAACAGCAAATGAGATGCACGATAATGCAAAATATTGTGCAACATAATATTTTCTGTTTGTTTGAGGGAGAAAAGTTGGCTAGTACTCTGGGAGAACACCCTGCTCTTCAGATGGTGCCTTGGGATCTTTAAGGGAGTCAAGGGTTATGGGGAGCAGGCAGGGAAGTAGAGTTGAGGCCAAGATCAGATTAGCCATGATCTTATTGAATGACGGAGCAGGCTCGAGGGGCCAAATGGCCTACTCCTGCTCCTATTTCTTATGTTCTTATGGGCCCGAAATTTATAACCTCACCACCCGGTCCCGCCGACAGCCAACCACTGTCGCCGACATTCCTCTGGGAGATCCGCCCAGTGTCACTTTCGATGTGGGTTGGAGCAAGCGGGAGGGGAGAACCGCTGATGTCAGCGGATGGCCAAGTGGCGCAACTGACCTCCCACTTGCCGAGATGCCAGATCGGTGTGGGCGGGAGTCAGCGGTAGTCGGCACCAGGACGGGAAAGGAACGTTGGCTGGAGGCTGATCTGTCCCCAACAGTAAGTATGAAGATTCTGAAAAAAAGGCGAGTAGATATATATTTTTTTCCACAGCGACTTATATCAATGGGGTCCCCTGAAGGTCTTCCAATGTTTTTTTTTTCCTGATGATTTTTCTTTGCAGGTTTTCAACCCTCCGTGGGCCCGACTCTATCCTTGGCGGCATGTGGGTGGCAAGCGCCTTTGCCGTCGGGAATGAGAGCTCCTGCCGGCTGCCGCTCAGATTGGCAGCGTACGTCCCTCATTTGCTGCCCGCTGCCCTTTGAAGGACCTTCACGATGAATATCCGACCCAAAGAACCGCCAGGTACCTCGGCAGCTATCGGCGGTCCTTTGAGCGGCACTTGGGCGGGCGGGGGTCTTCACCAATTTCGGGCCCTTATGTTCTTAACATCCACCAGAATAGCCAGAAGAGCCTGGGAGTAATGTCCCGTACAAAGAATGATACCACCAACAATGCAGCACTCCTGCATCGTGCACTCAAGTCCCTGAGTGGGACTTGCATAGCCTACCTCACGTTTTAATTCACGAGCAAGGGTGCTGCATACGAAGCCAGGTTGAAACATTGAACCGAGCTGACGCACCTTAAAGCTACGGAATGATTTAGCATCAAACAACAGCAAAATACTGCGGATGCTGGAAATCTGAAATGAATACAGAAAATGCTGGAAACACTCAGCAGGTCGGGCCGCACATGTGGAGAGAGAAACAGAGTTAAATTTTCAGGTCGGTGACCTTTCGTCAGAGCCTTTTTGCAAACCCTTTTCATTTAAATGGTCAACATTTGAATAACAAATTTATTAACAACACTTCTCCTGTGTATTTCAAATAGTAATGACTGCATCTGCAGTATTTTGCTTTTGTATTATTATTATTGTATTATTATTATCCATTTCTACAGCTAGTTCATTAATTCCCTTCAGTTTTTCAACACACTGGTCCATCTCTCTCTGTCCTTGCTTTTTGCAATGGAATTTGTTCAATGGTGAAGCTGCATTTTGTAACTCATGAGTGTGGAAGCTATCAGTTACAAAGGAAACAGTCTGAGTATTATTATTTTAAAAGTACTTAATTGGCTGTAAAGAACCAAACTCGAGAAAGGTGCTATTTAATTGCAAGCTTGTCTTTCTTCCTTTTTCTTTCTTTCTCTCTTTCTTTTTCTTTCTTTTTCTCTCTTTCTAGTATATTGTATGCAATAAATAGATATCTGTTCTTAGCTACAACTCATTTAAAAGTTCTGTAGCATATTACAGTATTCCTGTCCACATCTCGAATCCAAGTCAGTTGCAATGAAACGCAGCTTTTGTTGGTCAGCATGAAGTGAGTTCTGATCTGTGGCAAAGTCAAAAATATCTGGATTGTCGGCTTCTGCGTTTTCGGGGTGTGAAAATTACCACCCAATTAACGTTAGCGATTAATTGCTGAACTGTCGTCATGTGGGGTCTGCGGCAGGGGCGCAGCACAAAGGGAAGCATAAGAACATAAGAACATAAGAACATAAGAATTAGGAACAGGAATAGGCCATCTAGCCCCTCGAGCCTGCTCCGCCATTCAACAAGATCATGACTCAGCTCCACTTACCCGCCTGCTCCCCGTAACCCTTCATTCCCTTATTGGTTAAAAATCTATCCATCTGTGACTTGAATACATTCAATGAGCTAGCCTCAACTGCGTCCCTGGGCAGAGAATTCCACAGATTCACAACCCTCTGGGAGAAGAAATTCCTTCTCAACTCGGTTTTAAATTGGCTCCCCCGTATTTTGAGGCTGTGCCCCCTAGTTCTAGTCTCCCTTACCAGTGGAAACAACCTCTCCGCCTCTATCTTGTCTATCCCTTTCATTATTTTAAATGTTTCTATAAGATCACCCCTCATCCTTCTGAACTCCAACGAGTAAAGACCCAGGCTACTCAGGCGTTGAACTATTTCCGTGGCCCAAAAACGGGATCCTCGGCAACTTTGGTGCCAGGCCGGAAACGCTCCGAGAGAGACCTTGGCCGGGCGAAAAAAAAAATTCACAAAAACATTCAAAACAACATTGCCAACACCCTTACCTCACAAAGCAATACAGAAATATAAAAAAAATAAAAACTTTAACTTACCTTTTTTTTCAGTTATCCACCTCACCGCCGCCGGCAGGACTGTACTGCCGTGTTTTCCCCGGCGATGATCGCGGGGTGTGTTTCGCGACGTACGGGCCGGGTGAGTCTCAAAACTCGGACGGTCGCAATGTGAGCCGTTTGTAAGGTTTACACATTTTCACAAAAGGCACAGGAAGAGGTCACAAACTAAAAATGGTTTAAAGAAACTTTTGGAACTGCTTGGGCAGGTAAAAAGAGCGCCAGCCTTGGGCAGCTGGTGACTCATCACCGATTAACACAATTTCTGCAGTCAGGAGCTAGACCTGATTAAACATCAAGACAAAGGGTTCTGATACATTCAAGCAGAGAAGCCCCTGGATTGATTGGCCGGGGTGGGGGGAAATCAGTTCCCTAATGGAGACTACAAATCTGTGAAAAACCAGGACAACAAAGGATCCCATAAGGCGTGCGTTTTTGGATAACGGGGCACCAAAGATAAGGAGTTATCTTTTGCCCTGTCGACTCCGTGTGCAAATTGTGGCCATCCAAACCCATCACCGCAGCCATCCAAACAGATCACCACAAACATTGAGACTGATCCAGACGCATTAACGGAAAAACAGCCCAGCAGGAGATTTATTCATAGAATGGATATATATGTACGAGCTGAGAGCAGCTCAACGGAATGAGAAAAATGGAAGATCAGAACAGAGCAGGAGAAGCAGAAGGGCAAGCAGGTTGAGAAGGAGGGAACAGCAGAGAGGAACAACAGGTCAAGGAGCAAACAACCATGAGCCTACAATCGACAACAGCAGCAACAGGCTGGATAGGTGATTGTATGTCTTCGGTCAATTCTCTCAGAAGACTTGTTCTGTAATTTTTTGTTGTTTTTTGTGCAATAAAACCAGCAGTTGGGTTAAGCCTAAACTTTGCATTACGTGGAGTCCTCTCCTGTAATTCCAGAGATCTATGAATCAAAGTAGAGTGGAAAAGGGACATGCTACATAAAATGGCGTCTGCGGCAGGACCTCGGAGATTGGTATAGGATCATGGACACAAATCAAGGTCAAGAAACTCTGGGGAGGCTTGGTTAAGTCTCAGGTCGGCTAAAGCAGAAAAGGAAAGTAAAAAGCAATCTCAAGAGCGGCTAGGGCAACCAGAGGAGGGAAACAGTCTTGGGTAAGCTGGAGTAATCCCGGGTTGACTAGGGTAGCCACAGAGAAAGATAATCGCAGGCAGTCTGCAAACGGGTTTCAGGGAGACCAAGGTAATCTCAAGGGCGACAAGGGTAGCCAAAGAGCTCCGGCTGACTAGGGTAGCCACTGAGAAAAGTAATCACAGGTAGTCTGCAAAGGGGTGTCAGGGAGGCCAGAAGTAATCTCATGGACAGAGGAGAGAAACAGTCTTGGATAGGCTGGAGTAATCTTGGTTGACTGGGGTAGTCACAGAGAAGGGCCAGAAGTAACCTCATGGACAGCTAATGCAACCGGAGGAGGGAAACAGTCTCAGATAGGCTGGAGTAATCTCGGGTCGACTAGGTTAGACACAGAGAGAAACCAGAGTAACAGCAACTGCAGGTCACTGCGAGGTGGTCTCAGGGGAGACCAAGATAGTCAGGGATAGTTTCTCAGCCAGAGGCACTGAAAAATGGACTCACCACAGCAGAACGCGGTCGAGCCCGCGGCTAAGAGCAGTCGTAGGAAGTCCATGGAGGCTAAGGTAGCTGCATATATAAGCAACAAACTGGACATTTCGGAGCCCTGGGCACGGGAAATGCTACACGCTGGGGATCCGCAGGAAAAAGCGACAATTAGTAGTAACCACAAAGGGTCAAAAGAGAAGGTGATTTGGCTCATGTGCCTGCAGAAGCAGACGCAACTGTTAAAGGAAAAGGTAGGACAGCTGGAGGATGAGAATAGGGAATAGGGAAAGGTGAGATAAGCAGTTTCTCGAGAGAAAAGCAGGACCAAAGTATTGAATACAAAATGACGCGTAATCACCTAGAAGTGCAGTGTCAGGTAACCGAGTGCAAAAGGCAGGAGCAGACGTACATCGAGCAGAGTGAAAGGCACATAGAGAGAGCCAAAGGAAAGAAGAACAGCTAAAAAAGATAAAGATAGCATATCAGGTAGTGCAGAGACAGGGTTATGAGAGGGCAGATCATGGACCTTGTAAAGAAAAGATCCGCCAGTTAACGGCAGAGTTAGACATAGCCAAAGAGCTGGTTTGTCTCATGGCACCAGGGGGAGGCGAGGAAGTTTGGGATCCAGAGGGGAAAGAGGCAAATGATGGGCCCCAGTATAGCGAGCATCGGTCAGCTCCCGAGGCACCGGGACCCCCGAAACCGATGTGCCCCTTGAGACAGCAGAAATTCGTCCCACCCCCACCAAATGGTGGTCCGGCACCATTACAGAGCGACTATGTGACCCCCAGACACGCCGCTTCAGCTGCAGGAGATGCTGACGGGTTTGGCAAAATTAAAGCAAGGAGGGGATGCCTCCATCCATTTTACCAACATAGAGCAGATAGGGGTATCAATAACTTCAGTGAGGAGGATCGTGAAGCTAACATTGCTCTCCCTGGATGGGAAGCTAAATCAGAGTTTGTCAACAGCCACCAAGTTAGGTGGAGGAAGCCCACACGGCTTAAAGGAGGAAATCTTGGCAGCGTTAGGGTACAGTCAGGGTAGTCCGTTCTGGCAAGTAGAACAGACTAGGCAGCAAGTAAACGAATCACCCGATACGTTTGCAGATAGACTGCGGCCTATTTATTTAAGGGTCACTGGAGGAAATCTGATACGGGCAGGCTTAATCGGGGAAGCCAGAAACTATTGGCTGAGAACCGTAATGGCTAACAGTTGCCACGGCTCAGAGCAAAGGTCGTAGCATGGTTTGACCCAGACCATCTCCACAATACAGAGGCAGGGGTGCTGAGAAGATTGACTCTAGCATTTAAGTCCAGACAAGGGGAAGAGGAGAAACTAAAAGGGAAAGTGCACAAAGTAAAAGGAAATGTTAGGGCAAAGAGAGAATGGAGACAAGAGGGAGGTAATGCGGGTTGATCCAGAGTGTGTTTTAACTGTGGGAAGTTGGGACACTGGAGCAAGGATTGTAGACTCTTGAGAGGAGGGAAGCCAGGTTACGAGGGTGCTGAGGCAGAAAAGGGTCTGTAGGGGGTGGTGTGTGGGGTCAGGTTCACCTCTGACCTTCTGAGCGGTTCGAATCGCTCCCACGCCCTGGGTTCTCGACTCTGGATTTATTTGGGGGATGTGATAAAGTGCAAGAGACAATTGATTTGGTGCAAAAGAACTTCAATTTTATTAAGGACAAGAAAATACAATGCCAAACTTAGAATTACTTGAATAAAGAACAGTACATCACACATTCAAAGGGGTTACAGTGAATAATACACTTCCCACCTCCCAATGCCTAACACTGACTAGGTTAAACTCCAGGGCAAACAGGGACTATGCTCACCGATCCTTTACTGGTAGTTGGCGGTGGTTTGTGATTTCGGGGTTCGCTGGATTCTGTAAGTTCTGCTTGCCGTACCCCAAACGTCGTAGAAGACTTCTTACTGCATAATCTTCAGTTGGGTGCTGATGCGGTGGGGCGTGTTTTGGATTTATGGGGTAAGTACCCACTTTCTTTCGTTAGAAATAGGTTCAAAGTCTCTTTAGGTAATGTTTTCATCTGTTGGTAGTCAGGCCTAGGTCGTAGAGTGGAAACTTTCGATTCTTCGGTTTCTTCCTTGCGGAGCTTTGTTTCAAAGTTGGTCGATCGCGGTGTTTTTGGTGGTACCACGTTGGCTGTGGTCAGTTGCTGCCGTGATAGTGATATTCTTCCTTCCTTTTCGGTTGCAGGATGTTGAGGCTGAAGAGGCTTGTTAAAACTGCTGCGGTGGTCTCTCTCTCCTTTCTCCCTCTGATGCATAGCATAGCATACCATAGCATTGCACACCCTTTGTTAAAGCAGGGCCCAGTTATAGCTTTGGAGCTGTTCTAATCTTCGCGCCAAATCAGCCCTTAGTCTTTGTTTAATTTTGGCGGGCTTGATATTTCTTTGTCATATTTTGCCGGGCCCGTTGAATGTTAATCTGTCTCGGATGTGTCGATCTTTTAAATCTGTTTTCTTGATGGAAATATTAGCTTTGGTATTTGCAGTGTCTGTCTGTGCTTGGGTTTTCCATGCAGGCTGAATGTGCCATTGTTATTATGTATGGGCTGGAATGGTTTCCCAGATCAGGGTGATGGTTAGCTATCTCTGGGTTAATTGTTGCTATGTTAATGTCTCCTGGGGAGAAGGGTTTTCGAGTATCCACCATTCTCCAGACAATTTGTTTTAGCTTCACTACCCCAGACAGTTCCAATACTCAAAACTGGTTTCTTTGAAGGATAGTTCCTTTAGTTCTCAGCCCTTCCCACATGGACTCAATCTGCCTTATAAAATCCCAAATTCGATTAAAACTCGTAGTTTCTTCCATGTGCATTTTAGGATCTCAAACTTTCTGGTAGATAGTTCCAAATTAAATTTCCTTTCCAATGAGTCCAAACACTGGGAGGGTTCTCCCACGAATTTTGCAACTCTACAGGCCAGAGGAAGGTAGCCGATGACCCAGTGCAGGTTTTAGTGGCCGCATTACAGCAGGTTATGGGCAAGGGTGCAGGAAAGCTGGACGCTGCAGTGGGTGAAAAGGGACCCAATGTGTCAGCACCCCTACTTTGACATTGTGCCCAGTCAGAATACCTGTGTCCGCTCATCTACGTGTGGATGTGAAGGTGGAAGCAGTTAGGGGAAGTTATCTGGTAGATACAGGAGCCTCTAGCACAGTGGTCCACTCACCGAATCCCATCCCCGTGGTCGAGTGGAGTCCCATTTACACTGGCAGGCTTTACGGGTAATGACCAGGCTGGGGCAGTGTCCCAGACACTGTTGGGTCCTAAAGAGTTAGGACCCAACATAATAAAGTGGGAATGCATTTTAATGAAGTGGGAACAGCCCGGTTCGGGAGTTCTCGGGGCCGACTACATGTTGGCACACCATGCCATAGTGGTCATGAAGGACAGTTGTCTATGGGGCACAGTTGATGCAGATAGGATAGGTGGGATTGTAGTGATTCCCAGGGACAGTACAGATAAAGGCAGCACCTGCACAATGCAGTCGAAAGGGAGTTATGACTTAGAAAGATTAGTCGATAACGTTCCGGCCAGGTATCAAGGGCATGTACGGGAGAACCAAAGTTAGCCCTGAACCTGGTTTATCCGGGAGCAGCTCACGTGTGTTCAGTGGAAGGGTGTGGGGTGTAGATGTGGGATTCTGAGCAGGGGAACACCCGACAGGCAGAGACATTTATATAGATGGGTGTAGTTCAGTGACGAATGGAGAGAGAAAAACAGGCTGCAGGATTTACGATCCAGAAGCAGGGATAGAAAAGGCCATAAAGCTCCCCAACACTTTAAGTGCACAATAGGCCGAACTGACAGCTGTAGCGTATGTGGTCACACACCCTAATGAATTCCCAACTCCCTATACGATATGTCCGGACTCCATGTTCAGTTGTAACTCCTGTACAGAGTATTTAGCAATCTGGGCTAGGCGAGGGTTTAAGTCCTCAGACAGGAAGCCATTGGTGATGGCTCCTTTGTTAAAAGTAATTCTGGACGTCACCGGTAGGGACCAGAAGGATTACTACATCCAAAAGGTCAAAGCACACTCTAAGACAGAGCCCAAGTGGGAAGGGAATGAGAAAGCTGACACACTGGCCAAAACAAGGGCAGGAGAAGGGACACCTTGGGATCCATATCACTGTGGACAGATCATGGCTGTAACAGGCCATTGCCGCCTGATTTAAAACAGTCTCAGCTACGAGATGCAGACCTTAGAGTGGCGATTAGAGACAAGATAGATGGGAAGCCTGTAGCAGGACCTTTAGGAGCTGCAGACATAGCAGTAAGACAGGGAATGCTATTAAAGCAAGGAGGGGATACTGTTTTGGTCCCCTAATCTGAGGAAGGACATTCTTGCTATTGAGGGAGTACAGTGAGGGTTCACCAGACTGATTCCCGGGATGGCAGGACTGACATATGAGGAAAGACTGGATCAACTGGGCTTGTATCCACTGGAGTTTAGAAGGATGAGAGGGGATCTCATAGAAACATATAAAATTCTGACGGGACTAGACAGATTAGAGGCAGGAAGAATGTTCCCGTTGCTGGGGAGTTCCAGAACTAGGGGTCACAGTCTAAGAATAAGGGGTAAGCCATTTCGGACTGAGATGAGGAGAAACTTCTTCACTCCAGAGGGTCGTTAACCTGTGGAATTCTCTACCGCAGAAAGTTGTTGAGGCCAGTTCGTTAGATATATTCAAAAGGGAGTTAGATATGGCCCTTACAGCCAAAGGGATCAAGGGGTATGGAGAGAAAGCAGGAAAGAGGAACTGAGGTTGAATGATCAGCCATGATCTTATTGAATGACGATGCAGGCTCGAAGGGCCGAATGGCCTGCTCTTGCATCTAATTCCTATGTTTCTATGTTTCTATGTTTCTAAAGGAGACAGTTGGATCGTGCCAGGGCAGTGAGGGAAGAAATTTTGCAGCTAGTTCATGGGGGTTCAGGGGCTGGACATCCAGGGCCAGAAACGATGTGGAATAAAGAGGAGGCCGTGGGATGGTGACCTGGGCTGAGAAACGATGTAAAAGATTATTGTCAGAATTGTCTGGTATGTGCCGCAAACTATCCAGACCCCTACCGGCGGAAGGCTCCGTTGGGACACACGAGGAGGGTAGAGGGGCCATGGCAGTCTATACAGATAGATTTAATTGGGCCACTGCCCACCTCAGGCAGAGGCTATAAATATTGCCTGGCGTTATAGATCTTTTCACAAAATGGGTAAAAGCTTTTCCTTGTAGGGCGACCACCGCAGTAGTCACAGCAAAGATTCTGGTGCGGGAAGTAAATTTCTCGATGGAGACTACCCCTGATAGTGGAATCAGATCAAGGGAGTCATTTCACCGGAGTGGTAATGCAGGCCACCCTAAAGCTGTTAGGAGTACAGGGAAAATGGTATGTGGGGTATAAGCCCCAATCGTCGGGTCCAGTAGAAAGGACAAATCGGACCTTAAAAGAGAGGCTTAGGAAGGAGATCGAAGATACCCCGAAGAAATGGGATGAGATCCTACCCCTAATACTGATGAATCATCGAGCTAGTCTCTCTAAAAGTCCGGGACACTCCCCGCATGCGCTGATAACAGGGAGATTAATGAGCACTCCGACTCATATATTAGCACCAGTCCTGACCGAAACGCAGGTTAAGGAAGTCACACGGGACAGGTTTGTCAGAGATCTGTATGATACTCTGAAGGGGCTGCATTGGGAAGCAGCTAACAATATGGGCAGACAGCACCAGCAGAATAAACTGCTGCTGGAACCCCGGGTTACACAGGAATGGAGGGTAGGGGATCAGGTAATGGTCAGGAATTATGCCAGAGTAGGGGCATTTGAACCATTGTACAAAGGACCATATAACATAGTAAACAAGGCAAGCCCTATGGTCTATGTGATTCAGCTGCCAAAACGAATAAAGTGGTTTCACGTAAACCGGTGTAAGCTGTACAACCCTAGAGAGAAAGTAAAAAGCGGGCCAAGGCCCAAGGAACTATGATGAGTTTGATCAATGTAAGCCTTCCACCCATGCTGTGGGATGATGATGATGGAGACGCAAGCATTAAGGCGGAATGGTCGGGTGCCCCGACCTAGGATACCCTGGACGTCTCTTGCATCTCCACCCTCGAGTCTCCGAAAGCCCAAGCAACAGGATAAAAGAAGAGGGAAACAGTGATCTAAATCATGTAAATGTGCATATGTGTATAACTGAAGGAGAACCTGTGAGGGGGAGCCCCTCACAGAGCAAAAGTATTTCTTTCATTTTGTCTTTAGAGGAGCGAAGCGAGCCAGGGATACGAGATGAGGTGGACATTGTGGATAGGCCTGTGGGTGGCCCTGATTATAGCAGGATGGGGAGATCGGGGAGACACCGAGACATTCCTTTCATACAGGTGTATGGGAGGAACTGGCCCCATCGTGACTCACAGGGGAGCAATACGGAGCAATAAGGGCACAAATGCCTATGCACACACTGGGAGTTGACCAGGGTGATTAGGGTCAAATTCGACCAAGTTCTCCAGACAAACTGAGGGTAAACTTGGGGAGGTATCAGTGTCCTGCCCAAGGGTAAACATCATGACCAGAAAGGTACGGGTGAACGAGGGTAGACAAGTTTGGAATGTAATGGGAGTACCTCCATGGGAGGGTGATGGTGGTTATGAATAACAGACAGGAGGAAAATTAATGCATCCACAGAATGGGAGAAATTGGGTAATAGATCAAACAGGCGGACCGCAGGAACAAAAGAAGGGTCGAAATTGTGTTGGGAGAAATGGTGGAAGGAGGAACAAAGGATTTATGTCTGTGTGGTCGGATCAAGCCACAAGTGCAGGGGATTGTTTTTCAATGACAATGGCAGGATTCTGGGTCGGGTATCAATTGGATGCAGGGTTTTGATTCTTCTGTGATCTTGAATCCTCCAAAGGCAGTCAACACAACCGAGCTGATCGCGAGCAGATTAAAACCTCTCCCTAAAATGCTGGAGATTCCAAACCAAGAAATTCCATGTCCTGTTCTAACACCCGCCCCTAAGAATGGGCTGGTGTTAATCCCAACAGGGAAAATATTGTATCCTACTGTGTATTATGAAGTAGCATCGGTTATTCTGAATTTAACAGAGTTACAATTACCCCGGTGGTGCCCGCCAGAAATGGAAAAGTTACACGAACGATTGTTAAGAGAAATGTTTAAACAATTCTATCAGAAGAATTATGGGGACGAAAGTCAGGGGGAAGCGTACAAACCGATAAGCAACAGCCGGACGGGCTGGGGGAGACGAAAAAGGAGACTGATGAATGCTGTGGCTGCAGCATTTAATACAGGGACATCACTGGTTAATAGTGTAGACAACGCGCAGTTGCAAGTCCAAGCAAATACCTTAAGGGACCAGTTAAAGAAAGTACTGGGGGAGGGTAGTGATATAGAGGGTCACGAACTACAGGAAGACCACGTAATGACAATATATTTGAAGATGATAGCTGAGGTGGAGACACACGCTCAGACCATCAATACTTTAATAAAGGAGGGTAGAAACGCATCAGATCAAGCTGCTCAGAATGACATGTGTGTTATATACGGAGCTTGGTTGTTAAATGAAGGACGCAGTAATTTAGAGGATTTAAAACAAGGCCACGTACCATCGTGCATCAGTAACAAGCACCTAAAAGCATTGTGTTTATAACAACCTCCTGAATTCGTGCTAACTACGGTCAGCCTCCGAAGCGTATCCAGTCCCGGTCAACTGTGGTCAGAGTAAACAGTCTATAATGGGGATAGTGCTTCGAATACCAGTGATGGATCAGTCATAATGTCCTGTACTGGTATACCGGGTGGAAAACATTGGGGTACATGTATGTGTGAAATTGGAAGACTCAATAACTGGTGCTAGTCTGGAGGGATGCCAGAGAGGGCGTGCACATGTGATATTGTGCCCCTATCATCTAAATCCTTTCGATCGGCGTTCAAGTACAAGGACGGGCAGCCTATAAGCTGTCTCATGGAAGTGACGGCTCACGATCATGTCCCGCCACAGGTTGCGTACAAGAGGAACGGGACATACTGTGTCACCACCAGTGAAAGTTGGTATAGAATACACCATGACACTTGGTGCCCAGTGACAGATTCTACCTTTTGTTTCAAACCCCAGGTAGAGACACAAGTAGCACAAGAAAGGATAATTCCTATCTCAGACCACAAACATATCAGTATTACAGTCAACGATACTTTACCGAACCTCCAGGGATACATATCGCATTTTGAATATGATATCCCGCCGTTACCCGAACATTTGACTGAACTATTAAAGAACATCGAGCTGTCCCACAAACATTATTACACGTTATACCAAAAGAACAAAAAAGTAAGGGAGGAAATTGAGGATTGGATATGGGACTCAATACTGAGATTCCCCCCCTGGGTTCGAATCGTATTGCACTTGTTAGTATTTGTACAGTTGGTAATAGTGTTGTATCTAATCGTCTTGTCCTGTAAATGAAAGCAAAAGACGGGGGAAGGGAATCTTGAAGGGTTATTAAAATGAACGAAGGCTAAAGTGTTTGTAAAAGTATAAACTGAAGTCAGATGGATTAAGGCCAAACATTGTTTTGTTGTAAAAAACATTGGTTTGTTGGAAAAAGTATTGTGTTGTAAAAGGGATGTAATCTGAAGATTTGACTGAAGGCTGCAATACACCCAAAAAGCTCATGGAAAAGAAGAAGCCATCTAGAATAATGTCTCTGAGTTTATAACAAGAAACATTAAAGGGGGAAGTGTAAGGTTTACACATTTTCACAAAAGGCACAGGAAGAGGCCACAAACTAAAAATGGTTTAAAGAAATTTTTGGAATGCTTGGGTGGGAAAAGATGGCGCCAGCCTGGGCCAGGTGATGACTCATCGCCGATTAATGCAATTTCTGCGGTCAGGAGCTAGACCTGAATAAACATCAAGACAAAGATTTGGTACAATCAAGCAGAGGAGCACCTGGATTGATTGGCCGGATGGGAAAAACTGTTCCCTATGGAGACTATAAGTCTGCGAAAACCCAGGACAACAAAGGATCTCACAAGGCGTGCATTTTTCGATCACGTGGCACCAAAGATAAGGAGTTACCTGTCGACTCGGTGTGCAAATTGTGGCCATCCAAACAGATCACCACAAACATTGAGACCGATCCAGATGCATTAACGGAAAAACAGCCCAGCTGGAGATTTATTCATAGAATGGAGATATATGTACAAGCTGAGAGCAGCTCAACGGAACGAGAAAAATGGAAGATCAGAACGGAACAGGAGAAGCAGAAGGACAAGCAGGACGAGAAGGAGGGAACGGCAGAGAGAAACAACTGGTCAAGTAACAAACAACCATGAGCTTACAATTGACAACAGCAGTAACTGGCTGGATGGGTGATTGTATGTCTTCGGTCAATTCTCTCAGAAGACTTATTCTGTAATTTTTAGTTATTTTTTGTGCAATAAAACTAACAGTTGGGCAAAACGCAGCGAAAAACTGGTCGCAAACGACCGGAAAATCCAGCCGTTTGAATCATCACTGTTGATATTTGATCATATTATGGGCCTTCCTTCTACCAGACAAACAATGCAATAATTGTCAGTATAGGTTGCTAAAGGGATAATGCCAGAATAGAATGAGCTTTGAATTTCCTCAGATCATTGCACTAATGATATTAAGTGGAAGCAAAAAGCTATGTTATTTAGCATGAAACTTAACTCTAAATTTAGAAATGGGAACATTTGTTTCTTCTGTTGCTTTAACATGCAGCTGAATTTTATTCATGCAAGAGAGCTAGCAGGACTACTATCAATGACCAACAGACAGATTCCTGAGGGCAAATTCATACAGAGCCCCTTAAAGGCTGTAATAATAGAATGATACTTTGTTGCAATTGATCTTTAATGTGCTTGAAGCATCAGGTTGTTCCAGAATGCTTTAAAAAAAACATTAATAGTTCCGATAGGCTAAGTAAAACTAAAAATCACAGCTGGTGATTAACTCATGTTCTTTTATCCATGTGAAAGGCCTGTGACGTTTTGAATTACACCACACAACGGGCTAAAATGTGGCCCTCTGATTAAAACGGTGCACTTGCCTGAGTACACCGACTTTGTACTCCAAAAACTGCGGCAAAAATTTACCTCGGTATTCTCCCTGCTCCGTGGACCATCGTAGGCCTTGGCGTGGCTTGGCAAAAGCAGTGGGGGGGGGCCGAGCTACAGCCCTGCGCTGAAAACAGTGCCGGCAGTTGCGCGCATGCGCAGTGGAGTCTGCGCGCATGCGCAGTAGCTCCTCGCTCTCCCAGCACGTCCTGCAGGCTGTGATCCTGACCCGATGCTTGCCACCCCTATCCCTGGCCAAAGGGATGACCCGATACTCGCCGCCCCTATCCCTGGCCAAAGGGATGACCCGATACTCGCCACCCCTATCCCTGGCCAAAGGGATGACCCAATACTCGCCGCCCCTATCCCTGGCCAAAGGGATGACCCAATACTCGCCGCCCCTATTCCTGGCCGAAGAGATGACCCAATACTCACCACCCCTATCCCTGGCCGAAGGGATGACCCAATACTCGCCACCCCTATCCCTGGCCGAAGGGATGACCCGATGCTCTTCAACAACACTGCACTGGTAAATTATGCTACACAACACAGAGCCATGGTTGAAGTAAGTTGAGGGTGTTCGCAGGAGTGGCTTGTCTGTCAGACAGATTCCTACAGTATTCATTGAATCCTGTTGTTTAGATGCACAGGCAGCCATAGTGAGTCGCTTAGCAGAGTGTGCACAGTTGCATACACGAGCCGTTGGGACTCGCATACAAGGAACTTTTTTTTATAGCCGGGTGGGAGGGTAGCATTTTTCCTTTAAAGAAAAGTCCAGTTCTGATGCAGTTAAATATATTTCTGTAATATTAAATTCTAAATTTTCGTAACAATAAGCTCGCAGCATAGGGTGAGGCGAGTGGTGATCTGAAATGTTAATATGCTATCCAGAGTTGGAGGTCATAGCTGGTCCAAAGTCATGCTGGCATCGAAGCTGCTTAACTTCAGTGAGAAACTCTCAGGTCAACCCATCGTTTAACTAGACTTTGGGTGTCAATATGTTGAAATGGACAAAGCATTTTAGACTATAAAAGATAGTTTTCATTTAATGTTGATAGGATAGCCAAACTGTGTGAATTAATGTATCTTGTTTGGTCCAGCCTTGAGCCCTTGGTGACTTTAGTTTTATTTTTTATTTTTTATTTATTTATTTTTTATTTATTATTGATGGTTTTTATGCTTCTTTAATGTTGTTGTGAAGGTGTTTAGTGCTTTGCAAGGTCCCCTCACTTCCCTTCACCCCCTATCTCTGCTACCTGTGCTGATTTCTTAACTCTCCGCAAGAGTTTTCTGTGCGGCTACAAGTGGCCACATACACTGGCCTAAGTTAGTTTGGAGCAACTATTAGCTGTCCAAACTGGCTTAAATGGCCAAAACAGGCGCAGGTGGCTGGTAACGCCTCCTTTTGAAAAGAAAACGATACTAAAAAAGATCCTAACTAACTCACTTACTGTAAAGTCCTTACTCTACAGCATGAAACCACACGAGGCACATTCTGGGGACAAGGTCACTCTGTGACCTTAACTCTTTATTTCAGGATCCAGAAGTGATGACCCTGCGTGGGACCTCCCTTTTTATACCTGTGTGACCAGGTAAGGAGTGTCTCCTACAAGTTCACCCCTTGTGGTCAAGGTGTGCATCTAGATTGAGTGTATACAGTAATACAGTGGTGTTACATTGTGGTTACATACATGACAGCACCTTCCCCCCCCCCACAATGTCTTATTAGGATCATAGGTTTAGTCTTTCAGGTGGTCTGCACTCCCTTGTGGAGAGCCACAGTTGGGGCTTTGCTTGTTGGACACTAGCGTGAGTGTCTGTCACCTGTGGTGATTCCAGCCTGTCTGGGCTGACCGCAGGGACTGTGCATTCTTCTGATTGCTCTTGTTGCTCATTCACTGGTGGTAGTGTGAGCTCCATCTCATGGTCTACTTCAGATTCCTCCGTTTCGATGCTGACCCTTTTTTTTACTTGGTCCAGATGCTTGTGGCATATCTGGCCATTGTTGAGTTTTACCATGATGACCCTATTCCCCTCTTTGTCAATTATAGTACCCTCAAGCCATTTGGGTCCCATGGCATGATTGAGGATGAATACAGGATCATTTATTTCTATACATCTCCCCCTCGAATTACGGTCATGGTACTTGTTTTGTGACTTGCACTTGCCCTCAACTATGTCGGTCAGGACTGGGTGAATGAGGGACAACCGAGTTTTGAGTGTCCGTTTCATGAGTAGCTCTGTGGGCGGGACCCCTGTGAGCGAGTGCGGTCGGGATCTATAGGCCAGCAGGAGGCGCGATAGGCGGCATTGTAGGGAGGGTCCCTGAATCCTGAGCATACCTTGCTTAATGATTTGGACCGCATGTTCCGCCTGGCCATTGGAGGCCGGCTTGAATGGCGCAGCCCTGACATGGTTGATGCCATCGCCCAACATGAACTCCCGGAATTCATAGCTTGTGAAACATGGGCCATTATCACTAACCAGGATGTCCGGCAAGCCATGGGTTGCGAAGATCACACGTAGGCTTTCCATGGTGCTGGATGTCGTGCATGAATTCAGAATGATGCACTCGATGCATTTCAAGTACACATCTACTACAATAAGGAACATCTTTCCCATGAACGGGCCCGCGTAGTCAATATGAATGCGTGACCACGGCTTGGTGGGCCAGGGCCACGGGCTGAGCGGAGCCTCCCTGGGGGCATTACCCAGCTGGGCACACATCGTGCACTTGCGAACACAGTGTTCCAGGTCTGAATCAATACCAGGCCACCAAACGTGGGACCGGGCAATGGCCTTCATCAATACAATGCCTGGGTGCTCGCTGTGGAGTTCCCTGATGAATGCCTCCCTGCCCTTCTGGGGCATAACTACCCGGCTGCCCCATAGTAGGCAGTCGGCTTGATGAAAAGCTCATCCATCCATCTGTGGATCGGTTTGACCTCCTCAAGGCATGCTCCGTGTGCAGGCGTCGAATCCCCAGTCAGGACACATTTCTTAATCAGGGATAAGAGGGGATCTCTGTTTGTCCAGATTTTGATCTGGCGGGCTGTGATGGGGGAGCCTGCGCTGTCAAAGGCATCGACGGCCATGACCATCTCGGCGCTTTGCTCAGCTGCCCCCTCGGTGGTGGTGGTCAGTAGTTTGGATTCATCGGCCAGTTCCTGGGTCATGTAGGCTGAAGTGAGGTCCAACTTGGTGAACAGCTTGTCGCCTGCCAGCGTGTTGAAGAGGTCCTCCACTCTCGGGAGCGGGTATTGGTCTTGTAGGGACACCTGATTGATGGTGGCCTTGTAGTTGCCACAGATCCTGACAGAGTCATCCACTTTTAGAACAAGAACAACAGGGCTCACCCAGTTGCTGAATTCAACAGGCGAGTTGATGCCCTCTCTCAACAGCTGGTCTAATTCGCTCTCGAATTTTTCCCGCATCACATATGGCACTGCTCTGGCTTTGTGGTGCACTGGCCTGGCGTCCGGGGTGATGTGTATCACTACTTTAGTGACATTGAAAGTCCCGAAGCTAGGTTGGAATAGTGAATCGAATTGTTGTCGGACTTGTGAGCATGAACTTCGCTCCACCGATGACATTGCGTGAACATCCCCCCATTTCCAGTTCATCTCGGCTAACCAGCTCCTCCCCAACAGTGCAGGACCATTGCCCGGGACAATCCAGAGTGGCAGCCGATTCACTAACCCATTGTGTGTGACAGCCAACATTGCACTGCTTAGCACCGGAATGATTTCTTTAGTGTAAGTCCGTAATTGTGTCTCAATACGTGCTAATTGAGGTCTACTGGCTTTGATCGGCCATAGCTTCTCAAATCGCTGAATGCCCATGAGTGACTGGCTGGCCCCAGTGTCCAGCTCCATGCGTACTGGGATACCGTTTAGTAAGACCCTCATCATCATTCGTGGCGTTTTGGTGTATGAACTGTGAATATTCACCACATGGACCCGCTGAACCTCGGTGTCCATCGATTTGCCCCAAAAGTCATCCTGCCTCAAAGAACCCTCCTTTGATCCAGCTGCCTCATATATTAGTCTGGTTGCAGGCTTTCTGCACATTCGAGCAAAATGGCCACTGAGATTGCAATTTCTGCAGACAAACTTTTGGAACCTGCAAGATCGAGCTGAGTGTTTTCCCCCACACCTCCAGCATGAGTTAAAGTTTCCATTGTTGGGGACAAAGGAACTATGGCCAGGAATTACACGCTGACTGTCCCTTTGACTGCTCTTAAGTACCCTATTAGTGGGTGTCAATGGCCCCATCCCGGGCCACATTGTCCACTGTGATGGCGTGAATGTCCTTTCAGCCTGCCATTGTCTCTGTTGAGGCCCTGCTCTGGGGTCTATTGCTGCCTGGGGAATGTCGAGCTGCCCCTGCCTGCCTGCAGGGATCTGAGTCGCATTGATGATGTTGACTCCCTGATCTAGCACCGCGTTGGAGGCAGAATTGTGCACATATATTATTTTCGTCTCTTCCTCCCCTGCCATGAAAGTTTGAGCTATCAACGCCGCTGCTTCCAAGGTCAAATCCTTGGTCTCAATTAATTTGCGGAAGATTCCCGCATGACCGATGCCCTCAATAAAGAAGTCCCTTAGCATCTCCCCCCTACAGGCGTCTGTGAACTTACAGAGGCTGGCCAAACGCCGGAGGTCCGCTACGAAGTCCGATGTGCTCCGTCCTTCATGACTTCGGTGGGTGTAGAATCTGTGTCCGGCCATATGTATGCTGCTCGCTGGTTTGAGGAGCTCCCTGATCAATTTACTAAGTTCTTCAAAGGTTTTGTCCGACGGCTTTTTGGGTGCTAGTAATTCCTTCATGAGCGCGTAAGTCTTTGGCCCGCAATTGGTCAAAAGATGAGCCCTTCGCTTGTCGGCCGCTGCATCCCCCAGCCATTCTTTCATAACGAAGCTTTGCTGCAGCCTCTCGACAAAATCGTCCTAGTCTTCCCCAACACAGTACCGTTCCTTTGTGCTACCGGTGGCCATTCTTGTTGGTCGTGAATTCCCGTTTCTCGTCGCCAATGTAAAGTCCTTACTCTACAGCATGAAACCACACGAGGCACATTCTGTGGACAAGGTCACTCCGTGACTGTAACTCTTTATTCACAGCACTCCAGAAGTGATGAGCCTGCGTGGGAGCTCCCTTTATATACCTGAGTGATCAGGTAAGGAGTGTCTCCCACAAGTTCACCCCTTGTGGTCAAGGTGTGCATCTAGATTGAGTGTATACAGTAATACAGTGGTGTTACATTGTGGTTACATACATGACACTTACACTGGCACAAATTAAATGTGCAGAATGGGGATTTTTAAGATACTCCAGAAAAATCAATTTGCTCCAAAAAAAAATGGAGCAACTCCTGGGGAAATTTAGGCCCAAAAGCTGGAACGAAAAAAAAGACTTGCATCACAACCATCGGACGTCTCAAAGTGCTTTATAGCCAATGAAGTACTTTTTGAAGTGTCACTGCTGTATTGTAGGAAATGCGGCAGCCGATTTGCGCACAGAAAGCTCCTACAAACAGCAATGTGATAATGACCAGATAATCTGTTTTA
This sequence comes from Pristiophorus japonicus, assembly GCF_044704955.1. Lineage (NCBI taxonomy): Eukaryota > Metazoa > Chordata > Chondrichthyes > Pristiophoridae > Pristiophorus > Pristiophorus japonicus. The sequence goes on along the minus strand of NC_091979.1, from coordinate 28,159,968 downwards.
GTGGTGTGCTTGAGGGATAAATATTGGCCAGGACACCGGGGGTAACTCCCCTGCTCTTCTTTGAAATAGTGCCATGGGATCTTTAACGTCCACAGAGAGCAGAGGGGGGCCTCAGTTTAACGTCTCATCCAAAAGATGGCACCTATGACAGTGCAGCGCTCCCTCAGCACTGCACTGGGAGTGTCAGCTGAGATTTTTGTGCTCAAGTCTCTGGAGCGGGACTTGAACCCACAAACCTGCTGACTCAGAGGTGAGAGTGCTACCCACTGAGCAAATCACACACTCTTTTCAGAAGAAATCAACAATTTGAAGCACTAGTTCGTAAATTCTTACACATAAAATAAAAATGTACTCAACACCCTTTCAATTCTGAATTAACTTTGTTACTTTGTAAGACCTGCATATCCGCAAGCTGGGATCTTCTGTAAAATTCGAATGCAATAAGCTTGTGATATGAGTAGGAGACAGTTCTATCATTTGTAGTGTCTCGTCTCCAGACTCTCTCGCTCTCTTGATTGTGAAAAGTCGGCGAGTGACTGTGCTGTCAGCGTTGAGCGAACTGGTACTTAGTGGCATTGTGTATTGTAAAACAACCACATTTACCCTCCAGTGCCATCAGTCAAGTACTTCAATCCACTCTTGATCTCCACTTACAGGAGGTTTCTAGATATACTAAATGCTGCAGTTGCTCAAAGCCCCAGTGTGATCCCACTTGTCAAAGGCTGGAGGAGAAAGTTTAACAGCGTTACAAGATGTATTGAGTGTATTTTATTTTATTCATTCACAGGATCTGGGTGTCGCTGGTGAGGCCAACATTTATTGCCCATCACTATTTGCCCTTGAGTGGTTTGCGAGCCAATTTCAGAGTTAAGAGTCAACCATATTGCTGTGAGTCTGGAGTCACATATCGGCCAGACCGGGTAAGGACGGCAGATTTCCTTCCCTAAAGGGCATTAGATGGTATTTTTTTAGCGACAATCCAGTAGTTTCTTGGTCACCATTACTGACACTAGCTTTTCATTCCAGATTTATTTAATTAGCTGAATTTAAATTCCCCAGCTGCCATGGTAGGATTTGAACTCATGTCTCTGGATCATTAGTCCAGTCCTCTGGATTACTAGTCCAATAACATAACCCCTATGCTACCCCATTTGCCCAAAGCCCCAGTGTGATCCACTTGTCAAAGAGAACCATGAAGACTGGTGGAGGTAGTTTAACAGTGTTACAAGATGCATTGAGTGCACTGCAGTAGTATCAGATAGTGCATGTTTGGAATGCAAGTCCTGGATGGAAGATGGTTCTGAGACTCACTTAGCATGCAGCCATTTTAGATCAATGAGTATCTCAGTAGCTTACCACTGAGAGCCTCGGAGGTGTTATCAAACCTTAGACAGAGCACGCCCTCCCAGGACAGAGCGATGCATTGAAAACTAACACGAAACGTTATGATAATGTTACATGGTAAAACTGCAGTTCACTGCAGATTAACTTCTTGCAGTGGGCTCATCCAGTGACTGGCTGAGGTGTACAGATCCAGAAGCTTTAAACTGCCGAGTTAGCCGAACTCAACCAGGGTTGCTCCAATTGGCCTCAGCACCCTTGAGTTAAAGAGGGCAACGATGAAAGTATTCTGGCTACTGATCATTATCCAATGACCTCAGGCATAAGAAATGGCTCAGTTGTGATGCTCCCACTTAGTCAAATAGCCTGTCAACACACATGGGGGCCGAAATTGATGAACTCACCGCCCACTGCCGCTGACTGCCACCCACTGCCACCAACATTGCTCTGCTCGAACCGCCCAGTGCCACTTTCGACGTGGCCTGGAGTGGGCGGGAGGGAGAGCCGCTGGGAAGCGCTCGCTGACGTCAGCGGATGGCCGATTCACGTAAGTAGATTCCCGCCCGCCGAGATGCCAGATCGGTGCAGGCGGGAGTTGGCGGGCGTCGGCGGCAGGGCGGCAGTGGACCGCTGCATGGAGGCTGGTCTATCCTCAACGGTAAATGTCAGGATGGCGTAAAACAGGTTAGTGACATTTTTTTAATTTATTTCTTTTCAGGGACTTACCTGGATGGGGGTCCCCTGAAGGTCGTCAGATTTTTCTCATTAATCTTTTTTTAATGCTTTTTATTTTTAGCTGCTCGACCTTCCTTGGGCCCGATTCCATGCTCGGCGGCACTTGGGCGGCAAGCGTCTCAGCCACCGAGAATGAGAGCTCCCTCCGGCTCCCGCCTAGATTGGCGGTGTATGTCGCTGCTTTGCCACCCGCCAACCTTTGAGGGACCTGGTCCATAAAAACCCCACCCAAAAACCCGTCAGGGACCTTGGCGGCCATCGGCAGTCCTTTGGGCGGCACTTGGGCGTGCGGAGGCCTACATCAAATTCGGGCCCATGGTCTAGGCTCGCGTGCAAAGAATGACTATTTGGTCAAGGTACCAATGCACACTTGACTGCGGAACCTGCAACCATTTCGAAAGGGAGGAGGGCACAATAAATGGCAGTAAAAGCCTGCAGATTAACATTCTTATAGCTACCAGATCATAAGCACAATCTTTCTGTACGGACCACAAGAAGAGCAGGGGAGTTCTTTCCGGTGTCCTGGCCAATATTTATTCAGCAATCAACATCACTGAAACAGAGTATCTGGTCATTATCACATTGCTGTTTGTGGCAGCTTGCTGTGCACAAATTGGCTGTCGCATTTACTACATTACAACAATGACTACACTCCAAAATAGCTTTTGGAATGTCGTGAGGCTGTGAAAGGCACTACATAAATGCAAGTTCGATCGCTTTCCTTCTTAAGTATTAAGTTAATACTACAACAACCAAAACTTGCATTTATATAGTGCCTTTAACATAGTAAAGCATCCCGATATGCTCCATAAGTGCGTGGCCAGCCAAAAATTGACACCGAGCCAAAGAGATATTACGACGGGTGATTGACATAGAGGTGTGTTTTAAGTAGCATCTTAAAGGAGGAGAGAGAGGCGGAGAGTTTTAGGGAGGGAATTCCAGAGATTAGGGCTTAGACGGCTGAAGGCACGACCACCAACGTTGGCCAAGCCTTCAGCTGATACTAACTCACTTGTTTGATGCAACAAGTTTTCGAAAAACATAGGAAGAGAAAGACCTGAATTTATATAGCCACCAGACATCTCAAAGCATTTTACAGCTAATGAAGTACTGTCAGAGTATAATGTGGGAACATTACTGTTGGAATGTGGGAAACATAGCAGCCAATTTGCACACAGCAAGCTCCTACAAACAGCAGTGTGATAGCAACCAGCTAAACTGTTTTACTGATGTTGATTGAGGGATAAATATTGGCCAGGACACCAGGGATAACTCCCCTGCTTTTCTTTGAAATAGTGCCATGGGATCTTTTTCACTCACCTGAGAGAGCAGACAGGGCCTCAGTTTAACGTCTCATCTGAAAGGCAGCACCTTTGACAGTGCAGCGCTCCCTCAGCACTGCACTGGGAGTGTCAGTCTAGATTTATGGGTTGACATTCCTGGAGTGGGATTGGAACCCACAACCCTTTGACTCAGAAGCAAGTGTGCGACCCACTGAGCCATGGCTAACACTAGGAAGTGAGCTTCCTTTGCAAAATTGAACCAGAATCAGATGCTTGGCGGCCCAATACAATGCAGGAGCTCAGGAGGCCTGACCTGTGTCCTTCACCAGGGCTGCTCATTTGACTCCAGTCTCTCTGTCAATTAATGCTTTCATATCTGCTGCACTCTGCAACACGAGCTGATTGATGAGGGGAGCGCAAAGCCTCGGCAAACCGCTTCTGTATTTCCAATGCAAGCTGTTGCTAGGTTGCAGGTGGTGAGTGACATCCATAGCCTTGATGCAGAATCGACTCAGGTAATCATTGTGGGGATAACAAGGAAAGCTGCCTGGGTTGGAAATCGTGAACAGAGCCATTGGTGGAGCTTGCTGTCACCATGTGATGTGAGAGAAGAATTCCAAAGGGTGCAGTCGCTATAGCTTCAGATTGCAGGCCTCCATTTGTCAACAGGATAGAAAAATTCAAGCAAATTAAAGAACTGTAAGCGGATTCCCCATGGTTACGGTCGCAACAAAGGGTTGTTAGTTCTACGACAATAAACTTTGCGTGATTCACCCTCGAATTATTTTAAACAATGTTAGCCTGGTCAATGATGCTAATGTTGGTGCATCTGTCCTCCCAGGGGATTTGCAGGATCTTGCGGAGACATCGTTGGTGGTATTTCTCCAGCGAATTGACGTGTCTGCTGTACTGGTCCATGCCTCTGAGCCATACAGGAGGGCGGGTATTACTACAGCCCTGTAGACCATGAGTTTGGTGGCGGATTTGAGGGCTTTGTTTTCGAACACTCTTTTCCTCAGGCAGCCGAAGGCTACACTGGCACATTGGAGATGGTGTTGAATCTCATCATCACTTGACCAGCCCTGTTGGGCGGGCCACAATGTTCGCATGCCAGACACAAAGCTCCCAAAGCCAGCGCTCTACTCGGAACTCCTTCACAGCAAATGAGCCAAAGGTGGGCAGAGGAAACGTTACAAGGATATCCTCAAAGCCTCCCTGATAAAGTGCAACATCCCCACTGACACCTGGGAGTCCCTGGCTAAAGACCGCCCTAAGTGGAGGAAGTGCATTTGGGAGGGCGCTGAGCACCTCGAGTCTCATCGCAGAGAGCATGCAGAAAACAAGCGAAGGCAGCGGAAAGAAGGTGTGGCAAACCAGTCCAACCCACCCCTTCCCTCAACGACTATCTGTCCCACTTGTGACAGGGACTGTGGTTCTCGTATTGGACTGTTCAGCCACCTAAGTTCTCATTTTTAGTGTGGAAGCAAATCTTCCTCGATTCTGAGGGACTGCCTATGATGATGATGATTTTAAACAACAAGCTTTAATATGCATTGACCAATAACAGTATTGTTCTAATGCAACTGTTCTACAATATTACATTAAATGACAAGTAATCAATGCAAAAGCAAAATACTACGGATACTGGAATGTGAAATAAAAACAGAAAATGCTGGAAATGTTGGTCAGGCAGCATCTGTGGAGAGAGAAACAAAGTTAACGTTTCAGGTCTGTGGACCTTTGTCAGAACTGGAAAAGTTCAAGATGAAACAGATTGTTAAGGAAGTGCAAGGGCTTGGAGAGGGGGAGGGGAGAACAGAATAAAAGGGAAGGTCTGTGATAGGGTGGAAGGCAGGAGAGATTAGAGAGACAAAAGGGATGATGGGCAAAAATGAGATGGTAATGGCACAAGTTAAGAAACAAAAGCTGAGTCTAGATAGGGTGTGAATGGCAGAATCATCACCAACTGCCATGGGAAAGAGAAAAAATGGGAGTGGTTTGTTAAAACTAAAATAGAGGAAAGGGAAAAGAAAAGTGGGCAGTGATTATGGTCTGAAATTGTTGAACTCAATGTTGAGTCCAGAAGGCTGTAAAGTGCCTAAATGAAAGATGAGGTGCTGTTCCTCGAGCTTGCGTTCAGCTTCATTGGAACAGTGTAGGAGGCCGAGGACGGAGAGTTAAAGTGACAGGTGCCCAGAAGCTCGGGGTCACACTTATGGACTGAATGAAGGTGTTCTGCAAAGCAGTCAGCCAATCTGTGCTTGGTCTCCCCAATGTAAAGGAAATCACATCGTGAGCAGCGAAAACAGTTTACTAAATTGAAAGAAGTGGAAGTAAATTGCCGTTTCATCTGTTTCCTCCACAAAGTCCAAGGTTATTGTAATGTATCTTCTTCACGGATTCTTTGCTTAAGAAGTAGTTGATTTATCAACAAAGGTTTAACAATCACACTACACATTACCAGTTCATCACTAGGCTCACAACTGCATACCTCATCGTGGATGACCTAGACCCAACTGACTGGGGTGTTATTGAGTTTTGTGAACATCACGTGACTGGCAAAGCACTCACAATGCAACAGCTCTACAAAGCTGTGAGCATACTCACAGGCGCTTACATTACAGTTATCAGAGTTAGAACCTTCATCGGCTATCGTTAAGGCAAATGGATTTCCGACTGTCCACGAGAGATCTATCTTCTGGAGAAAACAAGTTCTACCCTTATACTATTCGGCTACCTTGGGCTGAATGTACTCATAACAGTATTGTTCTAGCATGCAACCAAGCTGATGTCACGCTGAGATGGTTATGCAATGTCCTAATCTCTTCCGCCTCCATCTCTGCCTTACAGGCTTGTAATTGGCCCGGATTTGGCGGTCAGCAGTGAATGAAGGGCACTCGCTTGCAGCTGTGCGCACAGAGTTTTCATGGGCTGTTGAGCAGCAACTTACGGTCATTGGATGTCCGATAGAGCACTGTGCCCTCTACAGGGGATCTGGGACCTGTGTGAACAGGCTAAGCAACAGCGTGCCTCCTCAACCAACCAGATTGAAGAATCCTGACCAAGCCGTGCAGAGTGCAAACCAGGAAGTGTAAGTCAGAATATTTAGTTCAATATAAAATCATGTGCGGGAAGTGAAATACAGAGAGAGGAAAAGAAAATCGGGATTAAATGAAAGAGAGAAAAAGAGACAGAAAGAAAAAGTTAAAAAAAATATTAATTTGGAATTTTTAATTTTTTTTAAATCTTCAACAATAATTAAAATCTGAAGGAATGAGACTCTACACTTGTAAAAATTAATTTTCAGTGCGAGAGAGGTTGGTTGGCAGTAATTAAGACTCACCTCCCCATTAAAAATGCGTGTTTCATGGGTATCTAGTGGATAATTACCGCCCTGACATGGATTTCAATGCCGAGTATCTCAGCGAGATACCTTGTAGCAAAGCTTGTGGAGGAGCAGGGCAAACCGGGTAGCAACTTTCGGATTTCCACATTTCACTGCGCACGTGCGAATACCGGAATTTGCTGTCTGATTTATTCTTGAATAGCAGGGAGTGCTGATAGCCTCATCGTTATTCCGACTGCAAAATCCAGGCCAATAGCTCTGAAATTCCGATCGGAGGCTTCTTTCGAACGAACGAACGAACGCCTCCGATTACACAGCCAGATAGGGAATGGGTGACCATCAGGCAGAGCAGTGGAAGGAAGATAGTGCAGGGGTACCCTGCGGTCATTTCACTCCAAAACAGATACACCACCTTGGGTACTGTTGGGGGAGATGACTCATCAGGGGAAGGCAGCAGCAGCCAAGTCTATGGCACCGTGGGTGGCTCTGCTGCACAGGAGGGCAGGAAAAAGAATGGGAGAGCGATAGTGATAGAGGATTCTATTGTAAGGGGAATAGATAGACATTTCTGCGACTGCAAACGGGACTCCAGGATGGTATGTTGCCTCCCTGGTGCAAGCTTCAAGTATGTCTCGGAGCGGCTGAAGTGCATTCTAGAGGGGGAAGGTGAACAGCCAGCTGTCGTGGTACATATAGGTACCAATGATATAGGTAAAAAATGGGATGAGGTCCTACAAGCTGAATTTAGGGAGCTAGAAGATAAATTAAAAAGTAGGAGCTCAAAGGTAGTAATCTCAGGATTGCTACCAGTGCCACGTGCTAGTCAGAGTAGGAATAGCTCAGATGAATAGGTGGCTTGAGGAATGCTGAAGAGGGAGGGATTCAAATTCCTGGGACATTGGAACCGGTTCTGGGGGTGGTGGGACCAGTACAAACCGGACGGTCTGCACCTGGGCAGGACTGGAACCATTGTCCTAGGTGGAGTGTTTGCTAGTGCTGTTGGGGAGGGTTGAAATTAAAATGGCAGGGGAATGGGAATCTATGCAGGGAGACAGAGGGAAGTAAAAAGGGGGCAAAGGCAAAAGGTAGGAAGGAGAAAAGCAAGAGTGGAGAGCAGAGAACTCAAGGGCAAAAATCAAAATGGGCCACATTACATAATTCTAAAAGGAAAAGAGTGTTAACAAAACAAGCCTGAAGGCTCTGAGTCTCAATGCGAGGAGCATTCATAATAACGTGGATGAATTGACTGCGCAGATAGCTGTTAATGGATATGATGCAATTGGGATTGCGGAGACATGGCTCCAGGGTAAACAAGGCTGGGAACTCAACATCCAGGGGTATTCAATATTCAGGAAGGACAGACAGGAAGGAAAAGGAGGTGGGATAGCATTACTGGTTATAGAGGAAATTGATGCAATAGTAAGGAAGGACATTAGCGTGGATGATGTGGAATCGATATGGGTCGAGCTGCGAAACACCAAAGGGCAGAAAACGTGAGTGGGAGTTGTGTACTGACAACCAAACAGGATTAGGGATGTTGGGCATGACATCAAACAGGAAATTAGGGACGCGTGCAATAAGGGTACAGCAGTTATCATGGGTGACTTTAAGTTACATATTGATTGGGCTAACCAAATTGGTAGCAATACTGTGGAGGAGGATTTCCTGGAATGTATAAGGGATGGTTTTCTAGACCAATGTGATGAGGAACCAACTAGAGAGCAGGCCATCCTAGACTGGGTCTTGTGTAACGAGAGAGGATTAATTAGCAATCTGGTCATGCGGGGCCACTTGGGGAAGAGTGACCATAATATCGTAGAATTCTTCATTAAGATGGAGAGTGACACAGTTAATTCAGAGACTAGGGTCCTGAACTTAAAGAAAGGAAACTTCGACGGTATGTGACGTGAATCGACTAGGATAGACTGGCGAATGATACTTAAAGGGTTGACGGTGGATAGGCAATGGCAGACATATAAATATCATATCGATGAACTACAACAATTGTACATCCCCGTGTGGCGTAAGAATAAAAAAGGGAAGATGGATCAACCGTGGCTAACAGGAAATTCGGGAAAATGTTAAATCCAAGGAAGAGGCATATAAATTGGCCAGAAAAAGCAGCAAATGTGAGGACTGGGAGAAATTTAGAATTGAGCAATGGAGGACTAAGGGTTTAATTAGGAGGGGGAAAATAGATTATGAGAGTAAGCTTGCAGGGAACATAAAAACTGACTGCAAAAGCTTCTATAGATATGTGAAGAGAAAAAGATTAGTGAAGTCTAATGTAGGTCCCTTGCAGTCAAAATCAGATGAATTCATAATGGGGAACAAGGAAATGGCAGACCAATTGAACAAATACTTTGGTTCTGTCTTCAATAAGGAAGACACAAATAACCTCCCGAAAATACTAGGGGACCGAAGGTTTAGCGAGAAAGGGGAACTGAGGGAAATCCTTATTAGTCAGGAAACGGTGTTAGGGAAATTGAAGGGCCAATAAATCCCCAGGGTCTGATAGTCTGCATCCCAGAGTACTTAAGGAAATGGCCCTAGAAATAGTAGATGCATTGGTGGTCATTTTCCAACATTCTATAGACTCTGGTTCAGTTCCTATCGATTGGAGGGTAGCTAATGTAACTCCACATTTTAAAAAAGGAGGAAGAAAGAAAACAGGGAATTATAGACCGGTTAACCTGACATCGGTGGTGGGAAAAATGCTGGAATCAATTATTAAAGATGTAATTGCAGCGCATTTGGAAAGCAGTGACCAGATCGGTCCAAGTCAGCATGGATTTATGAAAGGGAAATCATGCTTGACAAATCTTCTAGAGTTTTTTGAGGATGTAACTAGTAGAGTGGATAAGGGAGAACCAGTGTATGTGGTGTATTTGACTTTCAAAAGGCTTTTGACAAGGTCCCACACCAGAAATTATTGTGCAAAATTAAAACACATGGTATTGGTGTAATGTATTGACATGGATAGAGAACTGGTTGGCAGACAAGAAGCAAAGAGTGCGAATAAACGGGTCCTTTTCAGAATGGCAGGCAGTGACTAGTGGTGTGCTGCAGGATTCAGTGCTGGGTCCCCAGCTATTTACAATATACATTAATGATTTAGACAAAGGAATTGAATGTAATATCTCCAAGTTTGCAGATGACACTAAGCTGGATGGCAGTGCGAGCTGTGAGGAGGATGCTAAGAGACTGAAGGGGGACTTGGATAGGTTAGGTGAATGGGCAAATGCATGGCAGACGCAGTATAATGTGGATAAATGTGAGGTTATCCACTTTTGTGGCATAAACAGGAAGGCAGATTATTTTCTGAATGGTGACAGATTAGTAAAAGGGGAGGTGCAATGAGACCTGGGTGTCATGGTACATCAGTCATTGAAGGTAGGCATGCAGGTACAGCAGGCTGTAAATAAAGCAAATGGCATGCTGGCCTTCATAGCAAGGGGATTTGAGTATAGAAGCAGGGAGGTCTTACTGCAGTTGTACAGGGCCTTGGTGAGACCGCACCTTGAGTATTATGTACAGCTTTGGTCTCCTAATCTGAGGAAGGACGTACTTGCTATTGAGGGAGTGCAGCGAAGGTTCACCAGACTGATTGCTGGGATGGCAGGACTGACATATGAGGAAAGACTGGATCGGCTCGGCTTATACTCACTGGAATTTAGAAAAATGAGAAGGGATCTCATAGAAATTTATAAAATTCTGACGGGACTGGACAGGTTAGATGCAGGAAGAATGTTCCCAATGTTGGGGAACTTCAGAACCAGGGGTCACAGTCTAAAGATAAGGGGTAAGCCATATAGGACCAAGATGAGGAGAAACTTTTTCACCCAGAGGGTTGAGAACCTGTGGAATTCTCTACCACAGAAAGTTGTTGAGTCCAGTTCGTTGAACATATTCAAAAGGGAGTTAGATGTGGCCCTTACGGCTAAAGGGATCAGGGGGTATGGAGAGAAGGCAGGGGTGGGGTACTGAGGTTGCATGATCAGCCAAGATCATATTGAATGGCGGTGCAGGCTCGAAGGGCCGAATGGCCTACTCCCGCACCTATTTTCTACATTTCTATGTTTCAGACATTTAAGTTTGCTGTACACACCACAGGGCTTAATGGGAAGATGGTCAAACAGTTAAAGCCAATATTATAACAGTTACTAATTGGGCATAGCAACAGGGCCTGTTGCTGTTTCCTTCGAGCTGGCAGTTGTCAACCTGCAATTTCTTTTCTGATCCTCCAGCAGTACTCATAGAAATAATGAATTTTAAAAAGTCGCTGAATTCAGTTTTGCATGTAACTAAAAGTAAGACAAAATCTTGAGGGCTTTTGCTTACGGCACACAGCAGGTACAATTGATTTAATCATTGATCGCTCTCCCTACATCCTGCTCCACTGTTGACCTTACAGTGGAAGCATCACAGTTTCTGATCAGAACGGCAGGCGTTCCAGCGATTCATCATGATCATCAAATACACACTTCCTTCCCAATAAATCACATGCCTTACTCTCTACAGTGAGTCTGGATTGCTCCTGAAGTCTGCTGTTGAATGTTGGCGCCTCTCTTCCCACACCCAGCATTAAGTGTTGTCATGCCTCCTTTGTCCCCCTAACTCCCCCCCTCCCGCAACCTACCAGTTGTCATTATTATAATGCCTGCTCTACTCCACCTCCAGATTATTGACACAAAAAAGAGGATTTTTTTATTCATTTGGCATCACAGCCATTTATTGCCCATCCCTAGTTGCTCTTGAGAAAGTGGTGGTGAGCTTTATTTTTCATGGACTGCTGCAGTCCCTGTGGTGAAGGCACTCCCTCAATGCTGTTCAGGAGGGTCTTCCAGAATTTTGACCCAGTGACGTTGAAGGAATGGTGATAAATGTCTAAGTCCAGATGGTGCATGACTTGGAGGAAAACCTGGAGGTGGTGCTGTTCCCAGGTACCTCATCATAGCCGGTCCCTCGAAACAAGGATGACTTGCTTCCATGCCAAAAAAGGCTGAGTTCACAGGTGTTTTGAATGAAGGACCCAAACTACATCAAGGGTGGAAGATACCGGTGCATGGATTTTTTTTAGCATGTAGTGGCCATTGCACACCAGCCACCACATGGGCTTGACAGAGCTAGGTCTTGGTCCAGTGGCAAGGATTACCCAAGACAGCTGGAGACCAACTCTGCTGCATGGACCTAGTGCGCACACATATCGCAGTGTGGGCTGGCCTGTGCTGCCCCTGGGCCCCTGGCCCCGAACTCACGCCTCCCCTGGGCCCCGATCACATCCCTCTGCAATCTCTCGCCGCTCCTTCGCCCCGAACTCGCCGCTCCTGCTGTATCTGTACATGTTCCAATCACCGACCTGAACCTTGATGACGTCACTCTTCGCTGCCTTCGCCCTCCTGCACCAGCTCGCGCTGCTCCCTGGAGTAATATGCCCTCTCCAGGCCCCATGTGAACATCCTCTACAGCTGCTAACTCACGACCATTTAGAGCCCATGTGTCCAAAGTCAGCTGTCGTCCATCTTGATCCGCAGAAAGTCTCGCATACCAGGTACCTGCTGACCTTCTAGGCGGTGGAGATCACGGGGCTTGGAGGGACTGTCAAAGGAGCCTTGGCAATTTGCTGGAGTGCAACCTGTAGATAGTACGCACCAATGTCGCAGTGCACCGACGGTGGAGGGAGTGGATGGTGTAGATGGTGATGGGGTGCCAGTCAAGTGGACTATGTTGCTCGGGATGGTGTTGAGCTTCTTGTGTGTTGTTGCAGCTTGGTCACAGAGGTTGATCTTAAGGAATACTGCGTACAGTTTTGGTTTCCGTATTTAAGGAAGGATATACTAACTAACAGAGAACAGAGAGTCAGGATAAATGGTTCATTCTCTGTTTGGTAACCAGTAACTAGTGGAGTGCCGCAGGGATCAGTGCTGGACCCCAACTATTTACAATCTATATTAACAACTTGGAAGAAAGGACCAAGTGCAATGTAGCCAAGTTTGCTGATGTTACAAAGATGGGAGGAAATGCAATGTGTGAGGAGGACACAAAAAATCTGCAAAAGGACATAGACAGGCTAAGTGAGTGGGCAAACATTTGGCAGATGGAGTATAATGTTGAAAAGTGTGAGGTCATGCACTTTGGCAGAAAAAAGTCAAAGAGCAAGTTATTATTTAAATGGAGAAGGTTGCAAAGTGCCGCAGTACAGCGGGACCTGGGGTTACTTGTACATGAAACACAAAAGACTAGCATGCAGGTACAGCAAGTGATCAGGAAGGCCAATAGTATAAAAGCAGGGAAGTCTTGCTGCAGCTATACAAGGTATTGGTGAGGCTACACCTGGAATACTGCGTGCAGTTTTGGTCTCCATATTTATGAAAGGATATACTTGCTTTAGAGGCAGTTCAGAGAAGGTTCACTAGGTTGATTCCGGAGATGAGGGGGTTGACTTATTAGGAAAGGTTGAGTAAGTTGGGCCTCTACTCATTGGAGTTCAGAAAAATGAGAGGTGATCTTATTGAAACATATGATTATGAGGGGGCTTGACAAGGTGGATGCAGAGAGGATGTTTCCACTGTTAGGGGAAGCTAGAGCTTGGGAGCATAATCTTAGAACAAGGGGCTGCCCATTTAAAACTGAGATGAGAAGGAATTTCTTCTCAGTGGTTTGTAAATCTGTGAAATTCGCTGCCTCAGAGTGCTGTGGAAGCTGGGACATTGAATATATTTAAGACATAGACAGTTTCTTAACCAATAAGTGAATAAGGGTTTATGCGGAGCGAGCAGGGGAGTGGACCTGAGTCCATGATCGGATCAGCCATGGTCGTATTAAATAGCAGAGAAGGCTCGAGAGTTCGTATGGTCTATTCCTGCTCCTATTTCTTATGTTATGTTCGAAGGAGTGTCTTAATGGAGGAGGTGGAGAGGTTTAGGGAGGGGATCCCAGAGCTAGGTCCTCGGCAGCTGAAGGCTCGGCCGCCAATGGTGGAGTGATGAAAGTTACTGTTGCGCAAGCCGGCAGAATTGGACAAGCGCAGAGATCTTGGAGGGTTGTAAGGCTGGTAGACGCTACAGAGATAAGGAGAGGCAAGGCCATGGAGTGGTTTGAAAACAAAGATAAGAATTTTAAAATCAAGGGGCTGCCGGACCGGGAGCTAATGTAGATGAGCGAGCACAGGGGGTGATGGGTGAACGGGACTTGGTGCGAGTTAGGATAGAGGCAGCACAGCTCATTGTTAGTGTAAAGTCCTTACTCTACAGTATGAAACCACACGAGGCACATTCTGGGGACAAGGTCACTCTGTGACCATAACTCTTTATTTACAGGACTCCAAAGACGATGACCCTGTGTGGGACCTCTCTTTTTATACCTGTGTGATCAGGTAAGGGGTGTCTCCCACAAGTTCACTCCTTGTGGTCAAGGTGTCCATCTAGGTTGAATGTATACAGTAATACAGTGGTGTTACATTGTGATTACATACATGACATCACCTCCCCCCACAAAGTCTTATTGGGATCATAGGTTTAGTCTTTCAGGTGGTCTACGCTCCCTCGTGGAGTGCCGCAGTTGGGGCTTTGCTTGTTGGATACTGACGTGAGTGTCTGTCACCTGTGGTGATTCCGGCCTGTCCGGGTTGACCGCAGGGACTGTGCATTCTTCTGATTGCTCTTGTTGCTCGTTCACTGGCGATGTTGTGAGTTCCATCTCATGGTCTTCTTCAGGTTCCTCCGTTTTGATGCTGAACCTTTTTTTTACTTGGTCCAGATGCTTACGGCATATCTGACCATTGTTGAGTTTTACCACGATGACCCTATTCCCCTCTTTGTCAATTACAATGCCCTCAAGCCATCTCGGCCACATAGCATGATTGAGGACGAATACAGGATAATTTATTTCTATACATCTCCCCCTTGAATTACGGTCATGGTACTCGTTTTGTGACTTGTGCTTGCCCTCAACTATGTCGGTCAGGACTGGGTGAATGAGGGACAACCGAGTTTTGAGTTGCAGTTTCATTAGTAGCTCTGCGGGCGGGACTCCCGTGAGCGAGTGCGGTCGTGATCTATAGGCCAGCAGAAGACGTGATAGGCGGCATTGTAGGGAGGGTCCTTGAATCCTGAGCATCCCTTGCTTAATGATTTGGACCGCAAGTTCTGCCTGGCCATTGGAGGCCGGCTTGAATGGCGCAGTCCTGACGTGGTTGATGCCATTGCCCGACATAAGCTCTCGGAAATCGCAGCTTGTGAAACATGGGCCATTATCACGAACCAAGATGTCCGACAAGCCGGGGGTTACAAAGATCGCACATAGGCTTTCCACAGTGGTGGATGACGTGCATGAATTCAGAATGATGCACTCGATCCATTTTGAGTACGCATCTACCACAATAAGGAACATCTTTCCCATGAACGGGCCCGCGAAGTCAACATGAATGCGTGACCATGGCCTGGTGGGCCAGGGCAACGGGCTGAGCGGAGCCTCCCTGGGGGCATTACCCAGCTGGGCACACGTCGTGCACATGAGAACACAGTGTTCCAGGTCTGAATCAATTCCAGGTTACCAAACGTGTGACCGGGCAATGGCCTTCATCAACACAATGCCTGGGTGCTCGCTGTGGAGTTCCCTGATGAATGTCTCCCTGCCCTTCTGGGGCATAATTACCCAGCTGCCCCATAGTAGGCAGTCGGCTTGGAAGGAGAGCTCATCCATCCGTCTGCGGAATGGTCTGACCTCCTCAGGGCATGCTCCGTGTGCTGGTGCCCAATCTCCAATCAGGACACATTTCTTAATCAGGGATAGGAGGGGATCGCTGTTTGTCCAGATTTTGAACTGACGGGCTGTGATGGGGGAGCCTGTGCTGTTAAAGGCATCGACAGCCATGACCATCTCGGCGCTTTGCTCCGCTGCCCCCTCAGTGGTGGCCAGTGGAAGCCTGCTGAGCGCGTCAGTGCAATTTTCAGTGCCGGGCCGGTGCCGGATGGAGTAGTCATAAGCTGCCAGCGTGAGAGCCCATCGCTGTATGCGAGCAGATGAGTTGGCATTGATCGCCTTTCTGTCTGACAACAGGGATGTTAATGGCTTGTGGTCCTTCTCTAATTCAAACTTCCTACCAAAGAGGTACTGATGCATTTTTTTTACACCATAGACACATGCAAGCGCTTCCTTCTCGACCATCCCCTATCCCCGTTCTGCTTGAGAGAGCGACCTGGAGGCATAAGCCACAGGTTGTGGTTGACCCTCAGCATTGCCCTGCTGCAACACGCACCCAACCCCATAGGACGATGCATCACACGTCAGAACCAATTTTTTACAGGGGTCAAACAAGTTCAACAACTTGTTTGAACAAAGTAGGTTTCGCGCCCGATCAAAAGCCCATTCTTGACAGTCCCCCAAAAACTAATCGCAACCCTTACGCAGGAGCATGTATAGCAGCTCCAACAATGTGCTCAAGTTCGGCAGAAAGTTCCCAAAATAGTTCAACAGTCCCAGTAATGAACACAACTCCGATGTGTTGCCGGGCCTGGGTGCTCGTCGAATCGCCTCTGTTTTGGATTCGGCCCATCTGCAGCAACCCTCCTGCCCAGAAACTCAACCTCAGGAGCTAAGAACACACATTTAGACTTCTTGAGTCGCAGGCCTACCCCGTCCAGTCGGCGTAGCACCTCCTCCAGGTTTGGAGGTGTTCCTCGGTGTCTCGACCCGTGATGAGGATGTCGTCTTGGAATACGATCTTTCCAGGAATGGATTTAAGCAGGCTTTCCATGTTTCTATCAAAAATCGTGGCCGCTGATCGAATGCCAAACGGGCACCTGTTATAAACGAACAGTCCCTTGTGCGTGGTGATGGTGGTCAGTAGTTTAGATTCATCGGCCAGTTCGTGGGTCATATAGGCTGAAGTGAGGTCCAACTTGGTGAACAGCATGCCGCCTGCCAGCTTGGCGGAGAGGTCCTCCGCTCTCGGGAGCGCGTATTGATTTTGTAGGGACACCCGATTGATGGTGGCCTTGTAGTCACCACAGATCCTGACAGAGCCATCCGCTTTTAGGACAGGAACAACAGGGCTCGCCCAGTCGCTGAATTCAACAGGCGAGATGATGCCCTCTCTCACCAGCCAGTCCAATTCGCTCTCGATCTTTTCCCGCATCACATACGGCACCGCACTGGCTTTGTGGTGCACTAGCCTAGCGTTGGGGTGATGTGTATCACTACTTTGGTGCCTTTGAAAGTCCCGACGCCAGTTTGGAATAGTGAATCGAATTGTTGTAGGACTTGTGAGCACGAACTTCACTCCACAGATGACATTATGTGAACATCCCTCCATTTGTAGTTCATCTCGGCTAACCAGCTCCTCCCCAACAGTGCGGGACCATTGCCCGGGACAATCCAGAGTGGCAGCCGATTCACTACCCCATTGTGTGTGACAGCCAACATTGCACTGCCTAGCACCGGAATGATTTCTTTAGTGTAAGTCCGTAATTGTGTCTCAATACGTGCTAATTTGGATCTACTGGCTTTAAGTGGCCATAGCTTCTCAAATTGCTGAACGCCCATGAGTGACTGGCTGCCCCAGTGTACAGCTCCATGCGTACTGGGATACTTAATAGAACCCTCATCATCATTGGTGCCGTTTTGGTGTATGAACGGTGAATATTCGCCACATGGACCCGCTGAACCTCGGCATCCAGCAATTTGCCCCAAAAGTCATCCTGCCTCAAAGAACCCTCTTCTGGTCCATCCGCCTCATATATTAGTCTGGTTGCCGGCTTCCTGCACATTCGAGCTAAGTGGCCACTGAGATTGCAGTTCCTGCAGACAAACTGTTGAAATCTGCAAGATCTAGCTGAGTGTTTTTCCCCACACCTCCAGCATGAGTTAAAGTTTCCATTGTTGGGAACAAAAGGACTATGGCCAGGCATTCCGCACTGACTGCCCCTTTGACTGCTCTTAAGTACTCTATTAGTGGGTGTCAATGGCCCCATCCCGGGCCGCATTGTCCACTGTGATGGCGTGAATGTCCGTTCAGCCTGCCATTGTCTCTGTTGGAGTCGATTGCTGCCTGGGGAGTGTCGGACTGCCCCTGCCTGCTTGCAGGGCTCTGAGTCATATTGATGATGTTGACTCCCTGATCCATTGCTGCGTTAGAGGCAGAATTGCGCGCGTATATTATTTTCGTCTCTTACTCCCCCGCCATGAAAGTTTGAGCTATCAACGCGGCCGCTCCCAAGGTCAAATCCTTGTTCTCAATTAATTTGCGGAAAATTCCCGCATGACCGATGCCCTCGATAAAGAAATCCCTTAGCATCGCCCCCCTGCAGGCGTCTGTGAACTTACAGAGGCTGGCCAAACGCCGGAGGTCCGCGCCGAAGTCCGGTGTGCTCTGTCCTTCATGACGTCGGTGGGTGTAGAATCTGTGTCGGGCCATATGTATGGTACTCGCCAGTTTAAAGTGCTCCCCGATCAATTTGCTAAGTTCTTCAAAGGTTTTGTCCGCCGGCTTTTCGGGGGCTAGTCAGTCCTTCATGAGCGCGTAAGTCTTTGGTCCGCAGCTGGTCAAAAGATGAACCCTTCGCTTGTCGGCCGCTGCATCCCCCAGCCAATCTTTTGTAATGAAGCTCTGCTGAAGCTTCTCGACAAAATCGTCCCAGTCATTCCCAACACAGTCTCGTTTCTCTGTGCTACCGGTGGCCATTCTCGTGGGTCGTGAATTCCCGTTTCTCGTCGCCAATGTAAAGTTCTACCTCTGCAGTATGAAACCACACGAGGCACATTCTGGGGACAAGGTCACTCTGTGACCTTAACTCTTTATTCACAGGACTCCAAAGACGATGACCCTGCGCGGGACCTCCCTTTTTATACCTGTGTGATCAGGTAAGGAGTGTCTCCCACAAGTTCACCCCTTGTGGTCAAGGTGTGCATCTCGGTTGAGTGCATACAGTATTACAGTGGTGTTACATTGCGGTTACATGCATGACAGTTAGTACTATGGAATTGCAGGAAGCTGGCACCACATCTCTGCCAAGTCAGATGGGGAAAGCACTGAGCTGCAGTGAGGCGCCTCTGGAGGAAGACAGAGAGGGAATCAGTCGACCATACACTATGATCTCACTCGCTGTTGCCTTCTGTAAGTGCAACGTTATTAGAAGTCTCATATTAATTGGTCAACAAAGTTCATTGGGTGGAGGAGGGTGGAAAAGCAAAAGGGTGGTCGAAGTTTGGAACTCTCTTCCGCAAACGGAAACTATTGCTAGATCCATTGTTAATTTTAAATCGGAGATGGACAGCTTTCTGTTAACCAAAGGTGCTAAGGGATGTGGGCCAAAGGCGGGTATATGGAGCTGAATTTTCCCCGTCAATCTGCACCGCATTTTTGGCCTAAGCTGTTTCTTTTGGAGCAGACTAAAATCTGCAGGTTTCGCCAAAGTTTCTGCACTGTCCGAAAGTACTTCCGCCCGATTTTTTTAGTTCCCGGGTTTTTGACGTCACCTGCCGAGTGCGCCAATTCTGGCCATTGAACTGAGTTTGGCCAAGTAGGGTTTTTTCCAAAACGCCGCACTGCACCGTTCTGAAAAATCTTACCTACACTTAAGGAAATCGGCAGAGAGAAGAAGCCATTGCGTTGGCGGAGCTAAAGACACGGCACCGGGGGCGGGGAGGCCATTTGGCCGGGATCGTAGCGGCACCGGGGGCGGGGAGAGAGTGGGGGCATTCGGCCCAGGATAGGAGTGTCACCGGGGGTTCCTTTCAGCCCGGAAAGCAGCGGCACCGAGGGGATTCGGCCTGGGATAGGAGCAACACCGGGGGCATGCACAGACCAGGGAGTGGCCCATGGACTGGTGCATCAACCTTTTGCAGGGAGAGGGAACGTGTGAGTTCTTTGTGTCAGTAGTTTCATTTTGTTTGCAACTACGAAAAAACAATGGGGACGATCCTAACAAGGCCTTCTTTAGTAAGAGCGTTTTGCATCATGGCTATGCAAAGGAGAAGATTAATAAGACAACAGTATGTCAGGAACCAGAGAGCTCACAGAATGATGGCGAGTAGGCCTTACCCGGATCGGGTGTACAGGGAGAGGCACTCATACCCGAAGCTGAGTGAGGCAGACTGCATTCGCAGGCTGCGCTTTTGGAAGGAGGTGATCACCGAGATCTGCCAACTGATCAGGGCAGATGTGCAGCCCAGAAGCGGGAGGAGGACATAGAGGCCTCCAGCTCCTTTCAGGCATCTGCAGGTGACACATAGCTGCATTTGACAGGTCGCGACTGCACTGTATGGCCGCCGCGGACGACTACATCATTCCCTATGACTGCCCAGACAATGCGTGACAGGGCTGTGGGCTTCTCGAGGATTGCTGGTTTCCCCAAGGTGCAGGGTGCCATTGACTGTACCCACATCGCCTTGCGAGCACCTTTTCACGTTTCGGAGGTTTACAGGAACAGGAAAGGATTGCACTCGCTAACCATCCAGCTGGTCTGTGACGATATTCATTGGATCATGGCAGTTGATGCCAGCTACCCAGGGAGCACCCATGATGCTTTCATCTTACGCGAGAGCGCTATATCTGCCATTTTTCAGCAGCAGCCAGAAGGGCAGAGCTGGCTGCTGGGGTACAAAGGTGATGGGCTCACCACCTGGCTCATGACGCCCCCTACGCAATACCCGGACAGAAGCTGAGCGTCGATACAACATGTCCCACAGAACCACGTGCAGCATCATTGAGGGGACAATTGGAATACTAAAGCAGCGTTTCTGATGACTGGACCACTCTGGAGGCTACCTGCAATATGCCCCTGAGATGGTCGGTCAGTTCACTGTCATGTGCTGCATGCTGCACAACTTAGCGATCATGAGGCAACTGGCCTCAGGCGACAGGGGGTGAGGAGGATGATGAGCAGGCTGACAAGGAGGAGGAGGAGGAGGAGCAGTAGCAGCAGCAGAAGGAAGCCATGCCACTACCTCAACCCACAGGACGATGGCGGAGGAGGGAGGCCCTCGTGCACCTATAGCCATTTCAAGAGCCTTGAGTCAGTGACTAATCCTTGAACACTTTGCTGCATGAAGGCTGAGCGGCACATTCACCATGTTGACTGTTTGTTGCGTTAATTTAAAGAATAATGTTCATGATTCTGGTTTAATGAAAAAAGAATTGTGTTCATTAAACATTTTTACAATTGTACTTAACTTCAATAAAAATATTTTTGTTACAAACACTAAAGTTTTCCATTAAGATCACTTACAAACTTTAAGCTTTTCAAGTTACATTACTTACAAACTTGAAACTTTTCAATGAAGATCAGTTAAATAACAATAACACAAGTAAAACAGTAACAACAACAACAGCAGAAGCAGCAACCAAACTTTAGTAGCAGCCACCTCTCCTCCCCCTTATTCTAAGACCACCCGCTCGCTGGGCTTGCTGTCTCTATCCTTGGCCGGTGACGCAGGCCTTCTCCCACTCGAACCAAGCTGCTTTTTTCGAGCATCTCCGGGACAGTTTTTGTTGCCGGGTGTGGGCAGACTGTACTATATATAGCTCCACTTGTGGACCACTGTGACACTGCAGCCAATGCTGTGTACAAATAAAGAGGGAACAGGTCACCTGACTAGAGTTCTAGAATGTTCTGCCATCTTAAGGCTGTGTGTGTGTCTGTGAGTTGTACTGAAGATATAACAATGGCGATGAGAATGGGAAAAAAAAAGCTGCAATTTCTGTTGGTGGAGGATTCAGCCAACTGACAGACTTTGAGAGCTTCTCAGTTTTGATTAACAGCTACAAATCCAAGGTAAAAACAAGCACACTTGTCTGAACTGCCAGAGTCCAGATGGCCGTGCCTATGGGAATAATAGGACATTTGGGGAAGTTTCAACGCGACCTTGAAAGTTTCAGAGCATATATGGAGAGGCTAGAAATGTTTTTCACTGCAAATAATATCTTCAAAGTCCCCAATGATGAAAACCATAACTGGGTGGTGTTGGAAAAACAATGGGCAATTTTCTTAACTGAAGCAAGGCCCTAGGTGTATGAAACCCTGAAAAATGTATTTGTGCTTGTCAAGTCAAAGGACACAACTCTTAAGCAGATTCAGCACCATAGTCCTGAGTCCCTGGAAATTGCTGAAATTTATTGTTTCGGAATACGAGATCAGTTAACCGAAGAAAATATCAGTGAGTACATTGTGGCATTAAAAAAGCTATCTATTCACTGTAATTTTGAAAAATTTCAGAACCGAGTATTGCCTGAACGCTTTGTATGTGGGATGAAAAAATGGTGTGATCAGAAGAAAGTTATTCCCAACTCCTAACTTGACTTTTGATTTAGCTGGTCAGACAACTATGTCAATGAACATGGCCGACCAATATTCCCGAGAATTTCATACTATTTCCAGTCATCAGACAACTGAGGTCAATCGCCTGCAGGTTTAAAGTAAAAGACAGTTGGGCCCCAAGGTCTCAGGGCCCAAGTTTCGGGTGGAGTTGCTCCTAATTTTTTTGAGCAACTAGTTTAGTTTGGAGTATGTTAGAAATTGCAATTCTCGGATATTAGTTTGCTCCAGTTCTAGTGAGTAAGTTTAGGTTGGTTTTAGGTAAGGTATTTTTTTTTCAAAAGAGGGTGTGTCCAGCCACTCAGGCCTGTTTTGCAAGTTTCGGCAGTGAAAACTTACTATAAACTAACTTAGGATGGAGTAAGAGTCCACTTTTGTAAGTTCTGAAAAACCTTACCTAGAGTTAAGTTTAGTGCAGGCACAGCCAGAGAAGGCGGGTGGGAAGCATTAAACACAAAGGACACATCAACATCACAACAGCGGGGGGTAAGGGAAGTTAGAGGATTTTCCATAAACACCTTCACAACAACATTAAAGAAGCAAAGTACATTTAAAGCACCAAGCACTAAACGAAGCACAAAAAGTAATAAGAAATTAATTAATAAAAAATAGAAGGAACCCTGCACCTAAAGCACCAAGACCAAAGTAATAAGTAATCAATCAATAAAAAATAGAAGTCCTACTTTTATGTGAAGGGAAGGTGTCTCTGTCAGTGTCTCTCTCTGTAGTGGCTCTCTCTCTCTGTATCTGACAGTGAGGGGTGCTGGGGGGGGTGTGGTGTGTGTCTGTGTGTGTGTATGTGTGGGAGTGGGGGGGGGGTAGTGTGGGAGGGGTGTGTGTGTGTGTGTGTGTGGGGGGGGGCTAGGAAGGGGTGTGTGTGTGGGGTGTGTGTGTGTGTGGGGGAGGGTGGGGGGTGTGTGGGTGGGGGATGTGGAAGGAGGCACCCCTGCTCTCTCCTCCGGCCCTTCGATCATTGAGTGCCCCCCAACCCACGCTCCTCCATCCCTTGCCACGCTTCCCCCCTCCCCACCCCGGTTGCCACACTCACCCCTCCCCACCCCGGTATCCATGTTCCCCCCCCCACCCCTCCCAATATCCATGCTCTCCCGCTCCCCGCCCCCCCCGGTATCCACGCTCTCCCGAGCCATTGCGCAGGTGCGCATGCTCCAGCGCACCTGCGCAACGTTGCCGGCTCTGAGAAGAAGGCATGATCCCTAGCCCCGCCCCCCTGCAGGCAGGCTCCTCCCCAGGGAGACTACGCTGCACCATGCCACTCCACACCATGGTCCAGGAGGACCGGAGAATTGATGCAGAATATTCCGGCGCACCTTCGAGCCCAGGCAGGTCACGTAAGTCTCGGAGGTGCGCCGTTTTCACCAGATGCAGAAACTTCGGCCCTCAGAAACTGGCAATGGTAACAGAGCATTGAAGTCCTGCGATCGGTGCCTGGGACAACACGTTGATCAAAGTTGTCCGTATGTGAAGGCAGAGAAAACTGCAGGAAAACTGCGCATCTTGCAAAGGCCTGCAGTCTGAAGGGTAAAGCAGCTTTCAAAGCTATAAGTAGAAATCCCCAGAGACTACATAGCATGGAAGAAAAATGAACAGGACGAGAAGGTTTTAGAGCTACACATCATCAGGAGCACGAGTTTAACTAACAGCGATTCGAAAAGTATCATCATCCATAAAGGTGTTGCAGGAACCAAGATACCCATCGAAATCGACACTGGTGCATCCATGAGTGTAGTACCGGAGTCGCTATACCTCGACAAATTGCGTGATTTCCCATTGGAGAAATCCCAGATAGAGCTGCTAGGCTACTCGGGAGATAACATTCCTGTGGTCGGTCGTATCACCGTACCAGTGAAATACAAGGATCAATTTCAGAGCTTGCCTCTATTAGTAGTGGCAGGAGACAAGCCTGCCTTACTTGGAAGAAATTGGTTTGATCACTGAAGCTGAATTGGAGTGAGATTTTTCATGTTGAAACAAGATTTGCATCAAAGGATGATGTCATCAAGAATTAGCTGAAGGTGTTCTGCGAGACAGGCAGTCCAATCCAAGGCTTCAAGGCGAGTGTCAGGGTACAGAAGGATGCTAGATCGGTTTACTGCAAGCCATGTTCCGTACCATATGCACTCAAGGAGAAAGTTGAGCAAGAATTCAAAAGACTAGAGACTGAGAACATTATTTCTAAGATAGATCGATGTAATTTGGCTACACCCATTGTTGTTGTACCTAAGTCCGATGGTAAGGTAAGATTGTGTGGTGATTATAAAATAATCGTAAACCAGGTTCTAGAGGGTAATGTCCCCAATACATTGCTAAATATAGAAGATTTGTTCACACCACTGACAGGTGGTCAGATCTTCTCAAAGTTGGATCTTACGAATGCCTACTTACAGCTTGATCTAGATGAGGAATCCAAGTCATGCTTGACTATAAATACTCATTTAGGCCTATATCAATTTAATAGGCTACCATTTGGAGTGTCTTCCGCCCCTGCCATATTTCAAGGGATGATGAATAAAATTTTGCAAGGTATTGAAGGGGTAGTATGTTATTTAGATGACATACTAATTTCAGCACCAAATAGGAAAATTCTTAATAACATATTGAATGAAGTCCTCAAACGCTAGAGAAGCACAGAGTACGAGTATCTGCTTGCAAGTGTGAGTTATTTCAAAACTCAGTGGAGTACTTAGGGTACAGAGTAGACAAAG
Source organism: Pristiophorus japonicus (assembly GCF_044704955.1). NCBI lineage: Eukaryota > Metazoa > Chordata > Chondrichthyes > Pristiophoridae > Pristiophorus > Pristiophorus japonicus. Next base: position 28,135,226 of record NC_091979.1, on the reverse strand, counting down.
ATGGTTTATATCCAACCATGGGAAGCTGGATGCAATCAGAAATGCACCCACTCCCAAGAATGTCACTGAACTTCGATTATTTTTGGGTCTTTTGAACGATTATGGAATGTTTCTACCAAATTTGGCTACAGTATTACATTCACTCAATGAACTATTGAAAAAACAGGTCCATTGGAAATGGTCAGAAGAATGTGATAAGTATTCAAGGAGTGTAAAAGCAAATTGGTAGAGAGCACCATGTTAGTTCACTATGACGTAAGTAAGGAGATCAAGCTAGCATGTGATACCTCTCTGCATGGAGTTGGGGCAGTGATCTCTCATGTATTACATAGTGGGGAGGAGAGACCAATTGTTTTTGCACGCAGTTACTTTGATAGAGGTAGAGTAAAAGAGAGAAGTGTGAAATTAAATCAGAAGGTGAGAGTGAAGAACCATCGCAATAAATGGCTAATGTGGTTACCAGGAAGAGTGGTGAAGATATGTGGTCCTCGCACATATTTGGTCAAGATGTTTGATCATGGACAGGTTAGGTTTGTTCACATTGATCATATTTTACCTACAGACATGGAAGGAGTTGAAGGTGGAAATGATTCAATTATTTCTGACTCAACAGATAGTTTTGATACACCAGTAGCATATCCTACATCCAATATACTGGAAACATATCCAAGAGAAAGTCAGAATTTAAGTCTGAGTCCAAGTCAGGCATACAAACAGTTTGAAGTTTGAGAGAGTTCAAATGGAAATCAAAGGCATCCCTTGGAGGAATACTTTCCTCAGGATCAGCCTCGAATGAGTTTAAATTCGACACCATGTTTGGAAGGTTCTGTTCGAGAGTAAAGGTATCCTCTTCGAAATAGAAAACAAGTCGTTAAGCTTGATTTGTAAATATGACAAAATAAGTCCATATCTTTTGTTATGTATAACGATACAAGTTATGTATGATGATTATTTTGTTATAATTACTTCTTCATTAAGGAGGGAGAAGTGTAATATATATAGCTCCACCTGTGGACTACTGTGGCACTACAGCCAGTGCTGTGTACAAATAAAGAGGGAACAGGTCATCTGACTAGAGTTTCAGAATGTTCTGCCATCTTAAAGCTGTGTTACCGAAGATATAACACAGACCGAAGAGATGGAATTGTGGAAGGTTCGGCTTGGGCCTCTTCAGACTCTTCCTCGGCCTGTGAACAGGCACACTACCTGAGGTTGGTCTTGGGATTGGTGTGTGAGTGGCAGCAGTTGATTCTGTCATTCGCCGCTGGGCAATGACAGCCTGGGCGTGTTCCCTTATAGCAGCAGCTACCTCCGACATTCGCTTCCTAATCTGCCCTGACAGTGTATCAGCTACCTCCGACATTCCCTCCCTAATCTGCTCACAGTATATCAGCTATCCCAAACATTCCCTCCCTACAGTTTTGGTTTCCATATTTACTAAAGAATATACTTGCTTTGGAGCCATTTCAGAAAAGGTTCACTTGATTGATTCCGGAGAAGATGGGTGATCTTATTGAAACTTGTAAGAAACATAAGATTGTTGGAAAATGTGAGATCATACACTTTGCAGAAAAAACCCAAAGAGCAAGTTATTATTTAAATGGAGAAAGATTGCAAAATGCTGCAGTACAGCGGGACCTGGGGGTACTTGTGCATGAAACACAAAAGGATAGTATGCAGTACAGCCAGTGATCAGGAAGGCCAATGTAATCTTGGCCTTTATTGCAAAGGGGATGGAGTATAAAAGCAGGGAAGTCTTGCTACAGTTATACAGGGTATTGGTGAGGCCACACCTGGAATACTGCGTGCAGTTTTGGTTTCTATATTTACGAAAGGATGTACTTGATTTGGAGGCAGTTCAGAGAAGGTTCACTAGTTTGATTCCGGAGATGAGGAGGTTGACTTATGAGGAAAGGTTGAGTAGGTTGGGCCTCTACTCATTGAAATTCAGAAGATTGAGAGGTGATCTTATCGAAACGTATAAGCTTATGAGGGGGCTTGACAAGGTGGATACAGAGAAAATGTTTCCACAGATAGGGATGACTGGAACTAGTGGGCATGATCTTAGAATAAGGGGCCACCCATTTAAAACAGAGATGAGGAGACATTTCTTCTCTCAGAGGGTTGTAAATCTGAGGAATTCGCTGCCTCAGAGAGCTGTGGAAGCCGGGACATTGAATAAATTTAAGACAGAAATAGACAATTTCCTAACCGATAAGGGGTTATGGGGAGCGGGCCTGAGTCCATGATCGGATCAGCCATGATCGGATTAAATGGCGGAGTAGGCTCGAGGGGCTGTATGGCCTACTCCTGTTCCTATTTCTTATGTTCTTATAAACCGAAGCGTAGCTGACAAAGTGTACATCCCATAAACCAAAGTGTGGCTAACCCACGCAGTACTTAACATTTTGCCAAGCCAGACTGTAGAATTTGCAGGACTTACCCTCTCTCTGTAAGCTGGGCCCAGCTTGTGCGCCGGTTGTTGAAACATAGAAACATAGACATAGAAAATAGGTGCAGGAGTAGGCCATTCGGCCCTTCGAGCCTGCACCGCCATTCAATGAGTTCATGACTTCTGGAGGCAGCACCAATTACCAGCGATCATCGCTTCCGGGAATGTCAGTGGGTGCACATTTGCTGAACCTCCTTCAGTTCGTGTTCGCTCTCTGTTGTGCACCACCTTCCTCTGCAATGATGAAGATAGACGTTTTTAAGAGAAAGGGTTTGCTGTGGTGGCACACACAGATGGTCACATTTACAATTGTAATTGCAGTGCATAAATGAAAATATCACTTACACAAACTATTTGGCCAAGGTCCTGCCACTTCTTTTTGCACTGGCTGCCGGTCCTCGGGGTGGTCACCACTACAGAGAAATCATCTCCAACTTTGTCCCAATGCTTATTCATTTCTTTTGGCCTTCGTCTAACTGGACCTTTGTTCTGCAGCTCATGCCATCTGCTCTCAATGATAGAAACCAGGGCCTCAGTTTCATCTGGTAGAAAATTCTTGGGGCTAGACTTTCCAAATGAGCGTTATTTCCAGCATTGGCGTTTATTATGGGGTTTGAGATCGCCCGATTATCGCCCATTTTCAAACCCCCTAGTTTCCACTTTGTAAAATGGGCTTTAGTGGGAACAATGTGAAATGGGCGTCAGCGGTATTTTTTTTCTTCTGTCGTAAAATGTCAGCATCCATAGCAACACCATAACAACGGTCTTTTCCCGCGATTAGGAGGTCAGGGGTCATCAATACATGCACAGAAGAGGAGAGAGAGGAAGAGAAAGCTTGTGTGGGGTTGTTGTTTGTTGTCTGTGGTTTGTCTGGCAATTGTGGGAGTTTGGAAGGATTTTTATGAGGAGTACTCATTAAAAATAGCACTATTTTGTTCTGAGTCAGAAATATCTGTCACAAAAATATTTAAAAAATAGAAAGCATGGAGGAGCCGAGAGATCACGATGTGGAGGTGGATGAAGCTGGTAAGGGCCGGGAGATTGGAGAGGAATTGGAGATGGGAGGTTAAAAACGAGCGAGGAGGTTCTTGGATGAGGCAAATGCTGCCCTTCTGCAGGAGGTGGAGTCACATTGGGGTCAATTGACCCGGGGTGGGCGTGGGAAGCCTACCCCGAAGATTTATCAGAAGATTTAGGCCGAAATCGCTGAGGTGTTGGTGACGCATGAGGTGCGTGAGGGCAACCAGTGCCGCAAACACTGGAACGACCTTGTTGGCTCCGGCACAGTAAGTATTACATTTATTCACATTTACTGATATATTTATATAATTGGAATTGTAAGTGTAATGAGTAAATAAATTCAGATCTAATGTATTGCAGTTAGACCGGTAATGTTTTACTCAAATCCTACATATACGGTGTAAGTGTTTAGGTTAATAATGATAATAGTAATAATGATTGTAACATCTGTTGGTTATGTGTTCTATCAGTGTCTGTGACAGTACCTAGCAATGATCTTATCCAATGAACTTATGCCATGTCGTGCTGTTGTTACCTTTTGCAGAAGAAGCTTTCGAAGAATAGGGCCGAGCAGTGCACGGGTGGCGGCCCAGCAGTGCTCAGTGAGCTGACCGACATTGAGGAGCGGGCGTTGGCACTAGTGGAGATCCACAACCACTTGTCCACCCGTACAGCAGCAGAACCTGATGTTATGCCACGTGACTAAAGTATACACCATTGCGTGATGTAATGTCAATAGATGTCACACCCACTCATATCCGTACAATATATGAGAGATGATTGATGAAAGTGTTATGTAATTAATGATGGGCTCATGAAAATCATTGTAATGCAGAATTTCATTATGTTCATTCAATGTGATGTCTGTGATTATTTTAATAGCGGTAGTGCTGTTCTCGTGCATATGCTGTGTGCAGCGTTTGATTTACCCTATGACCCTAGCACCCACTTCTCCTCTAATTATCTAAGTTATGTTTTGTAGCTCAGCCAAGAGCGCAGTCACTGCCAACAGCACCGAGGAGAGGTGATGATCTGGCGGAGGCGTCTGTGGTGGATCGTGCTTCTGGTGGTAAGGAGCCCCGAATATCACCTGTTGAGCTGCAGGTTGGCCTCTCCACTGAGGACAGTGAGGAGTTGGAGGAGCCTGTAGCAACTAGCTCCAGATCAAGCACACCTATTACATTTAGTGCTCCTGAGACCATGTCCTCCTCCACCATGGAGGTAGTGGGCCCAAGCACTTTGCCACAGGGCACCCCAAGTGTCTCCATGCTGGCGTGACCCCGCGGAGGTCTACAATCGGCAGATCTCAGCGGGGACATGGTACAATTGTCCAGGAGGAGTGTTGACATCGGTCAGCAGATCCTCCAGACAATGGGGAGCATATCCCAACAGCTGGCCACAATATCCGCAAACATGACCGAGTACATGCCGCGGATGGTTGTGGCCCTGGAGGTGATAGCCAGGAACACTGATGCCAGAGAGCTACCAGTGTTCTGGAATGCAGCACTGAACCCCAAGATGCCACACCCCCATTGCCAGCGGCACACGAGAGCCAGGAGGAAGCGCTTGCTTCTGGCTCGGAGGACGTTTCCTCCTCAGGAATATCCTCTCCAGCATCCGGCCAACCAGCAGATCTGCCGTCATCCCCCCCCCAATGAAACAGCGCCTGAGGAGCACTGCAGCAAGGTGGCTTGGAGTTGGGAGGGGAAGGGGAAGGGGTAGAGGTGGGGAGAAGATGAGGGGGAAAAGGAAAATGAGGTGCATGGCTGCAGGAGTTGGAGATCTAACAGTATTGTTCTTGCTTTTGTTGCTAGTTAATTAATGTTGGGAGTTTGGGAGAAGGGGTGGGGGGTAGCTTATTGTTTTTGCATTTGTGCTTTTGGAAATGTTAAAAATGTAATAAATGTTATATATGTTATTGTCGAGGAAATTTCTAAGTTAAATTAACTCAGGCGGAGGCGTTCAGAGTTGCGCTTCGAGAGAAGTTTATTTCTAAAACTAACGAAATATCTCGGAGAGCCTGCTTAGTCCACACCAAGGCAGAACTCTGAATTTTACAAGCAACTTCGCTTTATCTTTATACAGTTGAAACAGGAATTTTATCTGCAACTCGCCACACATAAACATTGTATCTATTATACAAAGTTCACCCCGGTAGGCACACTTTATCTGTTTCTTACATAGTTTCTCTCTGTCCCTATGCTGATAAACAAGGTATCTGGAAACTCATGCAAAGACCAGACAGTCATGTATATACAACATTCTGTTCATTGAGGCTGATAAGTTTCGGTAATTTTCTCTAGCTCCGTGAATTCTACAGAATCAGCAAAAGCGAACTTAACCCTTCCTTTAACCTAGGACATGGATTGTTTTCTTCTACAGTTATAAATTTGTTGTGGGGTGAAGTGGGGGTAGGGTGGAGTGTTTTTTAGAGTTATAATTATGAATTAATACAAATGTTACCATAAAAAAAATGTATTAAACATAACATTGTTGCGCATTTTCTCAGATAGCTATAAAGTTAAACACTGGTGATTCCTTAACATGAAAGGGGATAATTCAACATAACTTGAATCAACTTTAACTTTAACTGTCACCAAGGTAATGCACACCATTCATGTATGAGCTGCAGACACAACAGTCTTGCAGCTTCGTAAATACTAGCAACTTTATTTCAAGCAAAGCGCTCATTTATGAGCTTCTGATGTAAGAGTCTTGCAGCTATGTAGCCACCAGGGGGGCAGGGGCATGGTTTCATCATCGGCCTGATTGTCTGCCCTGAGGTCATCGTCCACCTCCTCATCCTCCTCTTCCTCTCTCTCCTGAGGTGGACCGGCAGTCGCTTCTGGCAATTCTTGTCCCTTCCTGATAGCCAAGTTGTGCAGCATGCAGCACACCACCACGAATTGAGCTATCTGCTCAGGGTGGTATTGTAATTCACCTTCTGAGTGGTCTAGGCACTGCTTAAGCACTCCAATTGTCTTTTTGACAATATTGCGTGTGGCTATGTGGCTTTCATTATATCGCTTCTTGGCTTCTGTCTGGGTGGTATGCAGAGGGGTAAAGGGATCAAGGGGTATGGAGAGAAAGCAGGAATGGTGTACTGAAGTTGTGTGATCAGCCATGATCATATTGAATGGTGGTGCAGGCTCGAAGGGCCAAATGGCCTACTCCTACACCTATTTTCTATGTTTCTGTGTTTCTATGTCATCAGCCAGGTGGCGAGGCCATATCCTTTGTCACCAAGCATCCAGCATTGACCTTGTGGCTGACTGGTAAACATGTCAGATACAGTGCTCTCGCGCAGAAGGTGAGCATCATGGATGCTGCCGGAAATTGGGTATTTACTGCCATTATAATTTGCTTGTGGTTGAGAATGATTTGCACATTCAGGCAGTGGAATCCCTATCAGTTCCGAAACACCTCTGCATCCTGAAAAGTTGCCCGCATGCCAATGTGCGTACAGTCTATTGCTCCTTGCACCTTGGGGAAGTTTGCTATTCTCGAGAACCCTAGAGCCCTCTCAGTTTGAGCCTCCCTGGTCATAGGGAAGCTGATAAAGTCCATCCTGCGTGCGTAAAGGGCTTTAGTTACCTGTCAAATGCTGCAATGTGTAGCATGCTGAGATATAACGCAAGTATCTCCAGCTGAGACCTGAAAGGAACCCGATTCATAGAAGGAAAGTGCTGCAGTGACCTTGACCTCAACAGACAGTGTGGTCCTGATGGTTCTGGTAGGCTGCAGATCTCCCCTAATGAGCTGGCATATCTCACAGATGACCTTTTTCCGGAAGTGCAGTCTCCTAAGGCACGTGTTATCGGACAAGTTCAGGTAAGACCGCTTCTCCCTGTAAGTGCGTCGGGTGTAAGTTCTCGTCCTCCTCCTCCTCAGTCTGCCACCTCTTTGATTGAGCACATAATGCTCTTCAAGATACCTTCTGCCATCTCTAGTCTGCAGCATGTGCGTAGTCATCAAGCCAGGCTGAGAAATGACAGGCCCCATTACAATAACAATCAGTATTATACCTATTGTTCACAAACACTACATTTACCAACTAAAATAAATAAAATTAATTCAAGTCGTCCACAGTATGAAAAGATGTTTGTTCAGATTTTCAAATCAACTTAAATTAATTCCAGATGACATCAAAACTCCCCAGAAGTTGAAGCAGTCTTTTATATAAAAAGTCCTCCAATTAAAAAAATCTGGGTTAAGGTCAGGTGACTGCAGCTTTTTTTCACCGTTTGCTTCGGTGAGTGATATTTTCAGCGATATGTGGGCAAGATGCCGAAAGCAACGCTCGCCGATTTTATGGGTTTTAGTTTCCATTATTCTGATGGTGACGGCAAAAAAAAATGGGCGGGCGGTATTATTAATTCTCGGCATTAACTCTATGCTGAAAGTAATGCTGGATGATACGTGAGTGATAACTGGGCGTAAGTTTCCATTTCTTTTCTAAATGGACAATATCTGGGCATTATATCTCATCTCAGCGTTAAAATGGACGTTAAGTAGCGATACAACACTTATGGAAATTCTAGCCCCTGGTCTTTCTCCCACGATCCATATTGCAGCTCCAATTTTTCTACTCACAAGCAGCTCTGAAAGTGCGCGGGCACACCCCTCACGTGGAAAGCAGGAATTTTTTTGGTGCCATTCGGCCGGGGATAGGAGCGGCATTCGGCCCTGGATAGGAGCGACGGGAGGGGAGGGACACGTTTGGTCTGGGATAGGAGCGGCACCAGCAGGGGGTGGGTAGGGGGCAGGGGGCCTTTTGGCCCAGAATAGGAGCGGCACCACCGGGGGAGGAGCGGTGCGGGGGGTCTTATTGGCCCTAGATAGCAGCAGCACCTAGACTCTACAACTGTTTATGTCTTGCTGCATTTTGTATGTTTCACTTTCCAGCCTCAGCCCTTCAGTGCATCCCTTGTTACCCTGGCAACCTCAGTTTTTCGGTGCAGACCTTAAGCTGCACCCACAGAGCTTCAGGACAATCTGTGCCGCTCCAAATTCAAAGTTTATTCCGGCGAAACATGGAACTTTGTTTTTTGGCGCAGTCGGCCACAAAAAAAATTGGAAGTATCTCTACAACTGCACCAAAAATCGGCCTTGTTGAATTTTGGGCACATGGAGTTAGGTCACAGATCAGTCGCAATCTCATTGAATGGCGGAACAGGCTCGAGGGCCTCCTCCTGTTCCCATATGGTCAATGTTCCTATCAGGGATTATGAATTCAATTAAACAAATTAATTTTTTTTGCCCTACTTTGTATTGCTGCTGCTATTGAGCAATTAAGCTGAAGAGCTAAAGTTTACAGCAAATAATATTGGCAAGGTTGGAAAGGACAACACAAAATTAGTTAAATTAGAAGATAGTTATAATGGGTTACCATGCTTGGGTCTTGGGTAAGATATTAGCATAATCTAATGTAAAATGACACTCTTTAGTGCGACAGTTTAATTTAACTTAATTTGCTCCTAATTGCAAGTACACAGTTTTTATAAGTTGACTGTCTAATCACATTCCTGAACCCAGATCGTTCCTTTTCAGTCAAGGAACAGGCCGAACATTTTAAGGATTTCTCTTAAATTTAAACTTCTAAATACATGGGCCCTGTACTTTTTGTTGGTTCACATCCCTAGTAATACAGGCAAGCTGATGGTGGGTGTGGGGTCGGGGAAGGGCAGGGTGGAAAAAAGGACTACCTGTTGTTGCCCCATCTTCTGGTACCACACTCGCCTCCAGCAAGGATCTGTATGGGGCAGAGCCTGGCATAATAACCCACATTATCTGAACATTTGAGAAATGACTTTTCTTTCCATTCCATCACATCCTTCCTGGCAGCATGATCCAGCTATTGAACATCTTCTGTGAGTGGGCAAAAATTTGGCAGATGGAATACAATGTCGGAAAGTGTGAGGTTGTGCACTTCGGCAGAAAAAAAACAAAGAGCAAGTTATTATTTAAATGGAGAAAAATTGCAAAGTGCCGCAGTACAGCGGGACCTGGGGGTACTTTTGCATGAAACACAAAAAGGATAGCATGCAGATATAGCAAGTGATCAGGAAAGCCAATGGAATCTTGGTCTTTATTGCAAAGGGGATAGAAACATAGAAATATAGAAAATAGGTGCAGGAGTAGGCCATTCGGCCCTTCGAGCCTGAAATGCCATTCAATAAGATCATGGCTGATCATTCCCTCAGTACCCCTTTCCTGCTTTCTCTCCATACCCCTTGATCCCCTTAGCCGTAAGGGCCATATCTTACTCCCTCTTGAATATATCCAATGAACTGGCATCAACAACTCTCTGCGGCAGGGAATTCCACAGGTTAACAACTTTCTGAGTGAAGAAGTTTCTCCTCATCTCAGTCCTAAATGGCCTACCTCTTATCCTAAGACTATGTCCCCTGGTTCTGGACTTCCCCAGCATTGGAAACATTCTTCCCACATTTAACCTGTTCAGTCCCGTCAGAATCTTATACATTTCTATGAGATCCCCTCTCATCCTTCTAAACTCCATTGAATAAAGGCTCAATCGATCCAGTCTCTCCTCATATGACAGTCCAGCCATCCTTGGAATCAGTCTGGTGAACCTTCGCTGCACTCCCTCAATAGCAAGAACGTCCTTCCTCAGATTAGGAGACCAAAACTGAACACAATATTCCAGGTGAAGCCTCACGAAGGCCCTGTACAACTGCAGTAAGGCCTCCCTGCTCCTATACTCAAATCCCCAAGCTATGAAGGCCAACATACCATTTGCCTTCTTCACCACCTGCTGTACCTGCATGCCTACTTTCAGTGACTGATGAACCATGACACCCAAGTCTCGTTGCACCTCCCCTTTTCCTAATCTACCGCCATTCAGATAATATTCTGCCTGTGCTGGTTTTCTGCATGCTCTCTGTTCGGTCTTGAATAAAGAGTCAGACGAGATACAGGTTCGACCTCCTGAATCCGGCAACCTAGGGACCGAGGCTGAGCCGTTTTTCGGGTTTTTCCGGACTTCGGAACGTGTTTCTGACGTCACGAATCCGGAAACACCTGAGCCCAGGTTCGGGTATTTCCAGATTTCACAACGTCAGAAAAGGGGGCGGGGGTGCTCGCCAAGGAGCCGGTATGGGTCGATGAGGTCGTCGGGCGAGCCCCGCCGCTGAGGACATGATCGGGGGGGCCCCACCGCCGAGGAAGTGTTCGGGCGGGGCCCGCCACCGAGGACCTGATCGAGCGGGGCCCACCGCTAAGGAAGTGTTCAAGCAGGCCCCGCCACTGAGGAAGTGTTTGGGAGGGCCCTACCACAGTGGAGGAGTTCTTTGTCTGGCCCGAGGTACGTGGAGTCGGGCAGCCGAGGTAAAGGACGGAGTGGGGAGCGGGGCGAAGTCGGGCCTGGGTTAAGTCGGGGTGGGCGAAGTCATGGCGCGGTCAGGGTGGGTGAAGTCGGGCCAGGGCGAAGTTGGTTCGCCGAGTTGGGGGGAGTCTGGATATCGGAACATTTTCCGGTTTCCGGATGACCCCGCCACGGATCAACCCAGTGTCCAGATTCCGGAACATTCTGGATTCCGGAATTTTGGATTTTGGAGGTCGAACCCGTATGCAAGCTCAAAGTAAGGTCTGACCGTAGTCCTTTATTACAGATCTCAGAGTGCCTCTCCAGCCTGTGAGGCCTCCTTATATACAGGTGCTCCCAAGGGATTGTGGGATACCTTGGTACTCCAGGGTATAAGCCCTCTGGTGGTTAGACATGGTATTTACAGGATGACGAAACTCGAGGTGCTCAGCGCCCTCCCGGATGCTCTTCCTCCACTTAGGGCGGTCTTTGGCCAGGGACTCCCAGGTGTCGGTGGGAATATTGCACTTTATCAAGGAGGCTTTGAGGGTGTCCTTGAAACGTTTCCTCTGCCCACCTGGGGATCGCTTGCTGTGTAGGAGTTTCGAGTATTGCGCTTGCTTTGGGAGTCTCGTGCGAACAATGTGGCCCGCCCAATGGAGCTAGTTGAGTGTGGTCAGTGCTTCGATGCTGGGGATGTTGGCCTGATCGAGAACACTGACATTGGTGCATCTGTCCTCCCAGGGAATTTATAGGATCTTGCGGAGGCAGCGCTGGTGGTATTTCTCCAGTGATTTGAGGTGTCTACTGTATCTGGTCCACATCTCTGAGCCATACAGAGAAACACAGAAAATAGGTGCAGGAGTAGGCCATTTGGCCCCTCCAGCCTGCACCGCCATTCAATGAGTTCATGGCTGAATATGTAACTTCAGTACCCCATTCCTGCTTTCTCGCCAGACCCCTTGATCCCTCTAATAGTAAGGACTACATCTAACTCCTTTTTGAATATATTTAGTGAATTGGCCTCAACAACATTCGATGGTAGATAATTCCACAGGTTCACCACTCTCTGGGTAAAGAAGTTTCTCCTCATCTCGGTCCGAAATGGCTTACCCCTTATCCTTAGACTGTGACCCCTGGTTCTGGACTTATCCAACATTGGGAACATTCTTCCTGCATCTAACCTGTCTAAACCCATCAGAATTTTAAACGTTTCTATGAGATCCCCTCTCATTCTTCTGAACTCCAGTAAATACAAGCCCAGTTGATCTAATCTTTCTTGAAATGTCAGTTCCGCCATCCCGGGAATCAGTCTGGTGAACCTTCGCTGCACTCCCTCAATAGCAAGAATGACCTTCCTCAAGTTAGGAGACCAAAACTGTACACAATACTCCAGGTGTGGCCTCACCAAGGCCCTGTACAACTGTAGCAACACCTCCCTGCCCCTGTACTCAAATCCCCTCGCTATGAAGGCCAACATGCCACTTGCTTTCTTAACCGCCTGCTGTACCTGCATGCCAACCTTCAATGACTGATGTACCATGACACCCAGGTCTTGTTTCACCTCCCCTTTTCCTAATCTGTCACCATTCAGATAATAGTCTGTCTCTCTGTTTTTACCACCAAAGTGGATAACCTCACATTTATCCATATTATACTTCATCTGCCATGCATTTGCCCACTCACCCAACCTATCCAAGTCACTCTGCAGCCTCATAGCATCCTCCTCGCAGCTCACACTGCCACCCAACTTAGTGTCGTCTGCAAATTTGGAGATACTACATTTAATCCCCTCGTCTAAATCATTAATGTACAATTTAAACAGCTGGGGCCCCAGCACAGAACCTTGCGGTACCCCTCTAGTCACTGCCTGCCATTCTGAAAAGTACCCATTTACTCCTACTCTTTGCTTCCTGTCATCCAACCAGTTCTCAATCCATGTCAGCACACTACCCCCAATCCCATGTGCTTTAACTTTGCACATTAATCTCTTGTGTGGGACTTTGTCGAAAGCCTTCTGAAAGTCCAAATATACCATATCAACTGGTTCTCCCTTGTCCACTCTACTGGAAACATCCTCAAAAAATTCCAGAAGATTTGTCAAGCATGATATCCCTTTCACAAATCCATGCTGACTTGGACCTATCATGTCACCTCTTTCCAAATGCGCTGCTATGACATCCTTAATAATTGATTCCATCATTTTACCCACTACTGATGTCAGGCTGACCGGTCTATAATTCCCTGTTTTCTCTCTCCCTCCTTTTTTAAAAAGTGGGGTTATATTGGCTACCCTCCACTCAATAGGAACTGATCTAGAGTCTATGGAATGTTGGAAAATGACTGTCAATGCATCTGCTATTTCCAAGGCCACCTCCTTAATTACTCTGTGATGCAGTCCATCAGGCCCTGGGGATTTATCGGCCTTCAATCCCATCAATTTCCCCAACACAATTTCCCGACTAATAAGGATTTCCCTCAGTTCCTCCTTCTTACTAGACCCTCTGACCCCTTTTATATCCGGAAGGTTGTTTGTGTTCTCCTTAGTGAAGACCGAACCAAAGTACTTGTTCAATTGGTCCGCCATTTCTTTGTTCCCTGTTATGACTGCCCCTGATTCTGACTGCAGGGGACCTACATTTGTCTTTACATATCTATAGAAACTTTTGCAGTCCGTCTTAATGTTCCCTGCAAGCTTCCTCTCGTACTCTATTTTCCCTGCCCTAATCAAACCCTTTGTCCTCCTCTGCTGAGTTCTAAATTTCTCCCAGTCCCCAGGTTCACTGCTATTTCTGGCCAATTTGTATGCCACTTCCTTGGCATTAATACTATCCCTGATTTCCCTTGATAGCCACAGTTGAGCCACCTTCCCTTTTTTATTTTTACGTCAGACAGGGACGTACAATTGTTGTAGTTCATCCATGCAGTCTCTAAATGTCTGCCATTGCATGCCACAGTCAACCCCTTAAGTATCATTCGCCAATCTATCCTCGCCAATTCATGCCTCATACCTTCAAAGTTACCCTTCTTTAAGTTCTGGTCCATGATCTCTGAATTAACTGTTTCATTCTCCATCCTAATGCAGAATTCCACCATATTATGGTCACTCTTCCCCAAGTGGCGTCACACAACGAGATTGCGAATTAATCCTCTCTCATTACACAACATCCAGTCTAAGATGGCCGCCCCCCTAGTTGGTTCCTCGACATATTGGTCGAGAAAACCATTCCTTATGCACTCCAGGAAATCCTCCTCCACCGTATTGCTTCCAGTTTGGTTAGCCCAATCTATATGCATATTAAACTCACCCATGATAACTGCTGTACCTTTATTGCATGCACCCCTAATTTCCTGTTTGATGCCCTCCCCAACATCACTACTACTGTTTGGAGGTCTGTACATAACTCCCACTAACGTTTTTTGCCCTTTGGTGTTCTGCAGCTCTACCCATATAGATTCCACATCATCCAAGCTAATATCCTTCCGAACTATTGCATTAATCTCCTCTTTCACCAGCAATGCTACCCCACCTCCTTTTCCTTTTATTCTATCCTTCCTGAATGTTGAATACCCCTGGATGTTGAGTTCCCATCCCTGATCATCCTGGAGCCACGTCTCTGTAATCCTAATCACATCATATTTGTTAACATCTATTTGCACAGTTAATTCATCCACATTATTACGGATACTCCTTGCATTAAGACACAAAGCCTTCAGGCTTGTTTTTTTAACACCCTTTGTCCTTTTAGAATTATGATGTACTGTGGCCCTTTATGTTTCTTGCTTTTGTTTACTCGGCCTTCCACTATTGCTTTTTACCTTTCGACCATCTGTTTTTGACTCCATATTACTTCGCCCTGTCTCGCTGCATAGGTTCCCATCCCCCTGCCATATAAGTTTAAACACTCCCGAACTGCATGAGCAAATGTTACCCCTTGGACATCAGTTCCAGTCCTGCCCAAGTGCAGACTGTCCCTTTTGTACAGGTCCCACTTCCCCCAGAACTAGTTCCAATGTCCCAGGAATTTGAATCCCTCCCTCTTGCACCACTGCTCAAGCCACGTATTTATTCTAACTATCCTGCTCCCTCTACTCTGATTAGCACGTGGCACTGGTAGCAATCCAGAGATTACTACCTTTGAGGTGCAACTTTTTAATTTAACTCCTAGCTCCCTCAATTCAGCTAGTAGGGCTTCTTCCCGCTTCTTTCCTATATCGTTGGTACCTACATGTACCACGACAACTGGCTGTTCACCCTCCCTCTCCAGAATGCTCTGCAGCCACTCCGAGGCATCCTTGACCCTTGCAGGAGGACGGGTATCACTGCAGCCCTGTAGACCATAAGCTTGGTGCCAGATTTGAGGGCCTGATCTTCGAACACTCTCTTCCTCAGGTGGCCGAAGGCTGTGCTGGCGCCTTTAACATAGTAAAATGTCCCAACGCGCTTCAATTTACTCTGACTCTTTGGGGAGAATTTTAGATTATTCACCAAGGGAGAAACTGAGGAGATCATGTTGAACGCTGGTTTTATGCACCGCTTCTGTTGACTTCAATTTTCAGGTTAAAATTTCCCCTTTTGTTTCCTGTCTCTCAAACGGCTTTCTATACATTCTGCCTCATTTCCTCTTACATCAGGCGTTGTATTTTCGGCTTTGCTCATTTGGGGCGGTAATGGCAGCAGGGCGGTAAAGTTTGCACCTGGGAACAGTCAGCAAAATTCATCAGCTGGGCCCTGAGTTTGGAGCGGAGCGCTAACGCGTTAGGCCGGCTGACCATGAGAAAATCCCGAGCTAAACAGACCGCCTCGGAGCGCTCTAAGAGAGGACTGGGGGAAAAAGAAAACCTGAAAGAAAACCACCAAAATTATTCCCAATAAATAACTCACGCCACCACAACATAAATCGCAAAACAAATAAAACAGAAATCAATCACACTTACCTGAGGTGGACATTACTTGCCTCACTACTGCTCGGAACGCCCGCTTTCACAGGTGGTCCCAGCACGGCGCGCTACGGAGCGCTACGGATCGGGCGGCAGCCAAAAATCGAGCTCGTATCGCAACCAGGGGTGTTACACACCGGCTCACCGCTTCTGCCCTGGAAGCTAGCTGCCTGCCCGGACGTGCTTACCGCCGCCATTTCAGCCACTCTGGGGCGCTAACAGGGCCGACAGAAGACCAAAAATCCAGCCCATCATATGCCTTAAGTGTTCTAACAAGCCTCTTGAGAGTCATCTTATCGGAAATGATCCGGCTAATTTTAGTTTTTGAGTGGGTGGCCCCTTTAACGGGCAGTGCGACCCATTCAAATATCAATGCATGTGCGGTTTTTCCATTGAAAAGCCGCTAAGTGCGGACGAGCGGCCGTGCAGCTTAAAGGGCACATGGCTTATTGAATGCCTGCTGATAATCTATGCCTGCTTCAGCAGTACTTTCCCTCTGTCAGCTGTGGCTCACTGGGTAGCACTCTTGCCTCAGAAGGTTGTGGGATCATAATCTCACTCCAGCAACTTGAGCACAAAATAAAATTTAAGCTGACACTCCAGTGTCAGAGGTGCCGTTTTTCGGATGAGATGTTAAACCGAGGCCCCGTCTGCCCTCTCAGGTAGATGTAAAAGATTCCTTGGCACTATTTTGAAGAAGAGCAAGGGAGTTATCCTCGGTGTCCTGGCTAATATCCCTCGATCAACATAACATAAACATTATCTGGTCATTATCACATTGCTGTTGTGGGAGCTTGCCTGTGTGCAAATTGGCTGCCATGTTTCCGACATTACAACAGTGATTACACTCCAAAAGTACTTCATTGGCTGTAAAGCGCTTTGTGACGTCCGGTGGTGTTTTTTACCTCTCCAACTGGTCACTTATTCTTCAAAAAAGACTCATTAAATTTGTCAAACGTGTCTTTCTTTTAATAAATCTATTCTGGTTGTCCTCGATTAATCCATATATTCCAATGCTCACTAATTGTATCTTGAAGTATGGAACGTTAGTTAAGGATAACTAAAAGGGTTTTATCACAAACATTAAGAGGTGGGCCATGAACACAAAATAATTAATCTCTGGGAACAGGCAATTGATGCAAAACAAGTGTTTGCTCTTTCTGATTCAAAACTTTGGGCCCAAAATTGATGAAGGCCTCTGCCCGCCCAAGTGCCGCCCAAAGGATTGCCGATGGCCGCCGAGGTACCGGACGGTACTATGGGCGGGATATTCATCACCAAGGTCCCTCGAAGGTCGGCGGGTGGCAAATGAGGGACTTGCACTGCCAATCTGGGCGGCAGCAGAGGGCGGGATCTCTCATTCTCGGCGGCAGAGGCGCTTGCTGCCCAAGTGCCACCGAGGATGGAGTCGGGCCCACGGAGGGTCGAACAGCTGAAAATAAAAACCATCAGGAAAAAAATTAAAAAACGATCGGAAGACCTTCGGTGGGGGACCCCATCCAGATAAGTCGCTGTGGGAAAAAAAAGTTAAAAAATGTTCACTAACCTTTTTTTCAGGAGCTTCAGACTTACCGTCGGGGACAGATCAGCCTCCAGCCGGCGATCCACCCCAGTTCTGGCGCCGACTCCCGCCCGCAGGAATCTGGGAGCTCGGCCGGCGGGAGGTCAGTTGCACCACTCGGCTGTCCGCTGACGTCAGCGGGCGCTTCCCGGTGGCTCTCCCCTCCCGTCCGCTCCAGGCGAAAGTGGCACTGGGCGGATCTTCCAGAGGAATGTTGGCAGCAGTGGGCGGTAAGTTGATCAATCTCGGGCCCTTAGAACGTTGTTTTCCTTTGAATAGAAAATGAAGATGGGAGTGCCGCTGGTAATACAGGCTAACAAGACCCAAAGCAGCTGAGTACTAGGCTAGAGCAGTGGATAACGAAAACAAATAGCAGCTCTTTGACCTCTTCTACGGCTCCTGCACTCCTGGACAGGATACCGGGGCAAGTTTGAAGCATTCATTTTCTTAGATCAGCCATGATCTTATTGAATGGCGGAGCAGGCTCAAGGGGACAAATGGCCTACTCCTGCTCCTATTTCTTATGTTCTTACCTCGAGCCACCAGTTTGCCATCACAACCTGTTTTAATCGGAGTATCTTATCAATCATTTCTCCCCCTCAGCTCGCCTCTTTTGTTCCTCCTAACTTTCTAATATGCCATGGTACGCTCTCTCCTCCTCTTCCCTGTGTTGAAATCAAGAATTTACATGGAAGCTACAGCACAGATACAGATCATTCAGCATAACTGGTCCACGCCGATGTTTCTGCTCCACACGTACCTCCTCCCACACTTTATATTCCTGTCGCCCTCATGTACTCATCCAGCTTGCTCTGGAATGCATCCATGCTATTCGCCTCAACTACTCCCACGTGGTAGCGGCGTCCATACATATTCTGAGCGCCGTCTAAGTTTCTTTGGAATTCTGTGCCCCAGAGGGCTGTGGATGCTCAGTTGTTGAATATATTCAAGAATGAGATCTATAGATTTTTGGACATGAAGGAAATCAAGGGATATGGGGATCGGGCGGGAAAGTGGAATTGAAGTCGAGGATCAGCCATGATCCATATTGAATGACGGAGCAGGCTCGAGGGCCGTATGGCCTACACTTGCTCTTATTTCTTATGTTCTAAGTAAAGAAATACTGGTTAAAGTATTATAGCTGGCATTGATTCATTATTGAAACTTCCACTTGATAGTTCACACAGTATCAGACTCTTTTCCCAGAGACCTTAAGACTCTGGAACTTTGCCCGTTAAATTTGGCTCCATAGCGCCTGTTTTGTTGGCACTATGGGCACCATTTTGAGTACAAAATGGTGAGTGCGCCACGTGTACTTCTCGTGCAAGCTGTGCCGGACGTCATCTTGGGTAGGTCATTATCGTGGGCGCTGGGAGCATGCGGCGGAAGTATGCAGAGTAGGTAGATCGTGATGCCGGTGTGTGTGTGACTCTGATTTAACACCAGCACTGCCATTTCTGACCTCAACACTCCAGCTAACGACCTCTCATAAACACGCACAGCTGGACATGCGTTCAGCAGCAGGAAGGACCACCCACCAGCGCTATTTAAAGGGATCATCCACTGCTTTCAGCTCAGATGCTGATTGGGTCCCATTGGCACTTGGCGAGTTTGTAGAAGTGTTTGCTGGTTTGCTAACTCCTTTGAAGTTGCTGAAGTGTCTGGGGAGCAGTGTGGCTGGTTATTTCAAAGGTGCCTGCTCAGACCAGTTGCTCCTAGACATGGATGCAATAGTTTGTATCTCCCTTGGCCAGCAGTATGACAGCGAGAATGAGCAGAGGTGATATAGATGAGGACAAGCTGCACGAAGAGGGAGGAGGAGGAGGGAAAAGGGTCTCAAGAAGGTCCTAGCCACTCGAGGTGTTCAGGGAGCAATTCTCCTATCTCAACCTCAGCGAGGAACAGTGGGGGTGAAAATGCCCCTTTTATAGAGGCCGGTTAGCAACTCCAGGGGGTGCTCAAGGGGCGGAAGAGACTTTTTGTCCGGGTGGGGATAGTGGGAGGGAGTGGGGAAGGTGCTACCGGCTATCGGGAAATTGCGCGAGAGTTTGCGCGAGCGACCCGGGCCACCGCAAAACCAGCGATGACATCATCGCCGTGCGCAGCGACCCCTCAGCG
The DNA here is from genome assembly GCF_044704955.1 of Pristiophorus japonicus. NCBI lineage: Eukaryota > Metazoa > Chordata > Chondrichthyes > Pristiophoridae > Pristiophorus > Pristiophorus japonicus. Next base: position 28,115,810 of record NC_091979.1, on the reverse strand, counting down.
CTGTGCACAGACTCCTTTCTGCCCCACAGGGGAAATTGCCCCACGGCCCACGAGGCTGGCGCGAGCGGATGTCAATGGCAGGTTCGGGGGTCACCAAGCTGGCCGACATACGCTGGCAAGGCGGAACTTAAAGGGGAGGTCATCAGGGCTCGGCTCTGCCGTCTTCGGTAGTTTGCCGTCTCTTGCGTCGGCTCCACCGACGGCTTCCTAGCGTGGTCCGGGCCGCCATCGCGCAGCCCTGCGCTCCGATTTTGGTGGAGGCCGCTCCAATAATCTCCAGCACCATCTCTTCCATGGGTATACTGTCATGCATGTACACCTGTCTCCCTGCGGGTATCCCCTACTGCCTCCGGTTATGAGGCACCTTGTCCTGCAAGAGAGAGGGCAGTGTGTCAATGAGTGTGGTGCAATGTGTTTGGGTGATGTGCCTGTCATGGTTGAATAGCTGCCAGTGTGTGCAAGCTATGAGATGTGGGTGTGAGGCCAGCACAGTGCTAAATGTGCAAGTATGAGGTGAAGCTATCAATGTAAGGTGTGAGTCGTGATTGATGGAGATTTTTGGTAGGTGAGTGATGGTGGTGGGGTGAATAGAGCAGTCTCTGAGCCTCATTGTTCAGTTGTAAGGATATGGTATTTGAAGATGAATGTACTGACCTTGGCCACTCGTGTAGGTCATTGAACTTGTTGCGGCACTGCACCCAGATCCTCGGGGCAACACTGTTAGCATTGACCGTGATGGCAATCTTCTCCCATTGCCTTCTCAGTGTTTGTCTGGCGAGCCTCCTGGCCCCCTCTTAATATTGGACCTCTCTCCTCCTGTCCAGCTCCTGCACCAAGGCCTTAAGTGGTGAGTCAGAGAACCTTGAAGCACGCTCTCTGCCCTTTTGCGCCATTACTCAGTGTTGTTCCAGCTCAGACTCTGTTCCCAGACCATTTCCAGCACCTCTGCTTTACGAGGTGCAGGCTGACTTTAATAGTTCAGGCAATTTTAGGTGGAGCCAACCTGGTACAAATTTGAACCCCCTGCTGAGACATGCAGCCATCAGCAGTGTGTTCAGTATTGGGCTGCATGCTACAATTATTTAAATTAGCGGGCAATACAAAGTTTGTGTGCTGCCTGTATCAGAAGGAAAGGGCACGGGTTGATGACAAATCACAATTCCTGCACCCATATTCGGACCTTGTCCAGTTTCTAGGCTCTCACGTGTAATAATCTTTTCCAACAGGCTTCACAGTTTATTTCTCACAGTCTTCTTGAATAATTTATGCAAACTTTTATGTGTCAGCTGTGGCTCAGTGGGTAGCACTCTTGCCTCAGAGTCAGAAGGATGTGGGTCGCACTCCAAAGACTTGAGCACATAAATCTAGGCTGACGCTCCAGTGCAGTGCTGAGGGAGTGCTGCACTGTCGGAGATGCAGTCTTTCAGATAAGACATTAAACCGATGCCATGTCTGTTCTCTCACATAGATATAATAGATCCCATGGCATTATTTTGAAGATGAGCAGGGGAGTTATTGGCCCGAGCCAATATTTATCCCTTAATCAACATCATTAAAAAAACAGATTATCTGATCATTATCACATTGCTGTTTGTGGAAGTTTGCTGTGCACAAATTGGCTGCTGCATTTCCTGCATTACAAAAGTGACTACACTTCAAAAAGTACCTCATTGGCTGCAAAGCACTTTGGGATGTCCTGAGGTTGTGAAAGGCGCTCTATAAATGCAAGTTTTTCATCTTTCTTTTCAAATGCAAGGGCTGAATTTTAGGCTTTTGCGATTTTGGGACGCTAATCATGGTGGGACGTTAATGAGAGCACCTGAAAATAGTTTGTGCCCTCGACTGAAAGTTTCGGCAAAAATGTAAGTTGGAGGAGCACTGGCGTTAACTCAGTCGTTGCATAACGGACTTTGTGCATCTGAGCTGAAACTTGTGGCGGTAAAGAAGTTTCAGTGTTGTTTAGTACCCTACAACATAACGTTGTACATTGCATGGTTTTATTTTGGTGGGGTGGGGGGTGGGATTTTGTGACGTTGTTGCAGTAAAATATATGAACCATCATTTGCCATTGATGTCTTGTGTATCATTCCAACGTTCACCGGAGATGTGCCTTTATGGGGGCACATAGCATGTCCAGTATTCGCTCCATCCCTCAGTTTCCTCCATTTAGGAGAGCTGGTCCATTACGAGCTGGTGATGTGCGACTCTTGGTCCAGCAGCATCTCCCGCTGCCTCCCCCATGGATGTGGTGGCTAACCAATGGGTGTCTCATCAGGCTTTTTGTTGTCCTCCTCCTCCTGAGGTGGACCTGCAATCCCCTCATGATGGCCAAGTTGTGCAGTATGCAGCACACCACAATTAATTTGGATACCTGTTGAGGGGAGCATTGATGGCTTCATCCAGAGTGGTCCAGGCATCGGTCTGAATGTAGGAGATGGTATATCTCTGTCAGCACTTCCTTACGGAAGCGCAGCCCCTTCCCACACCCTGCTCCCCAGAGAGCTAGAAGTGCGAGCATTGATGCCTGTAAACCCATGGCGGGGGGTTGGGGGTGGGGGCGGCGGAGGGGGTCGGGGGAGGCCACCTCCCGGATGTTTTCGGCCACTCCTCATCCGTGGGTCGACATGGCCAAGAGCGCTTCTTCTAGCTTGAGGTCGCCTAGCAATAGCATGCAGTATGATATGCTGGCAAACTAGTGGTGATGTCTCTACAAATCCACTGGGAGGACAGGCGCACCAACGTTAGAGTCCTTGACCAGGCCAACATCCCCAGTATCGAAGCGCTGACCACACTCGACCAGCTCTGCTGGCGGGCCACATTGTTCGCATGCCTGACACAAGACTCCCAAAGCAGGCGCTCTACTCGGAATTCCTGCACGGCAAGCGAGCCCAAGATGGGCAGAGGAAATGTTTCAAAGCCTCCTTGATAAAATGCAACATCCCCACTGACACCTGGGAGTCCCTGGCCAAAGACCGCCCTAAGTAGAGGAAGAGCATTGGGAGGGTGCTGAGCACCTCGAGTCTCATCGCCGAGAGCATGCAGAAAACAAGCGCAGGCAGCGGAAGGAGCGTGCGGCAAACCAGTCCCAACCACCCTTTTCCTCAATGACTGTTTGCCCCACCTGTGACAGAGACTGTAATTCCCGTATTGGACTGTTCAGTCACCTAAGAACTCATTTTTAGAGTGGAAGCAAGTCTTCCTCGATTTCGAGGGACTGCCTCTGATGATGAGTGATGCCCCCATTATATTTTGTCACTGAAGTTGTAACGGCAGATAAAAGTGAAGTTCACGCAGCATTATGTGCATAACCGTTGTAGTCAATGTGACCTGCGATGTAGGAGCCTCATCCCTCCATTTAACAACGCTGCCAATATCACCTGCTGCACCCTGGAAACACTTGTTTTTTTTCAGACATTGCCTGGGGCGGGCATTAAATGAGGTGTAAGGGCCGAATGTTCCATCCGGGGCATTAGCGCAGCGTTGCATGACGATTGACGTCATGGTCTCAGTCAAAACGGACAGCGACGCGGTAAGCTTTTTGGCCGGCGCTAACTAGTAGCCGAATTTACCGGCCAGACGCTAAATCCTGGACGCCCGACACTTACGCCCAGAAACAGCATTTAATGCTTCGCCAGGGAACCAGCAGAAAATCCAGCTCCACGTTTGCTAACACGTTGTTATACTTTGAAATTGACTTCATCTTTTCAATTTTATATTGTTCAACACCTTTGGCTCTGCTAGTTCATACAGATATCTCACAAAACAAAAACCTATGCATTTCAGAATTGCATTATTAATCATTAAAAGGGTAGATCTAATTTACTGAATTAGGGTTCACGCTCCGTTTTGTATTGATTAAATATAACACAGGAAACTGGTAGACTGCTCTTTGCATTTATATCCCAAGATTATATTAATATTGATTCGATTAAAGACAAACTACTCTGCAAACGGAACTTTTAATAAGTATATATATATATTCACTGGAACTCAGCACAAAATACTGATCTTTAAAGGTAATAGTTTTCTGTGAGGAAAGAAAAGGGTGATTCTGAATAAATTGGGGATGTCTTCGTAATAATGTAAAATAATTGAATATCACCCATCTCAGAATTTTCTGACCAACGCAATGTTTTAACCAATCCTGTATAGAATCATACAACACAGAAAGAGGCCATTCAGCTCATCGCACTTGTGCCGGCTCTTTGAAAGGCCTGACAATTTAGTCCCATGCCTCAACTTTTCCCCCATAACCCTGCAAATTAGTCCATTTCAAGTAGTGCCCAATAGCCTATTGACAGTTCCTGTGGAATCTGATTCCACCACCCTTTCAGGTAATGCGTTCCAGATCTCAGCAACCCTTTGTGTGAAGTCACTTCTCATTTTTGTTCCAATTATTTTGCCAAGTATTTTAAAATTCTGCCCACTGGTTACTGTGTCAGCTGTGGCTCAGTGGGTAGCACACTTGCTTCTGAGTCAGAAGATTGTGGGTTCAAGTCCCACTCCAAGTACGTAAGCACATAAATCTAGGCTGATACTCCAGTGCAGTAATAAGGGAGTGCTACACTGTCACAAGTTCTGTCTTTCACTTGGGGAAATTAAACCAAGGCCCTGTCTGCTCTCTCAGGTGGATGTAAATGATCCCATGGCACTATTTCACAGGGAAGCTTTCCACAGTGTCCTGGCTAATAATTATCCCTTAATCAACATAACAAAAACAGATTCTCTCTTTTTTTTGTGCAGTCCCTCGGAGTCGACGATGACTTGTTTCCACACTAAAAATGAGTTCTCAGATGACTGATAAGTCCGATGCGGGAACTACAGGCTCTGTCACAGGTTGGGCAGACGTTGGTTGAAGGGCTTATGTTGTCATGCGCTCCTTTCGCTGTTTGTGCTTGGTCTCCGCTTTCTCCCGGCGAACTGACTCGAGGTGTTCGGCGCCTTCCAGGATTATTCTCTTTAAGCGGTCTTGGACCAGGGATACCCAGGTGTTGGTGGGGATGTTGCATCTCTTCAAGGAGGCTTTGAGGGTGTCCTTGAAGCGTTTCCTCTGCCCACCTGGGGCTCGCTTGCCGTGTCGTAGCTCTGAGTAGAGCACTTGTTTTGGGAGTCTCATATCGGGCAAGCGGACGATGTGGCCCGCCCATCGGAGCTGATCGAGCGTGGTCAGTGCTTCGATGCTGAGGACGTTGGCCTGAGCGAGAACACTGACGTTTGTGCGCCTATCCTGCCAATGGATTTGCAGGATCTTGCGGAGGTACTTCTCCAGTGCTTTGATGAGCCTGCTGTATATAGTCCATGTCTCAGAATCAGATAGGAGAGCAGGTATCACTACTGCTTTGTAGGGCATGAGCTTTGTGCCAGTTTTAAGATTCTGGTCTTCAAACTCGCTCTTCCTTAGGTGACCAAAGGCTGTGCTGGCACACTGAAGGTGGTGTTGGACATCGTCATTGACGTCTGCCCTTGTTGATAGTAGGCTCCCGAGGTATGGAAAATGGTCCACGTTGTTCAAGGCCTCATTGTGGATATTGATAACCGGGGGGCAGTGCTGTGTGGTGGGGGCAGGTTGATAGAGGACCTTTGTTTTACGGATATTTAGTGTGAGGCCCATGCTTTCGTATGCTAGGGTGAACGTGCTGATGATGGTTTGGAGTTTGTCCTCTGAGTGAGGGCAGACGCAAGCATCATCTGCATATTGTAATTCGATGGCAGAGGATGGCGTGACCTTGGATCTGGTCTGAAGGCGAAGGCGGTTGAACGGTTTCCCGTTTGTTCTATAGATTATCTCCACTCCAGCGGGAAGCTGACGGTGAGATGTAGCATTGCAGCAAAGAAGATCAAGAACAGCGTTGGTGCAATGACACAGCCTTGCTTCACCTCAGTTCATACAAGAATTGGGTCTGTGGTGGATCCGTTGGTCAGGATCACGGCTGGCATGTCATCATGAAGCAAGTGGAGGATGGTGACAAACTTTTGAAAACAGCCAAATTTGAAGAGGACGCTCCATAATCCCTCATGGTTGACAGTGTCAAAGGCCTTTCTCAGGTCAAAGAAGGCCATGCGCAGAGGTTGGCATTTCTCTTGAATTTGCCGCGCGGTGAAGATCATGTCCATTGTGCCCCTTAGTGGGTGTAATCCGCATTGTGACTCATTCATTATCATAGGAGTAATTCATTATCACATCGTTGTATGTGGGAGCTTGCTGTGCGCAAATTGGCTGCCGCGCCACCCACATTACAACCGCGACTATGCTCCAAATGTACTTAATTGGCTGTAAAATGATTTGAGATGTCCGGCAGTCGTGAAAGGCGCTATATAAATCCACGCCTTTCTTTTTCTTTTTACTGACACACTTGCGAGTGGAAATAGTTTCTCCTGACTTGCTCCATCAAAAGCCCTCGAATTGTTGAATACCCCTATTAGGTCACCCCATAACCATCTCGGCTCTAAAGAGAAGAATCCCAAACTCACTAATCTCTCCACGTAGCTGAAGTCGCTCATCCCTGGTGCTATCCTGGTTAAACCTTCTCTGCGTCTTCTCTAAGGCATTGACATCCTTCCTAAACGTTAAATTGAATTAAAAATAAAAGTAAACGAGTAATTGCAGAAAGTAGTTTTCAATAAAATATTTATTACATATAAATTAACATTTTATTTCCCTTGCAGTGTGATATATTATTGATCGCTATATTTTTTCCAGCTGTACTGTTTATTGACTGAAAATAAAACATTAAATTGATAGATTGTTCACCAGGTTGATTAATTCAATGACTACAACTTCACCAATCTTCTATTAAATGCTGGTCATTGTAAGTACAATGGAGGTCCTTTACCTGTGTGTTACTGGCTGATTGAGGTGGCAGTGTCCTTAAGTTTATGGCAGAGAGAAAGTAAAGGATCACCAACTGTTTTAATAATGATGCGTGCGGTGGGAGTGCCTGGTCTAATGTTTGTGTGAGGGTCGTGTATCTCCGTGTTAATGTCTGTGTGAGAGTTGTTTATCTCTCTGTAATTGTGTGTGAGGGTTGTGTATTTCTGTGTTAATTGTGTGTGAGGGTTGTGTATCGCTGTGTTAATGTCTGTGTGAAGATTGTGTATTTCTGTGTTAATGTCTATGTGAGGGTCGTGTATCTCTATGTTAATGTCTGTGTGAGGTTTGTGTATTTCTGTGTTAATTGTGTGTGAGGGTTGTGTATCGCTGTGTTAATGTCTGTGTGAAGATTGTGTATTTCTGTGTTAATGTCTATGTGAGGGTCGTGTATCTCTATGTTAATGTCTGTGTGAGGTTTGTGTATTTCTATGTTAATGGCTGTGTGAGGGATGTGTGTCTCTGTGTTAATTATATGTGAGCGTTTTGTCTCTCTGTGTTAATTGTGCGTGAGAGATGTGTATCTCTGTGTGGGAGGTGGGTGGGGAGGGTTGACCCATCCACCTCCACGGAGGTGTGTGGGGGACCTGACCCATCCACCTCCATGGCACGAACCTGGTATTGCAGTACTTCCAGGAACGGTGCAGTGGCTCTAGGCCTTTTGGCTAAGAGCATTGGCGCAGAGTGATCCTTGACAGGTGCAAGGTGACCTCTGGCGTTTGTGATTTGACAAAGAATTGGAACGATTGGCTACGAATTTAAAAAAAAAAAAAAAAAAAATCTCTGTGTTTTTGGTTGTGTGAAGGTTCTATATCTCTGTATTAACAATTACCTGAGGGGTGTGTATCTAACGTTATATCATTGTTTAAAAAGGGAGAAAGGAATAGACCGAGTAATTATAAGCCAGTCAGCCTAACCTCGCTGGTGGGAAAATTATTGGAGTCAATTCTGAGGGATAGGATAAACCATCATTTAAAAAGACACGGATTAATCGGGGACAGTCAGCATGGATTTGTTTCGAAGGTCGTGCCTCACTAACTTGATTGAATTTTTTGAGGAGGTAACCAGGAGGGTCGATGAGGGCAGTGCGTTTGATTTGGTGTATATGGATTTTAGCAGCGCTTTTGATATGGTCCCACATGGTAGACTGGTCACGAAAGTTAAAGCCCATGGGATCCAAGGCAAAGTGACAAGTTGTGTCCAAAATTGGCTCAGAGGCAGGAAGCAAAGGGTAATGGTTGATGGGTGTTTTTGTGACTGGAAGGCTGTATCCAGTGGGGTTCCGTAGGGCTCAGTACTCGGTCCTTTGCATTCTGTGGTATATATCAATGATTTCGACTTGAAGTAGGGGGTATGATTAAGAAGTTTGCAGATGATAGAAAAATTTGCTGCGTGGTTGATAATGAAGAAGAAAGCTTCTTCTGAAAGAAGATATCAATCAACTGGTCAGGTGGGCAGAACAGTGGCAAATGGAATTCAATCCGTTGAAGTGTGAGGTAATGCATTTGGGGAGGGCGAACAAGGCAAGGGAATACACATTAAATGGTAGGACACTGAGATGTGTAGAGGAACAAAGGGACCTTGGAGCACATCTCCATAGATCCCTGAAGGTAGCAGAACAAGTAGATAAGGTGGTTAAGAAGGCATATGGAATACTTGCCTTTATTAGCTGAGACATAGAATACAAGAGCAAGGAGGTTATGCTTGAACAGTACAAAACACTAGTTGGGCCACAGCTAGAGTACTGCATGCAGTTTTGGTCACCACATTACAGGAAAGATTTGATTGCACTAGAGAGGGTACAGAGGAGATTTACAAGGATGTTGCCTGGACTGGAGAGGAAAGATTGAGGAAAGATTGGATAGGCTGGGGTTGTTTTCCTTGGAACAGAGGAGGCTGAGGGGAGACCTTATTGAGGTGTATAAAATTATGAGGACCCTGGATAGCGTGGATAGGAAGGACCTATTTCCCTTTGCAGAGGAGTCAACAACCAGGGGGCATAGTAATTGGTAGGAGGTTTAGAGGGGATTTGAGGGGAAATCTTTCGAATTCCTCACCACTTTTAATAAGTACTTGGATGTGCACTTGAAGTGTCGTAATCTACAGGGCTACGGACCAAGAGCTGGAAAGTGGGATTAGGCTGGATGGCTCTTTGTCGACTGGCACAATCATGATGGGCTGAAATGGCCTCCTTCCGTGCTGTAAATTTCTATGAATTCTATGATTCAATCTCAGTGTTAACAGCTCACTGACGGCTGTGTATCTCTGTGTTAATGACGGTGTGAGTGTTGTATATTTCTGTGTTAATGACTGTGTGACTGTCTCCCGCATTGTACTTTTCATCTGATCCGTTGTTCGCCATTCTGTGGATTCTGTAATCCCGTAACTCGTCGCCACTGTAAAGTCCTGTCCCCTCAGTACAGATTCACACGAGGCATGTAGTGAAGTCAAGGTCACTCTGGACCTGCACCTTTATTTCACAGCTCTGGAATGCTGCACTTGCCTGAGACCTGTCCTTGTATGCCTGTCTCTTGCAAGTGCACCCCTGGTGGTAAGGGATGCTGGTGGTTACAGGTCATATCTTATTACAGTCATGTATAGCATGTTAGGATACATTTATATATAATAATGTAAGATACATGACAGTGGCATATTTGTCTTAGTTACGACTGGCATTTCTAAATGTCTAACTGCCTTCAGCCCGGCAAGGAATTATTTGACAATATTAATAGAGCATTGGAATAAAAGTTATTTTCACAAGTGTACAATCTGCTTTTAATTTAAAGTTACTAAATTCAAATTGCCTGCTGATTGGCATCTGTCTCTCATGCAATAGTGCAGGATTGAATCTTTCCAAGGTCCTTTGTGGTACCTTGCCAGCTCTCATTTGGTGAAAGTTCAACTGAAGGCGATTGAGGTAAATAGAAAGTAAGAACTTAGTGGGAGAAATTGTCCTGCGCCCCGATTGTGGGTGATAACCTGCTGAATTGTCCTTACCGCCCCTGAAGGAAATGGAGTGTAATCTCGTGTGCTCCACTTTCTCTTGGGGCGGGTCCATCAGAGCTAACGGGGCACAATCAGCAGCACTACTCAGATGTTCCATGTAGAGCTGACGCATTTCAATGCCCTCCCCTTCACTTAAATGCACCCAAGACAGAGTGCTGGGCTGCACGATGACAGCATGGACCACGCAAGGAGACATGATTTGGAGCCGACCGGTAAGTCGACAAAACCAGCAAGATGGCGGCGCGGGGCGCTCACAACCTCCGCTTTACCTTTCGACCTGTGAGCGGATGTCGGCCTGGTTGACACCCGATCACGCCAGCCTCTTGGGCCAAAGGGCAATACCCGTTGCGGGGTGGAAAGGAGAATTGTGCTGCGCTAGGGGGTCACTGTGCACGCCGATGATGTCATCACCGGTTGTGCAGCAGCCCGGGGTGCCAACAGCGGGGCAATTTCATGGGAGCCGGAAGCACCACCCCCCCCCCCCCCCGGTGAAAAGTGTCTTGCGCCCCCTGAAGGTGCTAACGGGCGGTGCAAAAAGGGGCAATTTCGACCCCTTCATTTATATAATGTCTTTCATGAGCTCAGGGTGTCCCAAAGTGTTTCATAGACAATGATTACTTTTTGACGTGGAATCGCTCTGGTAATGTAGGAAGACGGGGCAGCCGATTTGCACACAGCAAGATCCCACAAACAGGAATGAGATAAATGATTGGATAATCTGTTATAGTGGTGTTGGTTATTGGTTAATGTTGGCCAGGCAACTGAGAGAACTCCCCTGCTATTTTTCAAATAGTGCCACAGGGTCTTTTACGTTTACCTGAGTGCAGACAGGACCTTAGTTTAATTTCTCATACTAAAGAGGATGCATTCCGTCAGACTACACTGATGCAGATGGATTATGTGCTCAAGACAAGCCCAGACACAGCCCCCACCTCCCACCACTGCAATTTTGTTGGGTTTTTCCAAAATAAGTTTTGTTGTGTAACCAGGCTCAACCTCTTCTCACATTACTGTCCCTCCACCCACCGCTCCTCCCGCCTCCCATCTTCTCAGCCCCTCAAAAGGAAATCAGGATTTCTATCCTCTCAATTTTAGGGGACATGATATCATCAAGAAAATGTTATTTCAAGTCAAGTTATCATGCTCACCCAACCCCCTGACCCACGCTCCCCCCGACCCCGACCCGACCCAACGCCACCTACCTGTAAATCTGGTGCTGGGGACGGGCCCTGCCCGAAGTTTCGGGCCCGGCCCATTCAGCCTCTCTCCCGCTTCCCCTTCCCCCCCCCATCTCCTTCCCCCCGCTTTTCCTCCTCCCTTCCCCCTTTTCCTCCTCCCCCTCCCCCTTTTCCCCCTCCCCCTTTTCCTCCTCCCCTTTCCCCCTCCCCCCTCCGCCTTCTCCCCCCTCCCCCTCCCCCTTCTCCCCCTCCCCCTCCCCCTTCTCCCCCTTCTCCCCCCTCCCCCCTTCCCCCCTTCTCCCCCCTCCCCCCTCCCCTTCTCCCCCCCTCCCCCTTCTCCCCCTTCTCCCCCCTCCCCCTTCTCCCCCCCTTCTCCCCCCTCCCCCTTCTCCCCCCCTTCTCCCCTCCCCCTTCTCCCCCCTCCCCTTCTCCCCTCTCCCACTTCCCTCCCTCTGCTCCCCACCCTCTCTCCCTCTACCCCCCCTCCTCCCCCTCCCCTCGCTGTCAAAAACACCGACACTGACAGACAGAGAATGAGAGACACACACAGACAGACAGACAGAGATAGAGACACTGACAGAGACACACTGAGGGGGGGCATCCCAGCACGCTGTTGGAGGGCTCCCGGTGCTGCAGTCGGTAAGTAGAAAATGTTTTATTTATTGATTTAAAAAAAAAAATATTTCTTATTAATTTTTTTTGATTGATTTATTGATTGATTTATTGATGTTTTTATAATTTATTATTGATGATGGCTCTTTATTTGTAAAACTGAAGTGTTTAATGTTTGTAAACTTCCCTTTAAACCGCCTCCCCCTCCATTCCCTACGCCTGATTTTCTAAAGTGTAGACAAGGTTTTTTCCAGCGTACAAAAATCTTCACTTACTCCATTCTAAGTTAGTTTGGAGTAAGTTTTCACTCACAAAACTTTGAAAACAGGCGTAAGTGGCCGGACACACCCGCTTTTGAAAAGAAAATTCTGTTCCAAAGTGAAACTGTTCTAACTGACTAAAACTGGAGCAAACTAAATGGCGAGAATTCCGATTTCCAAGATACTCCGTTCTATACCAGTTGCTCCTAAAAATCAGGAGCAAATCATGGCGAAACTTGGGGCCAATGTCCTTTTAAACGCTGAAATGAGGTGCAACGCCCATATATCGCTAATTTAGCCTCAAAATGAAAACTAACGACCATTTCTCGGTCACTTATTGCCAAGCATTACTTTCGGCATGAACGTAACGCCATTAAAAAATAATACCGACTGCCCACCTTTTTTGGGCGGAAAGATGAGAATGGGTAAAACCAACACCCATAATATCGTCCAGCGTTACTTTCAGCACGTAATTAACGCCGAGATTTAATAATACTGCCCGTCCACTTTTTATGGGCGGAAAGATCATATTTACTGAAACTAACACCCAGAAAATCGCCCAGCGTTACTTGCAGCACCTCGCACACATCTCGCCGACAATATCGTTCGCCAAAAAAACGACTGTGAAAACTTTGCCATCACCTGAACTAATCACAGCGGAAGGGACGTCATGTTTTAAATCGCAATTCGCATCATTTAAAAGGCTGCTTCAACTTCGGGGGAGTTTTGATGTACTCTCGAGTACATCCAGAGTTTAAGGTGATGTGAACATCTGACCAAACATCTTATCATACTGTGGACGATTGGAATTTACTTTAGGTGTCTTAGTGGGGACATTTATTGTTTGTGAACAATCGGTGTAATACTGATAGTTATTGGAATGGGGACTGTCATTTCTCAGCCTGCCTTGATGAGTTCGCACATGCTGCAGACTAGAGATGGCAGAAGATATATTCGACAGCATTATTTGCTCAATCTAAGACGTGCCAGACTGATCAGGAGGACCAGGCCTTACACCCCCCACACTTACAGGGAGAAACATAGAAACATAGAAAATAGGTGTAAGAGAAGGCCATTCAGCCCTTCGAGCCTGCACCACCATTCAATAAGATCATGGCTGATCATTCACCTCAGTACTCCTTTCCTGCTTTCTCTCCATACCCCTTGATCCCTTTAGCCGTAAGGGCCATATACAACTCCCTCTTGAGCATATCTAACGAACTGGCATAAACAACTCTCTGCGGAAGAGAATTCCACAGGTTAACAACTCACTGAGTGAAGAAGTTTCTCCTTATCTCAGTCCTAAACGGCTTACTCCTTATCCTTAGATTGTGACACCTGGTTCGGGACTCCCCCAACATCGGGAACATTCTTCCTGCATCTAACCTGTCCAGTCCCGTCAGAATTTTATATGTTTCAAGAGATCCCCTCTCATTCTTCTAAACCCCAGTGAATACAGGCCCAGTCGATCTAGTCTCTCCTCATATGTCAGTCCTGCCATCCCGGGAATCAGTCTGGTGAACTTTCGCTGCACTCCCTCAATAGCAAGAACGTCCTTCCTCAGATTAGGAGACCAAAACTGAACATAATATTCCAGGCGATGCCTCACCAAGGCCCTGTACAGCTGCAGCAAGACCTCCCTGCTCCTATACTCAAATCCCCTAACTATGAAGGCCAACATGCCATTTGCCTTCTTCAGTGCCTGCTGCACCTGCATGCCAACCTTCAATGACTGATGTACCATGACACCCAGGTCTCACCTTTTCCTAATGTGCCGCCATTCAGATAATATTCTGCCTCCATGTTTTTGCCACCAAAGTGGATAACCTCACATTTATCCACATTATACTGCATCTGCCATGCATTTGCCCACTCACCTAACCTGTCCAAGTCACCCTGCAGCCTCTTAGCATCCTCCTCACAGCTCACACCACCACCCAGCTTAGTGTCATTTGCAAACTTGGAGATATTACTCTCAATTCCTTCATCTAAATCATTGATGTATATTGTAAATAGCTGGGGTCCCAGCACTGAGCCCTGCGGCACCCCACTAGTCACTACCTACCATTCAGAAAAGGACCCGTTTATCCCGACTCTCTGCTTCCTGTCTGCCAACCAGTTCTCTATCCACGTCAATACATTACCCCCAATACCATGTGCTTTAATTTTGCACACCAATCTCTTATGTGGGACCTTGTCAAAAGCCTTTGGAAGGTCCAAATACACCACATCCACTGGTTCTCCCTTGTCCAATCTACTAGTTACAGCCTCAAAAAATTTGAGAAGATTTGTCAAGCATGAATTCCCTTTCATAAATCCATGCTGACTTGGACCGATTCTGTCACTATTTTCCAAATGTGCTGGTATTTCATCTTTAATAATTGATTCCAACATTTTCCCCACTTCTGATGTCAGGCTAACCGGTCTATAATTCCACGTTTTTTCTCTCCCTCCTTTTTAAAAAAGTGCCGTTACATTACCTACCCTCCAGGCCATAGGAACTGATCCAGGGTTGGTAGACTGTTGGAAAATGATCACCAATGCATCCATTATTTCTAGGGCCACTTCCTTAAATCTGGGATGCAGACTATCAGGCCGAGCGGATTTATCGGTCTTCAATCCCTCAATTTCCTTAACGCAATTTCCTGACGAATAAGGATTTCCTTCAGTTCCTCCTTCTCGCTAGTCCCTCTGTCCCCTAGTATTTCCAGAACGTTATTTGTGTCTTCCTTCGTGAAGACAGAACCAAAGTATTTGTTCAATTGGTCTGCCATTTCTTTGTTCCCCATTATAAATTCACCTGATTCTGACTGCAAGGGACCTATGTTTGTCTTCACTAATCTTTTTCTCTTCACATATCTATAGAAGCTTTTGCAGTCACTTTTTCTGTTCCCAGCAAGCTTCCTCTCGTACTCTAATTTCCCCCTCGTAATTAAACCCTTTTTCCTCCTCTGCTGAATTCTAAATTACTCCCAGTCCTCAGGTTTGTTGCTTTTTCTGGCCAATTTATATGCCTGTTCCTTGGATTTAACACTATCCTTAATTTCCCTTGTTAACCATGGTTGAGCCACCTTCCTCGTTTTATTTTTACTCCAGACAGTTGAAGTTCATCCATGTGCTTTTTCAATGTTTGCCATTGCCTATCCACCGTCAACCCTTTAAATATAATTCGCCAATATATTCTAGCCAATTCAAGACTCATACCATCGAAGTTACCTTATCTTAAGTTCAGGACCCTAGTCTCTGAATTAACAATGTCACTCTCCATCCTAATACGGAATTCTACTATATTATGGTCACTCTTCCCCAAGGGGCCTCGCTCAACAAGATTGCTAATTAGTCATTTCTCGTTACACATCACCCAGTCTCGGACGGACGGCCCTCTGGTTGGTTCCTCGACATATTGGTCAAGAAAACCATCCCCAATACACTCCAGGAAATCTTCCTCCACTGTACTACTACCAGTTTGGTTAGCCCAATCTATATATAGATTAAAGTCACCCATGATAATTGCTGGACCTTCATTGCACGAATCCCTAATTTCTTGTTTGATGCTGTTCCCAACCTTGCTACTACTGTTTGGTGGTCTGTACACAACTCCCACGAGCGTTTTCTGCCCTTTGGTATTCCAGTCTTACCTCAGCTTGTCTGATAACATGTGCCTTAGGAGACTGCACTTCCACAAGGAGGTTATCAGTGAGGTATGCCAGCTCATCAAGGGAGATCTGCAGCCTGCCTGCATCATCAGGACCACACTGTCCGTCGAGGCCAAGCTCACCGCGGCACTTTCATTCTTCGCGTCGGGTTCCTTTTAGGCCTCAACTGTAGACATTTGCGGTATATCTCAGCATGCCACACATTGCTGCATTAGACAGTTCACTGAAGCCCTTTATGCATGCAGGATGGATTTTATCAGCTTCCCTATGACCAGTGAGGCTCAGACTGAGAGGGCTTTTGGATTCTACCGAATTGCTAACTTCTCCAAGGTGCAAGGAGTAATAGACTGTACGCACATCGCGATGCGAGCACCTTTTCATGATGCAGAGATTTTAGGAACCATAAGGGATTGCACTCCCTGAATGTGCAATTCATTGTTGACCACCAGCAAATCATTATGGCAGCGAATGCTAAATTTATGGGCAGCATCCATGATGCTCACATCCTGCGTGAGAGCGCTGTATCTGACTTATTTACCAGTCAGCCACAAAGTCAATGCTGGACGCTTGGTGACAAAGGATATGGCCTCGCCACCTCACTGATGGCCCCCCTGCGTGACACCCACACCGAAACCGAGAGGCGATACAACGAGAGCCACAGAGCCACTCGCAATTTCATTGAGAAAACCATTGGAATGCTTAAGCAGTGCTTTAGATGCCTGGACCACTCAGGAGGAGAGCTCCAATACCACCCTGAGCAGGTAACTCAATTTGTGGAGGTGTGCTCCATGCTACACAACTTGGCTATCACGAGGGGACAAGAATTGCCAGAAGGGACTGATGGTCCACCTCACCAGAGAGAGGAAGAGGAGGATGAGGTGGTGGACTCTGACCTCGGGCCAGACAATCAGGCTGACGCTGAAACCATGCCCCTGCCCCCCCCCTCTAGACTGCAGGAAAGGGCCAGTGGTGACTGCATAACTGCAAGACTCTTATGTCAGCAGCTCATAAATGAGCGCTTTGCTTGAAACAACGTTGTTGTTATTTACAAAGCTGCAACACTGCTGGATGTGCAGCTCATACATCAATGGTGTGCATCATGTTGGTGACAGTTAAAGTTTAAGTTGATTCAAGTAAAGTGTAATTATACCCTTTCATGTTAAGGAATCACCAGTGTGTAACGTAAAGGTGCAGCTATCTGAGTCAATGTGCAACAAGGTTATGCTAAAATAAATAACATTTTACCTGACCATTTGTCTGAAATCAAAAGAATAACTGTCAAAAACATCCCACTCCACCCCCGCCCCACCCCACAACAAATTTATCACATTGACATCATTCGATATGTCACCATTTTCAGCAACACAGAACTCAAATGCAAACCAGCAAGGTAGCCCGCTCACCCCTTCCCCCGACCTTCCCACCAAAATAGCACCAACAACATAAAAATATGCCCAAGACAACACCTGGGGCCATGCACCTCACTTTCTTTTCTCCTGCACACCACCACCCCCCACCCCGCCCCCACTTCTCCTCCCCACCTCTACCCCTTCCCCTTCCCCTCCTGACTCCAAGCTGCCTGGCCGAGGAGCTCCTCAGGCGCTGCTTCATTGGGGGGGATGATGGCAGAACCACCGCTTGGACGGATATGGGAGCGAACGGTCCCGAGGTGGGCATCTTAGGATGCGGTGCCGCGCTCCGGGACCACTGGGAGGCCTCTACCACCAGTTCCTGGCTATCAGCACCAGGGCCTCCACCATCCGCGGCACGTATTCCATCATGGTGGCGGACATGCTGGCCAGCTGCAGGGATATGTCCCCCATTGTCTGTTGGATCTGCTGACCGATGTCAACCCTCCTCCTGGACAAGTATACCATGTCCCCACTCAGATCTGCTGCTCATGGAGCAGGCCTGTGTCGAACCAACCTCCGCTTGGTCGGCGCCATCCTGGAGACACCTGGGGTCCCCTGTGGCAAGGTGCTTGGGCCCGGTACCTTCACGGTGGATGTGGGAATGGCCACAGGAGCACTACATGTCAGCGGTGTCGAATGGATTATGGAGGTTGGGGATGCAGGCTCCTCGAACTCGGCACTGTCATCCGTTGAGAAGGGACCCTGCAGATGCACGGGTAAGAATCGGTGCTCCTCATCACCAGATGGAGTAGAGTCCGGCGAGTCCATTCCCACGCCCTCACCTTCTGGGCTCGGTGTTCTTGCATGGGGCCACGCTGCTGGCTGAGCTGCAAAACATAAATGAGGTTATTAGAGGAGAAGGGGGCGCTCGGGTCACAAGGTTAGTCCAGCGCTACACACAGCATATGCACGACAAAAGCAACACCGCTATCAAGGTCATCTCATACCATCACCAAATTATGCATTGCAATGATTCTCATGAGGACCGCATTATTTAGAGAAGAATTTTATGATTCATCTATCATGTAATATTGGTTGGATATAAGTGGGTGTGGCATCTATTGCCTTTACATCACGCAATGGCGTATACTTTACTCACATGGCATCACATCAGGCTCTGCTGCTGCTTGTGTGGCCGACCGGGGCTGGGTCCCCACTAGTGCCAGCACCCATCCCTCGCTGTCGGTGAGCTCGATGATGACTGGTGGCCTGCCACTCGTTCGCCTCTGCTCGGCCCTATTCCTCAAAAGCTTCTTCTGTAAAAGGTAACATCAGCACGACATGGCATGAGATCATTGCATGATATCATTGCTAGGTACTGTCACAGAGACTGATACAACACATAACCGACAGTTGTAATCATGATTATAATGAAAATTATCATTCATTACCTAAAGACGTACACCGTGACCACAGGCTTTGAGTGCAACCTTCCTGGTATATGTGCAAGGCCTCATATCTGATTTTAATCACCCATTACACTTACAATTCCAATTATATAAATATATGTACATGTAAATAAATGTATTACTCTGGCGGATCCGACAAGGTCGTTCCATCCCTTGCAGCATTGATTGCCCTCACGCATCTCGTTGGTCGCCGACGAGACTACCTTGGCTATCACGGCCAATATCTTCTGGTAGGCCTATGGGGTGGGCTTCCCATGCCCTCCCTGGGTCGATTGACCCCAGCGTGACTCGACCTCCTGCATGAGGGAGGCATTTGCCTCGTCCGAGAACCTCCTTGCTCTTTTGCGTCATCCCAATTGTTCCTCTCCCAGCTCACTGCTTTCGCCAGCGTCCTCAGTCTCCACAGCATGCTGGGTCGCCTCCTCCATCCCTTCCATGTTAAAGATTATTTTTTCCTCAAAAACTCGGTGCCAACTACCTTCTTTGTGCTTAGTAGGCTTTTTGCTGCTGGTGAATCTCCCTCGTTCCTCCCACAACAGCAAAAGTAGCACACACACCATACCCACACAAGCTTTCACTCCCTCTCTGCTCTCTCACTCTCTCTCTGTTTCCTCTTATGCACATGTAATGATTACCCCTGACCTCCTGAAACACGGGAAATGAGCGTTGCTATGGTCGGCGACACTTTACGGCAGAAGGTCAAAAACATTTTACACTATCGCCCATTTTAGATCATTCGTGTTAACGCCCATTTTCAAAAATGGAAAGTTTGGATTTTGAAAATGGGTGATAATCCGGCCATTTCAAAACACATTTTTACCGCCCACACTGGAAATAAAGTAAATTTTTGGACAATCTGCACAAAATTGGAAAGTCTAGCCCTCTGTCACAGGTGGGACAGACAGTGGTTGAAGGAAAGGGTGGGTAGGGAGCCTTGTTTGCCTCACGCTCCTTCCACTGCTTGTGCTTGTTTTCTGCATGCTCTTGGTGACGAGACTCGAGGTGTTCAGCGCCCTCCCGGATGCTCTTCCTCCACTTATGGAGGTCTTGGGCCAGGGATTCCCAAGTGCTGTGGGCATGTTGCACTTTAGCAAGGAGGCTTTGAGGGTGTCCTTGAAACGTTACCTCTGCCCACCTGGGGCTCGCTTGCCGTGTAGGAGTTCCGAGTAGAGCGCTTTCTTAGGGAGTCTCGTGACGGGCATGCAGACGATGTGGCCCACCCAACGGAGCTGGTCGAGTGTGGTCAGTGCTTCGATGCTGGAGATGTTGGCCTGAGCGAGAACACTGATGTTGGTGTGTCTATTCTCTCAGTGGATTTGCAGGATCTTGTGGAGGCAGCGCTGGTGGTACTTCTCTGGTGCTTTGAGCTGTCTACTGTATATAGTCAGCATCTCTGAGCCATGCAGGAGGGCAGGTATCACTACTGTCCTGTAGACCATTAGCTTAGTGCCAGATTTGAGAGCCTTGTCTTCAAATACTCTCTTCCTCAGGTGACCGAAGGCTGCGCTGGCACACTGGAGGCGGTGTGGGACCTCATCATCGATGTCTGCCCTTGCGAGACTCCAGGATGATATGTTGCCTCCCTGGTGCAAGGGTCAAGGATGTCTCCGAGCGAGTGCAGGACATTCTGAAAGGGAGGGAGAACAGCCAGTTGTCGTGGTGCACATTGGTACCAACGACATAGGTAAAAAAAGGGATAAGGTTCTACGAGATGAATTTAAGGAGCTAGGAGTTAAATTAAAAAGTAGGACCTCAAAAGTAGTAATCTCGGGATTGCTACCAGTGCCACGTGCTAGTCAGAGTAGGAATCGCAGGATAGCATAGATGAATACGTGGCTTGAGCAGTGGTGCAGCAGGGAGGGATTCAAATTCGTGGGGCATTGGAACAGGTTCTGGGGGAGGTGGGACCAGTACAAACCGGACGGTCTGCACTTGGGCAGGAACGGAACCAATGTCCTAGGGGGAGTGTTTGCTAGTGCTGTTGGTGAGGAGTTAAACTAATATGGCAGGGGGATGGGAACCAATGCAGGGAGACAGAGGGAAACAAAAAGGAGACAAAAACAAAAGACAGAAAAGAGATGAGTAAAAGTGGAGGCCAGAGAAACCAAAGGCAAGAAACAAAAAGGGCCACTGAATATAAAAGGGCTGCAGGAGGGGTCAAAACTAAAAATCATGGTTTAAAAACTAGGATGAAAACACTCGACCTAAATGCACGCAGCATTAGAAATAAAGTAAATGAGTTGACGGCACAAATCATTACAAATGGATATGATTTGGTGGCCATTACAGAAACATGGTTGCAAGGTGGCCAAGACTGGGAATTAAACATACAGGGGTATCTGATGATTCAGAAAGATAGGCAATAAGGGAAAGGAGGTGGGGTAGCTCTGTTAATAAAGGATGATATCAGGGCAGTTGTGAGGGATGATATTGGCTCCAATGAACAAAATGTTGAATCATTGTGGGTGGAGATTAGAGATAGTAAGGGGAAAAAGTCACTGGTCGGCGTAGTTTATAGGCCCCCAAATAATAACTTCATGGTGGGGCGGGCAATAATCAAGGGAATAATGGAGGCATGTGAAAAAGGAACGGCAGTAGTTATGGGGGATTTTAACCTACATATTGATTGGTCAAATCAAATCGCAGTGGGTAGCCTGGAGGAGGAATTGATAGAATGCATATGGGATTGTTTCTTAGAACAGTATGTAACAGAGCCTACAAGGGAGCAAGCCATTTTGGATCTGGTCCTGTGTAACGAGACAGGAAAAATAAACGATCTCCTAGTAAAAGATCCTCTCGGAATGAGTGATCACAATATGGTTGAATTTGTAATACAGATTGAGGATGAGGAAGTTGTGTCAGAAACGAGCATGCTATGCTTAAACAAAGGGGACTACAGTGGGATGAGGGCAGAGTTGGCTAAAGTAGACTGGAAACAAGGACTAAACGGTGGCACAATTGAGGAACAGTGGAGGACTTTTAAGGAGCTCTTTCATAATGCGCAACAAAAATATATTCCAGTGAAAAATAAGGGCGGCAAGAGAAGAGATAACCAGCTGTGGATAACCAAGGAAATAAAGGAAAGTATCAAATCAAAGACCAATGCGTATAAGGTGGCCAAGGTTAATGGGAAACGAGAGGATTAGGAACATTTTAAGCAATAGCAAAGAATGACTAAAAAAACAATAAAGAAAGGGAAGATAGATTACGAAGGTAAACTTGCGCAAAACATAAAAACAGATAGTAAAAGCTTTTACAGATATATAAAATGGAAAAGAGTGACTAAAGTAAATGTTGGTCCCTTAGAAGATGAAAAGGGGGATTTAATAATGGGAAATGTGGAAATGGCTGAGACCTTAAACAATTATTTTGCTTCGGTCTTCACAGTGGAAGACACAAAAACCATGCCAAAAATTGCTGGTCATAGGAATGTGGGAAGGGAGGACCTTGAGATGATCACTATCACTAGGGAGGTAGTGCTGGACAGACTAATGGGACTGAAGGTAGACAAGTCCCCTGGTCCTGATGAAATGCATCCCAGGGTATTAAAAGAGATGGCGGAAGTTATAGCAGATGCATTTGTTATAATCTACCAAAATTCTCTGGACTCTGGGGAGGTACCAGCGGATTGGAGAGCAGCTAATGTAACGCCTCTGATTAAAAAAGGGGGCAGGCAAAAGGCAGGTAACTATAGGCCGGTTAGTTTAACATCTGTAGTGGGGAAAATGCTTGAAACTATCATTAAGGAAGAAATAGCGGGACATCTGGATAGGAATAGTGCAATCAAGCAGATGCAGCATGGATTCATGAAAGGGAAATCATGTTTAACTAACTTACTGGAATTCTTTGAGGATATAACGAGCATGGTGGATAGAGGTGTACCGATGGATGTGGTGTATTTAGATTTCCAAAAGACATTCGATAAGGTGCTACATAAAAGGTTACTGCAGAAGATAAAGGTACGCGGAGTCAGAGGAAATGTATTAGCATGGATAGAGAATTGGCTGGCAAACAGAAAGCAGAGAATCGGGATAAATGGGTCCTTTTCCAGTTGGAATTTAGTGGTTAGTAGTGTGCCACAGGGATCAGTACTGGGACCACAACTGTTTACAATATACATAGATGACCAAGAAGAGGGGACAGAGTGTAGTGCAACAAAATTTGCAGATGACACTAAGATTAGTGGGAAAGCGGGTTGTGTAGAGGACTCAGAGAGGCTGCAAGGAGATTTGGATAGGTTAAGCGAATGGGCTAAGGTTTGGCAGATGGAATACAATGTTGGAAAGTGTGAGGTCATCCACCTTGGGAAAAAAAACAGTAAAAGGGAATATTATTTGAATGGGGAGAAATTACAACATGCTGTGCTGCAGAGGGACCTGGGGGTCCTTGTGCATGAATCCCAAAAGGTTAGTTTGCAGGTGCAGCAGGTAATCAGGAAGGCAAATGGAATGTTGGCCTTCATTGCGAAAGGGATGGAGTACAAAAGCAGGGAAGTGTTGCTGCAACTGTATAAGGTATTGGTAAGGCCGCACCTGGAGTACTGCGTGCAGTTTTGGTCACCTTATTTAAGGAAGGATATACTAGCTTTGGAAGGGGTACAGAGACGATTCACTCGGCTGATTCGAGAAATGAGGGGGTTACCTTATGATGATAGATTGAGTAGACTGGGTCTTTACTCCTTGGAGTTCAGAAGGATGAGGGGTGATCTTATAGAAACATTTAAAATCATGAAAGGGATAGACAAGATAGAGGCAGAGAGTTGTTTCCATTGATGGGGGAGACTAGAACTAGGGGGCACAGCCTCAAAATACGGAGGAGCCAATTTAAAACCGAGTTGAGAAAAAATTTCTTCTCCCAGAGGGTTGTGAATCTGTGGAATTCTCTGCCCAAGGAAGCAGTTGAGGCTGGCTCATTGAATGTTTTCAAGTCAAAGATAGATAAATTTTTAAGCAATAAGGGAATTAAGGGTTACGGGGAGAGGGCGGGTAAGTGGAGCTGAGTCCACGACCAGATCAGCCATGATCTTGTTGAATGGCGGAGCAGGCTCGAGGAGCTAGATGGCCTACTCCTGTTCCTAATTCTTATGTTCTTATGTTCTAATGATAGGCACCCGAGATATGGAAAATGGTCCATGTTGTACAAGGGATTTTGATAACCAGGGGGCAGTGCTGTTTTGCGGGGTCAGGATGGGGGAGGACCTTTGTCTCATGAATGTTTAGCGTAAGGCCCATGCTTTCGTACGCCTCGGTGAAGATGTTGACGATGGCTTGGAGTTTGGCCTCTGAATGTGCGCCGATGCAAGGATTGTCCGCGTACTGTAGTTCGGTGACAGAGGATGGAACGACCTTCGATCTAGCCTGGAGGCGTTGTAGGTTGAACAGATTCCCATTGGTTCTGTAGTTTAGTTTCATTCCAGCGGGGAGCTTGTTGATAGTGAGATGGAGCATTGCAGCGTGGAAGATCGAGAAGAGCATTAGCGCGATGATGCAGCCCTGCTTGACCCCGTTCCGGACATGGATTGGGTCTGTGGTGGATCCGTTTGTCAGGATCACGGCTTGCATGTCATCATGGAGCAGGCGGAGGATGGTGACAAGCATTTGGAGGCAGCCGAAATGGAGTCGAACGCTCCATAGTCCCTCACGGTTGACAGTTTCAAAGGCCTTTGTAAGGTCAAAGAAGGCCATGTGCAAGGGTTGGTGCTGTTCCCTGCATTTCTCTTGTAATTGTCACATGGTGAAGATCATGTCCGTTGTACCCCTCGTGGGCAGAATCCACATTGTGACTCTGGGAGTAGCTCTTCAGCCACAGGCAGAAGACGGTTGAAGAGGATTCTTGCAATGACTTTCCCAGTGGCCGACAGCAGGGAGGTTCCTCTGTCGTTGCCGCAGTTGCACATGTCCCCTTTTTTGTAGATGGTCACGATTACGGCATCTTTGAGATCTCCCGGCATGCTCTCCTCCTTCCAGGTAACAGAGGTCATGCATTCATGCCAATAGTGCTTCTCTGCCATACTTTAGTGCCTCAGCAGGGATTCCATCTGCTCCCAATGCCTTGTTGTTCTTGCGATGGTGGTTGGCCTTTTCTACTTCGTGCAGGGTGGGGTTTTGCTGAAATGGTGGCGGGTAGCATGCTGCGGGATAGAGTCGAGGATAATCATGTCGAAGGCAGAGTCTCGGTTGAGAAGATCTTCGAAGTATTCCTTCCAGCGGGCCTTGACTGTCTCGGTGCCCTTAATGAGCACCTCTCTGTTCTTGGCCAGCAGTGGGGTGGGGCCTTGGGTGCTTGGGCCGTAGGTGGACTTGACTGCGCTGAACAATTATCGCACATCATTGCTGTCGGCTAGCTGCTGTATCTCCTGTGCTTTCTCCATCCACCATCTATTCTTTAGCTCGCTGTTTTTTTGTTGGACCTTGGCCTTTAGACGCCTGTAGAGCTGCATTGCTGCTCCCCAGTTGAGTTGCTGCTTTAAGTTCAGAAATATTTTGCGCTTGCGGCTAATTAGCTCCAGGATCCCTTGGTTGTTCTGGTCAAACCTGGTGTTTCCTGGTTGAGTGACCGAGCGCCTCTTCACAGGCATTGGTAATGGAGGCCTTGAGGGCAGACCAGGCGCTGTGGGCGTTCTGCGTCTCGGGGTCATCGGGGTCGCCAGGTTGGTAGTGAGGCGCTGGCTGTATAGGGCTTTCTTAACTGGGTCTTTGAGTGCCCTGGTGTTGATTTTCCTGCAGCATTGTTTCTGTTGCCGTCACTGCTTTGGGGCTATATTGATGTTCATGGTGGTTCGTCCAGCAGTCGTCAGGTCCTGTCATGGCGCAGGTGATGCACACATCCTTGCCACGAGTTCCAGGCGGGCCGAAGGGATGCCAAGTTCAAATCTGGGAGGCCATAGCTTCTTCCCGACATCCTGATTGGCGAGATTGGGGGGGAAAGAGGACCTCGGATGGTCTCGGATGGCCACGGGTGAAGATGGTCAGCGGAGCTCCCTAGGGAGCTGCCATCCTGGGTGAGAAGTGTGAGCATTTGAGAGGAGCCCCCATTTCCATGTCCCCTCTCACCATCATCCCTCTCATGGGCCACCTGCATGTCACTGCTAGCAAGGAACTGGAGAGCAGTGAGGCCATGGGGACCCAAGTCTACGTTGACATCCTTCCTAGAGAGAAGATCAATGAGCCTCTGCCATCAGTTCTCCATAGCTAGCATGGTATACTAGCTGCTCCATGCTGTCGCGCATCCTTTCCATGGAAGAGCCTACAGTCGCTATCACCTACAACACGGTGTTGCTCATGTTGGAGATGGACTCCTCCATTCTCTGAACATTTGCAGACATCGCGGTCGCAAAATCTGTCAGAGCCTCCTGCACTTCTTGCTGCACCTCCAGGATCGCCCTCTTTCTGGATGCCCCCCCCCCCCAAGGCTCAGCCTCTGCACGCAGCTGAGCAGAGCTGGGAGCGTCCTGTTCCCGCCAGTGCGAAGTCTCCACAGCTGTCCCTGTCTCCATCATCTCCTCTTGCTCACTTGTGACTTGTGAGACATCAGGTGACAACACGACTCTATCTTGTGTGGCACCCAGCGAGGTGTGTGTATCTGCGCTGGTGCTGGGTGCGCTTATGTCTGGTGATGGTGCGCCCTCAGAAGCTGGAGGCTCCTCTCAGGGGTTGTCTTCCTCTTCCTCCTGGACAGTGGTGGGGGGGCGGGGGCTGGGGGCAGGCTCTAGATGGACCCGTGGGAGAGTATTTAGAAATATCATATCAAGACTGGAGAAACGATACCATTATGCACATGAGAAACATTCACTGGCTGCTGACATCAGTCCCTCTATAAAAGAAGTTATAAATTTATATTGCATCTTTCCCAACCACCGGATATCTCAAAGCATTTTACAGCCAATGAAGTACTTTTGGAGTGTAGTCACTGTTGTGATGTAGGAAACGCAGCAGCCAAGTTGCACACAACAAGCTCCCACAAACAGAACTGTGATAATGACCAGATAATCTGTTTGATAGTGACGTTGATTGAGGGATAAATATTGGCAATACACCAGGGATAGCTCCCCTGCTCTTCTTTGAAATAGCACTATGGGATCCTTTACATTCACTTGAGCGAGAAGACAGGACTTTGGCTTTACGTCTCATCTGAAAAACGGCACCTCCAACAGTGCAGCACTCCCTCAGCATTGCACAGGACTGTTAGCCTAGATTTTTCATGCTCAAGTCCCTTGGAATGGGACTTGAACCCACAACCTTCTGACCCAGAGGTGAGTGTGCTACCCACTGAGCCGCAGCTGACATTTACATGAGGTAATGCTGTTTGCCGTGTGGCTGTATGAGATGTAATTCTGTCACCAGGTTGCTGAGATGTCCCCCTCTCTCCGTCCCCATCGTCTCCCATCTGAGACATCCAGGGCGACCTCCTCTGCTGGATTCAACATGTCCAATGATGGAGGGCCATCTCCGGTTCTCTCCCTCTTCAACTGCAGGGATGGAAAGAAGAGAAGTTTAAGTGAGAGGGATGGAATGAGTTTAAGGAATGGATGGTTTACATTTGTAGAGGGTGACTATGAGGGAGTGGGATGCCAATGCCAAGTGGTCTCCTTGTGTGTTGTTAGTTGGTATGATTGTATTAGGATGAGGGCGAGTGTGAGGAGTGGTTAGTCAGATGGGGATAGGATTATGTAGATAGGGAAAGAGGGATGGGTGGATGTGCAAGATATGTTGGTGTGAGTAATGATGTGCAGGAACAAGATGGAGATGTGATGAGAGGCGCAGCAGGATAAAGTTGCGTGTTTGTGGGAGATTCCCTTTCGTATTGTGGCTGGGAACCCTTGTGTTCAGAGGCTGTTCAGAGAAGGTTCACCAGGTTGATTCCGGAGTTGAGGGGGTTGACTTATGAGGATAGGTTGAGTAGGTTGGGCCTTTACACATTGGAGTTCAGAAGAATGAGAGGTGATCTTATTGAAACTTATAAGATGATGAGGCAGTTCAACAAGGTGGATGCAGAGAGGATATTTCCACTCATAGGGAAACTAAAACTAGGGGACATAGTCTCAGAATAAGGGCTGCCCATTTAAAACTGAGATGAGGAGAAATTTCTTCCCTCAGAGGGTTGTAAATCTGTGGAATTCTCTACCCCAAAGAGCTGTGGAGGCTGGGTCATGAAATATATTTAAGGCAGAGATAGACAGATTTTAGAGCGATAAAGGAGTAATGGATTATGGGAAGTGGGCAGGGAAGTGGAACTGAGACCATGATCAGATCAGCCATGATCTTATTGAATGGCGGAGCAGGCTCGAGGGGCAAAATGGCTTACTCCTGCTCCTATTTCTTATGTTCTTATGTGTTAATGGCTGAGTGCAGTTGGAGAGTCCTTGTGTGAATGGCTGAGTGTGAATTCAGGAATTACATGCATGAATCACAATATGCAATTGGAGTGCTTGCATGCTAATGGCAGTTTGAGTTTGGACTATGAGTGCTCAGAGTTGTACAATTTTGGAATATCTGTATTAATAGCAAGCGGAGGTTGACATCTCCTTATATTAATGACAGCATAAGTTGCAGCATTTGTGGGAATGTCTGCTTGTTAATGGTATTATGAGGTTGGAGTGTCCTTGTGTGGATGGCAATGCGAGCTTTGAATTTGCATGCGATAATGACTGTGTCAGGTGGACTGTCACTCTGAATGGCAGTATGACACTGTAGTGTTCATGCTAATGAGGTTGGGGTATGTAAATTAAGAACATTGAGCGATTGCAGTGTGTTACTGGCAGTGATGAGGTTGGACAGCATAGAGCAGTAAATGCTCATGCCATATTGTGCTGTGTGTGAAAGATTATATCAATGTGATCATCGTTGGTTTGAATTAGCTAATATCAAGTGGGGCATAGCTCAGGTGCTCTTCCTCCACTGCCTCTCTTCCGATGTCCAGCTGGGCGGGACTGTCCTCACCTGGTTCCATTCCTACCTATCCAATCGTGGCCAGAAAATCTCCTGCAATGGTTTCTCTTCCCGCTCCCAAACGTTACCCCTGGAATTCCTCACTGACATATCCTTAAACCTCTCTAAACCTCTCCTCTTCTCTACCTCTCTGAAATGGGAATTAAAGAGTTAAACACGTTTTAGATTGGGAGGAAAAAACACAATTTGCTGATGTGGTGAAATTAGCAGGTGCAACTGTAGGACAATGGTGCAATTCCTGTTATTCAGAGTTAATGGCTTACGAAGTGGCTTCCTGTTGTTATTCAGAACTAAGAAATAGATTCCTGTTATTGGCAGGGGGCAGGATGCAGGATACATATGTTCATACCCAAGGAGGATGTTGAAACAATTGTCACGCGATAGAAAGACTGATCAATGACAGCATAAATGATGACTTTGCAAATAATTCTGTATAAAAGAAGCAGCTCCTAACGTATTCGATGAGAACGGTTGGGAAGGCATCAGTTAAGGAACTGGTGCAGACTGTGTCTCCCTTGATCAAGCAATTAAACAATTCTTTTCTCCACAACAGGCCTGTGTTGAGTGTCTTTGTCAATACTCCACATCACTCTCTCTCCTCCTTTAAGACACTCCGTAATACCTACTTCTTTGACCAAGCTGTTGGTCACCTGTCCTAATATCTCCTTATGTGGCCCAGTGTCCAATTATGTTTCATAACCCCCTGTGAAGCACCTTGGGATGTTTTACTATGCTAAAGGCACTATATAAATCCGAGTTGTTGTTGTTGCTACAATTGAAAGAAAGAAAGATAGACTTGCATTTCGATAACACCTTCATGACATTTTTTTTATTTGTTCATGTGATGTGGGCGTCGCTGGCAAGGCCAGCATTTATTGCCCATCCCTAATTACCCTTGAGAAGGTGGTGCTGAGCTACCTTCTTGAACTGCTGCAGTCCTTGAGGTGAAGGTGCTCCCACAGTGCTGTTAGGGAGGGAGTTCCAGGATTCTGACCCAGCAACGATGAAGGAACGGCTGATATATTTCCATGCCGGAATGGTGTGTAACTTGGAGGGAACATGGAAGTGGTGATGCTCCCATGCGTCTGCTGTCCTTGTCCTTCTAACTGGTCGAGGTCGCGGGTTTAGGATGTGCTGCCGAAGAATGTTAAGAAAAAAAGGTTTTATTGGAGACAGAGTGAAGCATTTGGCTACTTAAATGCTACTGCCACACCCTGGGAAATAGCGCACACCGCACATTCTTTGAGTGCAGGAACTTCCTACGGCTCAAGTGACTGCTCTGGACAATTTTTTCAAGCCCAGACCTTCAAGTAACATTTCCCGCCTGCGATTTCTGCAGGAGCTGCTCTTTGCTGCCCGTGTCCGAACTTGCACCAAGTCCCGCTTACCAATCACCCCTCTGCTCGCTTACCTACATTGGCTCCTGGTTAGGCAACGCCTCGATTCCAAAATTTTCATCCTTGTTTTCAAATCCCTCCATGACCTCCCTACCTCTGTAATCCCCTCCAGCCCCACAACCACTCCACCCTCACCGCCCCCCCCCACCCCCCGAGATGTCTGCACTCCTCGAATTTTGCTCTCTTGAGAATCTCGGATTATAATCACTCAACCATTGGTAGTCGTGCCTTCTGTTGCCTGGGCCCCAAGCTCTGGAACTCCCTGCCTGAACCTCTCCAGCTCTCTATCTCTCTTTCCTCCTTCAAGACGCTCCTTAATACAGACCTCTTTGACCAAGCTTTTGGTCACCTGCGCTAATTTCTACTTATGCGGCTCGGTGTTAAATTTTTATTGCATAATATTCCTGTGAAGCGCCTTGGGATGTTTCACTACTTTAAAAGCTATATAAATTCAAGTCATTGTTGTGTTCTGGAAGTGCCTGATCACAGAATCGGTCTTTCTATTCCTTCCTTCGAATATCAAGCCTCTGCAACCGTAACTTTGCAAGAGTCAGTGAGGAAAAGAGAGACGAAAATTGGATGTTGAAGTGAATGATATGTAAGTGGTAAAATCATTACTAAATGTTCCCAACAGTACATCCTTAGGTACACTGCTGCAGTTTATTGACTTGTCACTAATGCCAAGGACAGGATCAAATTGGGTTACTGCATTATTGCACTGTGCTGATTTGGCTCAATGGCATCAGCATAATAAATAATTGTCAAAGGAAAACAGAGTTAGCAATTAAGATAGGGGCTCTTGCTCCTTCGGACCGCACCAGGAAAGATTTTCTTGAACAAAAGTAAAAAAGATACATGCCTCGTATGGGCCTCTTCTGGCCCCGATCCTCTTTCAACAATAACAATGTGTACTTATATATCCTTCCTCTTCAAAATCCCACTAGCAAGGCCTCAAAGGACAACAACAACTTGTATTTATATGGTACCTTTAACGTAGTAAAAGGCACTTCACAGGAGCGTTATTGACACCGAGCCACATAAGAAAGTTTGGTCAAAGAGGTGGGTTTTAAGGAGCGTCAACAAGGAGGATAGAAGGTAGAGAGGCAGCGAGGTTTATGGATGGAGTTCCAGAGCTTGGGGCCTCGGCAGCTGAAGGCAAATAGTTAAGCGACTAAAATCAGGGATGCTCAAGAGGGCAGACTTAGAGGATAACAGACGTCTCAGGGGTTATGGGGCTGGAGGAGATTACAGAGATAGGGAGGGGTGAGGCCATGGAAGGATTTGAAAACAAGGAGAGTTTTAAAATGGAGGCGTTGCTTAAGCGGTGATTTTAAGTGGCTTCCCGCCCGATTTCACCAGGTGAGTAGGGTTAAAATCACGCCTTGATCTGTTCTAAAACAGCAACAGAAAATGGCCCTTCAAAGATTTCCTGAAAACTTGCGCAAAAGATCAAGGAAATTTTGGGCAAAGGTGACTTGTGTCCGTTTATAAGCTACACTTGAATGTCCTGAATTTTGTTTTTTAAGCTGAGTCAGCAAAACGTCCACCGAAACACTCCGCTGCTCATTAGCATAGTCCAGCCCCCACGCAAAATTTTGAACGGACTGTAAATTTATGCCTAAAATTTGCAACGGGACCCAAAGTCTTATTTCTGGTGTTCTATGATCATTTGTCTTTCTGTGATTTTGTTTTTTATCTCTCCTCACTGTGACCTACAATGTATATTTGCTGTACCTTTAAATTCACCTTCATGGTTTCAGAATAATTGCATTAAAAACTCAATAATTTTCATGATTGCATTTTCTGTCAGATGAGACGTTAAACCGAGGCCCCATCTGCCCTCTCAGGTGGACGCAAAAGATCCCATGGCATTATTTCGAAGACGAGCAGGGGAGTTATCCCCGGTGTCGTGGCCAATGTTTATCCCTCAGTCAACATAACAAAAACAGATTATCTGGTCTTTATCACATTGCTGTTTGCGGGGGCTTGCTGTGTGCAAGTTGGCTGCCGCGTTTCACAAATTACATAGGTTTACATGTAACCTTCAGGGCTGCTGACCGAGGGCCATGCGGCTCTTTGTCGGCTGGCATGGACACGATGGGCCGAAATGGCCTCCTGGGCTGTAACTTTCGATGTTTCTATGTTTCTACAGCAGTGACTACACTCCAAAAGTACTTCATTGGCTGTAAAGCGCTTTGAGACATCCGAAGGTCGTGAAAGGTGCTATATGAATGCAAGTCTTTCTTTCTTTAATTTTCACACATAAAGAGGAAGCTAAAGAAGCAATATGGCATGGTTTCGAAGCTTTCCTCAGGCTCCCATTGTGTACTCTGATTTCCATTTGCTATTGCACCGATATTCCTGTGTATGCTGCCGAGACTCTCAGGAAATTTCTAATCCACCAACAGGAAAATCGGCATGGATTTCAGAGTAACTTGCCAGTCGCGCAGTTTCAGGGATTTCCGCACCAATAGAAATCTAGTCCAATCATAATTACCACTTTCATTAGACTGTTCAAAGAAACATGAATTATTCATCCATAACTGCAGCTCTATTAGAACTATTCAGCTAATTAATATGTAACACGACAGTTGGGAATATTCTACTGCTTGGGCAGAATGGAGCAAGACAGATTGCTGAATAATATTGGGCTGAAATATTAGCATCAGAATAAATTTGGGACTTTTTTTTCACTTCATCCAGTGCGAGCACTCTGGGCACCTTTTTCCCCTTTTGCTTATTCATCATTTCTTCCTCATCGTTTAATTTCTCTTTTTTGCATATGCTACTACAGTTCGAAAGGACACAGAAGATAACTCGTAGGTAACTCGTGCAAATGGAACCCTGTACCTTTAAATTCACCTTCATGGTTTCAGAATGATGGCATTAAAAACTGAATAATTTCCAAGATTGCATTGTCTTTCAGATGAGACGTTAAACCGAGGCCCCGTCTGCCTTCTCAGGTGGACGTAAAAGATCCCATGGCACTAATTTGAAGAAGAGCAGGGGAATTATCCCCGGTGTCCTGGCCAATATTTCATCATCATCATAGGCAGTCCCTTGGAATCGAGGAAGACTTGCTTTCTCTCTTAAAATGAGTCCTTAGGTGGCTGTACAGTCCAATACAAGAACCCCCAGTCCCTGTCACAGGTGGGACAGATAGTGGTTGAGGGAAAAGGTGGGTGGTCTTTCCGCTACCTGCGCTTGATTTCTGCATGCTCTCGGCGATGAGACGTGAGGTGCTCAGCGTCCTCCCGGCTGCACTCCCTCCAATTAGGGCGGTCTTTGGCCAGGTACTCCCAATGTGTCAGTGGGGATGTAGCACTTTGAGGGTGTCCTTGTAATGTTTCCTCTGCCCACCTTTGACTCGTTTGCCACGAAAGGGTTCCAAGTAGAGCGCTTGCTTTGGGAGTCTCGTGTCTAGCAAGCGGATAATGTGGCCTGCCCAGCGGAGCTGATCAAGTGTGGTCAGTGCTTCAATGCTGGGGATGTTGGCCTGGTCAAAGATGCTAATGTTGGTGCATCTGTACTCCCAGGGGATTTGTAGGATCTTTCGGAGACATCATTGGTGGTATTTCTCCAGCGATTTGAGGTGTCTACTGTACATGGTCCATGTCTCTGAGCCATACAGGAGGGCGGGTATTACGACAACCCTGTAGACCATGAGCTTGGTGGTAGATTTGAGGGCCTGGTCTTCAAACACTCTTTTCCTCAGGCAGCCGAAGGCTGTACTGATGCACCGGAGGCAGTGTTGAATCTCATCGTCAATGTCTGCTCTTGTTGATAAGAGGCTCCTGAGGTATGGGAAATGGTCCACGTTGTCTAGGGCAGCGCTGTGGATCTTGATGACTGGGGGGCAGCACTGTGCGGCGAGGACAGGCTGTTGGAGGACCTTTGTCTTATGGAAGTTTAGCGTAAGGCCCATGCTTTCATTCGCCTCAGTAAATACGTTGACTATGACTTGGAGTTCAGCCTCTGTGTATACGCAGGCGCAGGCGTCGTCCGCGTACTGTAGCTTGACAACAGAGGTTGGGGTGGTCTTGGACTTGGCCTGGAGATGACGAAGGTTGAACTGGTATTGTACTTTAGTTCCACTCCAGTGGGGAGCTTGTTGACTGTGAGGTGGAACATGGCAGCGAGGAAGATTGAGAAGAGGGTTGGGAACAATGACGCAGCCCTGTTTGACTCCAGTCCGGATGTGGATTGGGTCTGTAATGGATCCGTTGGTAAGGATCACGGCCTGCATGTCGTCGTGGAGCAGGTGGAGGATGGTGACGGACATTTAGAGGCATCAGAAACGGAGGAGGACGCTCCATAGACCCTCGCGGTTGACAGTGTCAAAGGCCTTTGTAAGGTCGAAGAAGGCCATGTATAAGGGCTGGTGATGTTTCCTGCATTTTTCCTGCAACTGTCGTGCTATAAAAATCATGTCCATTGTGCCCCGTAGGGGACGAAATCCGCACTGTGACTCCGGGAGGAGCTCCTCAGTCACAGGGAGAAAACGGTTGAGGAGGACTCTAGCGACGACTTTCCCAGTGGCTGATAGCAGGGAGATTCCTCTGTAGTTGCTGCTTTCGGACTTGTCCCTTTTTTAAAGATGGTCACGATCACTGGGTCTCTGAGATCTCCCGGCATGCTCTCCTTCCTCCAGATGAGAGAGATGAGGTCATGTATTCGCGCCAACGCTGCCTCTCCGCCATACTTCAGTGCCTCAGTGGGAATTCCATCCGATCCCGTAGCCTTGTTGTTCTTAAGCTGTCTTATGTTTCAATATTTATCCCGTAATCAACATCACAAAAACAGATTATCTTGTTGTTGTGTATGCAATAACTGAGTACTGTTTAACTCCAACGGGTATGACCTTGGCTCTGCTTTATTAAGGCCCAAAGTGAATAATATGCAAAATAGCTGGCCTTTTATACTTGGGCTGCACACACATGGAAGCAAGTCATCCTCGATTCGAGGGACTGCCTATGATGATTATGCACCTACGTGCGTGCAGCCCAATGGCCTCAAACAGTGACGCCACCTAGTGGCTAGTGACCCCAAAAGTACATACATGACAATACATTAACACAGTCTTTTACAAATTGAGACGGTCCAGTGTTTTACACTCCTGGATTGACTGTCTCAGTTCAACTCCAGTGTTGGGTGAGTGTTCAGAGTCTGTTCTGACTGGTGGCTGGGTGGCTGACCTGGTGGGAGTGGCAATGGCCATGTCAGGGATTGAAAGTCCATTTTCATTGACCATGTCAGTGATTGAAAGTCCCAATTCACTGATGACCACTGATTCCTCTGATGACTGGGGGTAGGTTGGTTGGTCGTCGATTGTCTCTTCCTCTGACTGTTCCGGTTTGTCTGTGCCGCAGCCTTGTCTAATCCATATGTTTCCTGCATGTTTGCCCATTTTTGAGCTTGACAATAAATACTCTGTTGCCCTCCTTGGCCATGACAGTATCAGTGATCCACTTGGAACCCTGACCATAATTCAGAACATATACAGGATCATTTACAGAAATATCACGTGTCACAGCTGTTCGATCGTGATACCCTTGCTGACTTTGTCTTCTATATTCAACATAATTATTCAAGTCAGGATGTACAAGAGATAGTTTGGTCTTAAGACCTCTCTTCATCATTAGTTCAGCAGGTGAGACCCTGGTAAGTGTGTGTGGTCTTGTCTTGTAACTAAGCAGTATGCATGACAGGCGGGTTTGCAGTGACCCTTGGGTTACTCACTTTATACTCAGCTTTATGATTTGGACAGCCCATTGGATGCAGGTTTGAACGGTGCTGACCTTACATGTTTGATACCATTGAGTTTCATGAACTCTTGAAACTCCTGACTGGTGAAGCACGATCCGTTGTCGCTAACAACGGTGTCAGGCAGACCACGTGTCGCGAACATGACACTGAGATTCTCAATGGCAGCTGTGGATGTGCTGGATGACATGATTATACACTCTATCCACTTCGAATATGCATCCACCACAACTAAAAACATCTTCCCCAGGAAGGGACCTGCAAAGTCTATGTGGATCCTGGACCATGATTTTGGACGGCCACGACCACAGACTCAGCGGCGATTCTGCTGGTGCTTTGCTGAGCTGCATGCAAGTGTTGCACTGATGCACACATGATTCCAGCTCAGAGTCAATTCCCGGCCACCATACATGAGACCTGGCGATGGCTTTCATCATTACCATGCCGGGATGTGTGCTATGTAGCTCACGTACAAATTTCTCTCTCCCTTTCTTGGGCATAACAACACGATTGCCCCACAGTATACAATCCGACTGAATAGACAGTTCGTCTTTGCGATGAATGTAAGGTTTGGTCTCCTCACACTTTTGCTTGGGTATGGCAGGCCAATCACCTTTGAGGATGCAACAATTCACCACCGATAAAATCGAGTCCTGGCTGATCTTAACTTGTTGAGCTATGACAGGGGTTCCTTCACTTTCAAAAGCATCCATAACTAACAATAGGTCCGCCGGTTGTGGCGTTTCCACCTCCAGTGTGGGCAACGGCAGACGGCTCAAAGCATCAGCACAATTCTCAGTGCCAGATCTATGACAAATGACACAATCATAAGCGGATAATGTCAGCGCCTAACTCTGGATGCGGGATGAAGCATTGGTATTGATACCTTTGTTTTCAGAGAACAGTGAAATGAGCAGCTTGTGATCTGTCTCCAGTTCAAACCGAAGACCAAACAGGTACTGATGCATCTTTATAACCCCATACACACAGGCTAGTGCTTCTTTCTCCACCATGCTGTAGGCTCTTCCCGCTTTTGACAAACTTTTTGAAGCATACGCGACTGGTTGAAGTTTACCCGACTCATTAGCTTGTTGGAGTACGCAACCAATTCCATATGACGAAGCATCACAGGCCAATACTAAACGTTTACATGGGTCATTATGTACCCAGCAGCCAGTTAGAGCAAAGCAGATTTGTGGCTTTCTCAAAAGCTCTGTCTTGAGACGCACCCCACATCCAGTTGTTGCCTTTTCTTAGCAGCATGTGCAGTGGTTCTAATAAGGTGCTCAATTTAGGTAGGAATTTACCGAAGTAGTTGAGTAGACGCAGGAATGAACACAGCTCCGTCACATTCTGCATTCTTGATGTCCTTGGTTTTCGCGTCCGTGGGCCTGATACTGTCAGCAGCAATTTTCCTCCCCAGGAATTCGACCTCTGATGCCATGAAGACACACTTCGAGCCTTTCAGTCTCTGTCCCACTTTGTCCAGTTGATGTAGAACCTCTTCCAGGTTGGTCAGATGTTCCTCGGAGTCACGACCTGTGATTAGGATGTCATCTTGGAACACGACGGTTCTGGGAACGGACTTCAGTAGAATCTCCATGTTCCTCTGAAATACTGCTGCAGCCGAGCGAATTCCAAAAGAGCACCTGTGATAAATAACAGTCCTTTATGCGTGTTAATGCATGTAAGGCTCTTCGATGTCTCAACCAGCTCCTGTGTCATGTAGTCTGACGTAAATTCCAGTTTGGTGAACGACTTCCCCCTGGCTAGCGTTGCAAACAAGTCATCAGCCTTCGGTAACAGGTACTGATCCTGTTTCGAAATCCTGTTGATCGTAGCCTTGTAGTCTCCACAGAGTCTGACTGTGCCATCACTTTTCAGCACAGGAACAATGGGACTGGCCCATTTATTAAATTCAACCGGTGATATGATCCCTTCAAGCTGGAGTCTGTCGAGTTCGATTTCAACCTTCTCCCTCATCATATACAAACTGCCTGAGCTTTATGATGGACGGATCTTGCATCCGAGTCCACGTGGATCTGCACCTTGGCTCCTGTGAAGTTGTCGATGCCTGGTTCGAACAGCGAGGGGAACTTGCTCAATACTTGAGCACATGCCTTGATGTCATTCCAATTGCATCTGATTTTTTTCAAGCCAGTTCCTGCCGAACAGCTTTGGGCCATTGCCTGGGACAATCCATAGCGGTAACTCCTGAATTGCACCATCATACAACGCTTTAATTGTGGCACTGCCAATCACCGTTATGGGTTCTTTGGGGTATGTGCGCAACTTGGCATTGACTGGGCTCAACCTGGGCCTCACAGCCTTGATATCCCACAGCTTGTCGAATGCCCTCTGGCTCATTATCGATTGACTCGCCCCCGTGTCCAGTTCCATTGATACCGGCACCTCATTAAATTTCATGTTGATCATTATCGATTTGCTCTTAGTTAGGAACGAGTACAGTCCATACACTTCCTCCTCTGGTATCTCGGATTGAGTATCCGGATCTGCGCTAGTCTGACTATCATCCTCCATAGGTGTGTCGCAGCACGCTTGCTCATCTACGGACACTTGCGCTGGAGATGCCCCACTCTCAGACAGCCTTTGCAACTAAATCGGCACTGCTGGTGCCAGTGATTTCCCCCACAACACCAACACGGAGAAATCGGATGCATTCCCGCTGACGGACTTTGGGCAGCCACAGGTTTCACGTTCACAGTCGGGTGGGCCCTGCCTTGTGCCGCTCTGCCGAACGTCGAATCAAACATATTTACAGTACTTGCCGAGTTTCGATTTTTCTCCGATATCTGCTTTAGACTTCTATCCGTCGTCATGCATGACTGAGTGATTGTGATGGCCCTGTTCAAGTCCAACGTCTCCACCGCCAGTAGTTTACGCAGGATCACCTCGTGGTTGATGCCGATTACAAAGAAGTCCCGCAGCATGTCTGCCAACACAGCCCCAAACTTACACGGTCCCGCTAGACATCTCAGGTCGCCAATGAATTCTGCCGCATTCTGGCCCTCTGAGCGAACGTGCGTGTAAAATCTGTATCTTGAGAGGATGATGCCTTCGTCTGGCTAAAGGTGGTCTTGTACAAGTGTACACAATTCTTCATACATCTTCTCTGTTGGACTCACAGGCAAGAGTAGATTCTTTATCAGACCATTCATTTTTGGATAGCAAACCGTGAGGAACACCGCCCGGCCCCGATCTATGTCACATACCTCCTCCATTTTGTTGCCAATGAAGAACTGGCTCAAATGACTCACAAATTCTGCCCAATCTTCTCCTTCCACAAATCGCTCCAACAATCCAATTGTGCTCATTTTGAATGCAAAGGTTCTTGTTGCCTCATTGCCAAATGTTGTGTATGCAATAACTGTTAGACTGAGTACTGTTTAACTCCAAGAGGTATGACCTTGGCTCTGCTTTATTAAGGCCCAAAGTGACTGCACACATGTGCGTGCAGCCCAATGGCCTCCAGCAGTGACGCCATCTATTGGCTCGTGATCCCAAAAGTACAGACATGACACTTGTCGTTATTATTGTGTTCCGAACACAGATGAGGCAGCACACAGTGACCTTAAAGTAACAATGACCTCAGTCTTTATTAAGACACTCCAGAGTGAGGAACAGGCCTTAGGGGCCGGCTTATATACAGTGCTCCCAAGGGATGCTGGGATTCCTTGGGACTTCAGGCGATGAGCTCCCTGGTGGCGGAACATGGGAGTGCATGCTTTATAGATACAAACATCACTCCTCCGCAAAATTAAAGTGAAAACTATTTTCAAGGTGAGGCGGTCGGGAGCCTTTCTTTCCCTGGTGGACCGCCTCGGTACAAATGTCTGTTCTGGTGTGTTGGCTGTGCCTTCACCGGGCTGGCGTGTTGTTGGCCCTGCAGAGCTGTTGGGCGTGATGGGTTCGATTTCCTGGTCCGGGGTGGTGTCGTTGATCCTTTGGGTGTGTGCTGTAGGTTCGCAAAAGCTAGTGTCTGCTGTGGGTTGTTCAGGGCAGTCTGTGAACCGCAGCCACGTTTGGTCCAGGTGCTTTCTGCAAATTTGTCCATTATCTAGTTTGACTACATACACCCGACTCCCTTCTTTAGCTATCACCGTGCCCGCGATCCACTTGGGACCATGTCCATAGTTTAGCACATACACAGGGTAATTCAGATCAATTTCCCGTGACACAGTGGTGCGACCATCGTTTACATTTTGTTGCTGCCGCCTGCTCTCTACCTGATCATGCAGGTTGGGGTGAACCGTGAGAGTCTGGTTTTAAGTGTCCTTTTCATGAGTAACTCAGCTGAGGGCACCCCTGTGAGTGAGTGGGGTTTCGTGCGGTAGCTGAGCAGTACTCGGGACAGGTGGGTTTGGAATGAGCCTTCTGTGACTCGTTTAAGGCTCTGTTTGATGGTTTGTACTGCCCGCTCTGCCTGCCCATTGGAGGCTGGTTTAAACGGGGCCAAGGTGACATGTTGAATCCCATTGCGGGTCATGAATTCTTTAAATTCCGCACTGGTGAAACATGGCCCGTTGCCACTGACCAGTATGTCAGGCAGGCCGTAGGTGGCAAACATGGCCCTCAGGCCTTCAATGGTGGCGGTGGCGGTGCTTCCCGACATTATTTCACATTCAATCCATTTTGAAAAAGCATCCACCACCACCAGGAACATTTTACCGAGAAACGGGCCCGCATAGTCGACATGGATCCTTTACCATGGTCTGGAGGGCCAGGACCACAAACTTAGTGGTGCCTGTCTGGGCACGTTGCTCAACTGAGCACATACGCTGCATTGCCGTACACAGGACTCTAAGTCAGAGTTAATACCGGGCCACCACATGTGGGATCTGGCTATCGCTTTCATCATTACTATACCCGGGTGTGTGCTGTGGAGATCCGAGATGAACGTCTCCCTGCTCTTTTTGGGTAGCACTACGCGGTTACCCCACAACTGGCAGTCTGCCTGAATGGACAGCTCGTCCTTTCGCCTCTGTAACGGCTTGATTGGCTCTTGCATTTCAACGGGGATGCTGGCCCAGCTCCCATGCAGTACACAGTTTTTTTACTAGGGACAGCAGAGGATCTTGGCTGGTCCAAGTCCTAATCTGGCGGGCTGTGACAGGTGATTTATCATTTTCAAACGCTTCCATGACTATTAACAAGTTTGCGGGCTGCGCCACCATCAACAAGTTTGCAGGCTGCACCTATTCTACCCCCGTGGTGGGCAATGGTAGCCGACTGAGAGCATCCGCACAGTTCTCGGTGCCTGGCCTGTGGCGGATGGTATAGTTATACGCTGATAGCACGAGTGCCCACCTTTGTATGCGGGCTGAGGCATTAGTATTTATCCCCTTGTTTTCAGCGAAAAGGAATGTGAAGGGCTTGTGATCGGTTTCCAGCTCAAATTTGAGGCCAAACAGTTACTGATGCATTTTCTTTACCCTGAACACACATGCTAATGCCTCTTTCTCAATCATGCTGTAGGCCCTCTCAGCCTGAGACAAGCTCCTGGAAGCATAGGCGACAGGTTACAACTTCCCCGCAATGTTAGCTTGTTGTAATACACACCCGACTCTGTACGATGACGCGGCACATGCTAGCACAAGTCTTTTACACGGATTATACAATACAAGCAGCTTGCTGGAGCATAAAATGTTTTTGGCTTTCTCAAAATCAATTACTTGTTTTTTTCCCCATACCCAGTTCTCACCTTTGCACAATAACACATGTAGGGGCTCTAAAAGGGTGCTTAAACCCAGTAGGAAGTTGCCAAAATAGTTGAGGAGTCCCAGAACGACTGCAGCTCCGTGATGTTCTGTGGCCTGGGTGCGTCCCTCATAGCCTCTGTCTTGGCATCTGTGGGCCGAATGCTGTCTGCCGCGATCTTTCTCCCCAAAAACTGCCAAGATGACGCATTTCGACCTTTTCAGCCGCAGCCCTACACGATCCAGTCGTTGGAGGACCTGCTCCAGGTTTTGTACGTGCTTGACGGTGTCCCGACCCGTGACCAATATGTCGTCCTGAAAGACCACCGTGTTTGATACTGATTTAAGTAGGCTCTCCATGTTTCTCTGGAAGATCGCTGCAGCCAACCGAATTCCAAACGGGCATCTGTTGTAGATGAACAGTCCCTTGTGCGTGTTGATGCAGGTGAGACCCTTCGAAGACTCCTCCAGCTCCTACGTCATGTTGGCCAAAGTCAGGTCGAGCTTGGTGAATGTCTTGCCTCCTACCAGCGTCGCAAATAGGTCATCTGCCTTAGGTAGCGGGTATTGGTCCTGTAGCGAGAAACGATTAATAGTTACTTTATAATCGCCGCAAATCCTGACCGTGTCATTACTTTTGAGAACTGGAACAATCGGGCTGGCCCATTCACTGAACTCCACTGGGGAGATGAT
The DNA here is from genome assembly GCF_044704955.1 of Pristiophorus japonicus. Taxonomy (NCBI): domain Eukaryota; kingdom Metazoa; phylum Chordata; class Chondrichthyes; family Pristiophoridae; genus Pristiophorus; species Pristiophorus japonicus. Next base: position 28,073,892 of record NC_091979.1, on the reverse strand, counting down.
GCCCTCGCATTGCAGCCTGTCCAGCTCGATTTCCACTCTCTCCCTCATCATGTGAGGTACCGCTCGTGCCTTGTGGTGAATGGGTCATGCCTCTGGGACCAAGTGGATCCGCACCTTCACCCTGGAAAAGTTTCCAATGCCTGACTCAAAAAGGGAAGGAAATTTGTTAAGAACCTGGGTACATGAGGCCTCATCGACATGTGATAGCTCTCGGATGTCATCCCAGTCCCAGCGGATTTTGCCCTGGCAGCTCCTTCCAAGTATTCACTGGAGTTCAGAAGAATGAGAGGGGACCTCATAGAAACGTTTAAAATTCTGACGGGGTTAGACAGGTTAGATGCAGGAAGAATGTTCCCAATGTTGGGGAAGTCCAGAACCAGGGGACACAGTCTAAGGATAAGGGGGAAGCCATTTAGGACCGAGATGAGGAGGAATTTCTTCACCCAGAGAGTGGTGAACCTGTGGAATTCTCTACCACAGAAAGTTGTTGAGGCCAATTCACTAAATATATGGTGAGAAAGCAGGAATGGGGTACTGAAGTTGCATGTTCAGCCATGAACTCATTGAATGGCGGTGCAGGCTAGAAGGGCCGAATGGCCTACTCCTGCACCTATTTTCTATGTTTCTATGTTTCTAGTGTGGGGCCATCGCCCGGGACAATCCAGAGTGGCAGTTCGTGCACCGTGCCCTTGTAGGTGACCTTGACCATGGCGCTGCCCAGGACAGTGATAAGCTCTTTGGTGTATGTTCTCAATTTCGTGTGGATGGGGCTCAGGGCTGGTCTGAGTGCCTTGTTGCACCACAGTCTCTCAAACATCTTTTTATTCATGATGGATTGGCTAGCGCCAGTGTCCAGTTCCATGGCTATGGGTAAGCCATTCAATTTTACGTTTCACATCATAGGTGGACATTTCATCGAAAATGTGTGCACCCCATGTACTTCAGCATCTGACTCCTCTCTCTGAGGCTCGAAATTGCTTTGATCCACCATGGACTGATCTTCCTCTGCCACGTGGTGGTTAGCAGGTTTTGCAGCTCGTTGGAGATGCCCCATTGTTCCACAGCTCTTGCAAACATACCCTTTGAAGTAGCATGAATAGGCTGAACGGAAGCCTCCACAACGCCAACAAGGTGTGAATTGCCTTGCATTCATCCTTTGTTGGGGACTCTGAATCATCTGGGTCACCTGAGGCCTGCTGGCAGTTGCAGACTCATGGGTTCTGCCCTGTACATTTCTGGTCGCAAACACAGTTAAAGTTAATTTATGAACATTGCTAGCACTGATGTGCTGAGAGATTTGTTTGGTGTTATCATTGGTGGACATAAACCCTGTGCTATCGCAATGGCCTTACTGAGGGTCGGTGTCTCTATCGTCAAAAGTTTTCGTAGGATGGTCTCGTGGCCAATGCCCAGTACAAAAAAGTCTCTGAGCATTTGCTCCAGGTAGCCATCAAACTCACATTGTCCTGCAAGTCGCTTTAGCTCGGCGACGTAGCTCGCCACTTCCTAACCTTCAGATCGCTGGCACGTATAGAACCGATACCTCGCCATCAGCACGCTCTCCCTCGGGTTAAGATGCTCCTGAACCAATGTACACAGCTCCTCATACGACTTATCTGTGGATTTCACTGGAACCAAAAGATTCTTCATGAGGCTGTAGGTCGGTGCCCCGCAGACTGTGAGGAGGACCGCTCTGCTTTTTGAAGCGCTTCCTTCTCCATCCAGCTTGTTGGCTACAAAGTACTGGTCTAACCATTCGACATAGGCTTCCCAGTCCTCACCATCTGAGAACTTCTCCAGTATGCCCACAGTTTGCTGCACCTTTGCATTGGATTCGTATTCTCGTCGCCAGTTATTGTGTTCCTAACACAGATGAGGCTGCACACAGGGAGGTTAAAGTAACAGTGACCTCAGTCTTTAATAAGACACACCAGAGTGAGGAACAGGCCTTAGGGGCCAGCTTATATAAAGTGCTCCCAAAGGTTGCTGGAATCCCTTGGGACTTCAGGGGATGAGCTCTGGTGGTGGAACATGGGAGTGCATGCTTTACAGATACACAACAGTTGTCACATTGCTGTTTGCAGGAGCTTGCTGAGAGACAGGCAGAGGTACATAAAGGAGGTAAGTGCTGCAGCATGACTATGTGGTAAAAAATTTAACACTGGCATAGAATCAGAAATGTCAGCACTAAAGGCCATTGTGCCTGTGCCAATGCCAACTTCATTGTATCTACCTTATAGTGTCAGCTGTGTATCAATGGGAAGCACACTTGCTTCTGAGTCAGAAGCTTGTAGGTTCAAGTCCCAGTCCAGAAACTTGCAGCAGAAAAAATCTCAGCTGACACTCCAATGCAGAGCTGAGAGAGTGCTGCACTGTTGGAGGTGCTGTCTTTCAGATGAGACATTAAATTGAGGCCCCATCTGCTCACTCTAGTGGATGTAAAAGATCCCATGGCACTATTTTGAAGAAGAGCGGGGGATTTATCCCCACTGTCCTGGCCAATATTTATCCCTCAATCAACAGAACAAAAAATCAGACTATCTGGTCATTATCACATTGCTGTTTGTGGGAGCTTGCTGTGCGCAAATTGGCTGCCGCGCTTCCCACATTACAACAGTGACTACGTTCTAAAAGCACTTCATTGGCTGTAAAGCGCTTTGAAACATTCAGTGGTCGTGAAAGGCGCTATAGAATTCTAAGTCTTTCTTTTTTTCTCAACCCATTTCCCTTCCTTTTCCCGAACGCTTTCATCTTTTGCTTCTTAAAGTGTTTGTCTAATTCCCCCTGAGATGTGGTGATTGATCCGGTTACCTCGTGGTAATGCATTGCATAATCTAATAACCCTGTGTGTGAAAAAGATTTGGATGGCCATAAAAGATCACATGTTACTACTTGAAGAAGAGCAGTTCTCCCTGGTGGTGTGGCTGATATTTATCCCTCAACTAACATCACTAAAACAGATTATCTGGCCATTTTTCACATCATTTTTCAATTCGCCCGAGCTACAGGAGTTGTGCCAGAGCTTTGGAGAACTATTAACGTTGTACCATTGTTTAAAAAGGGAGGAAGGATACACTGAACAATTACAGGCCAGTTAGTTTAGGGAAAGTATAGGGACAGTATAATCCTTCATTTAGAAACACATGGATTAATCAAGGACAGTCGGCATGAGTTTGTTAAGGGAAGGTCGTGTCTGACTAACTTGATTGAGTTCTTTGAGGAGGTAACAAGGAGGGGCGATGAGGGCAGGGCATTTGATGTAGTTTACATGGATTTTAGCAAGGCTTTTAATGAGGTCTCACATGGTAGTCTGATCAAAAAGTAAAAGGCCATGGGATCTAAGGGAGGGTGGCAAATTGGATCCAAAATTGGCTCAATGGCAGAAAGCAAAGGGCAAAGATTGAGGGGAGTTTTGTGACTGGGAGGTTGTTTCCAGTGGGGGTCCGCAGGGCTCAGTGCTGGAGCCCGTGCTTTTTGTGGTACACATTGATGATCTAGACTTGAATATAGGGGGCATGATAAAGAAATTAACAGATGAGACAAAAATTGGCCGTGTGGTTGACAGTGAGGAGGATAGCTGCAGACTGCAGGAAGATATCGACGAACTGGTCAGTTGGGCAGAAAAGTGGCAAATGGAATTCAATCTGGAAAAGTGTGAGGTAATACATTTGAGCAGCGGCAATAAGGCAAGGGAATACACAATGAATGGGAGGATACTTAGTGGTGTGGAGGAACAGAGGGACCTTGGAGTATATGTCCACAGATCCTTAAAGGGAGCAGGAGAGGTCAAGAAGTTAGTTAAAAAGGCATACAAAATGCTTTACTTTATTAGCTGAGGCATAGAATACAAGAGCAGGGAAGTTATGCTAGAACTGTATACAACATTAGTTAGGCCACAGCTTGAGTACTGCGTGCAGTTCTGGTCACATTACAGGTAGGATGCGACTGCAGTAGAAAGGGTGCAGAGGAGATTTACGAGGATGTTACCAGGACTGGGAAACAATAGGTATGAGGAAAGATTGGATAAGCTGGGGTTGTTTTCCTTGAAAGAGAGGAGGCTGAGGGGAGATTTAATTGAGTGCATAAAATTATGAGGGCCAAGATAGAGTGGATAGGAAGGATCTAGTTCCCTTAGCAGAGGAGTCAATAATCAGGGTGTACAGATTTAAAGTAGTTGGGAGGAGGTTTAGAGGGAAGATGAGGAAACATTGCTTCACTCAGAGGGTGGTGGAGGTCTGGAACTCACTGCCTGAAAGGGTGGTAGAGACAGAAACCCTCATCACATTCAAAAGGTACTTGGATGTGTACTGAAAGAGCCATAACCTACAGAGTTACGGACCTCGTGCTGGAAGATGGGATTAGGCTGGGTAATTCTTTTTCGACCAGCATGGACACGATGGGCCGAATAGCCTCCCTCTATGCCGTAATTTTCGATGATTGTATTATTTCTATGATTGCTGTGTGTGGAACCCAGATTTGTGCAATTTGGCTACCAAGTTTCCTGAATTACACCAGTGACCACACTTCAAAAGTACTTTAGCAAAATAGTGTGAATGTTGGAAATCTGAAGTCAAAACAGAAAGTGCTGGAAACACTCAGCGGGTCAGGCATCATCTGTTGAGAGAGTGTAGTGCATTTGCTTTCATGAGTTCTTTGCTTAAGTATTCACAGCTGCACATTTGCTGTACAGATCTAGCTGGTTTATTAGCAAAGGTTTTACAATCAATCTGAACCCTACCAGTTTATCCACCAGGTTCACAACTGCACTCCTCATCGTGGAGAACCTGAACTCAATTAACTGGGGTTTTATTGAGTATTGTGAACATTACGTGACTGGTTAAGCCAATCACAGTGCAACAGCTCCACAACTATTTTAAAAGTAACTTTCAACCAAGTGCCCCTTTTTTGTTGAGGGCACCAAAAATCATAAATTAACAATTGAACATTAATTGAACCTTGTCAAATCAAACCAAATTAAAATCCTGCTCCCTGTTGAAATGATGCACTTCAGTCCCTCTGGTGCTCACCTTTCGTGGAAGGCCGCGAGCATACGGGTGGACACCGCGTGCCCCATCTCCAGAGACCCCCTGGTTCGAACGTAACTGCAGCAGAGAGGCAGGCAGTCGGGCTGAACGACCCCCTCGACCGCGCGCTGCCTGGACCAGTTAATGGCCACCTTGGCCAGGCCCAGGAGCAGGCTTACGATGAGCCCTTCCGACGTGCCCGCTCCCTTCCGCACAGGATGCCCAAAGATCAGGAGCGTGAGACTGAATTGCAACCAGAATTTGAAGAGCAGCCCCTTCAAATATTGGGACAGGGGCTGCAACCTGACACACTCCATCATCATCATAGGCAGTCCCTCGGAATCAAGGAATGCTCTTAAAATGAGTCCTTAGGTGGCTGAACAGTCCAATATGAGAGCCACAGTCCCTGTCACAGGTGGGACAGATAGTTGCTGAGGGAAAGGGTGGGTGGGACAGGTTTGCCGCACGCTCTTTCCGCTGCCTGCGCTTGATTTCTGCATGCTCTTGACGATGAGACTCGAGGTGTTCAGTGCCCTCCCGGATGCACTTCCTCCCTTAGAGTGATCTTTGGCCAGGGACTCCCAAGTGTCAGTAGGGATGTTGCACATTTTCAGGGAGGCTTTGAGGGTGTCCCTGTAATGTTTCCTCTGCCCACCTTTGGCTCGTTTGCCTTGAAGGAGTTCCGAGTAGAGCACTTGCTTTGGGAGTCTCGTGACTGGCATGCGAACTATGTGGCCTGCCCATCGAAGCTGATCAAGTGTGGTCAGTGCTTCAAGGCTGGGATGTTGGCCTGATCGAGGACACTGATGTTGGTGCGCCTGTCTTCCCAGGGAATTTGTAGGATCTTGTGGAGGCATCGTTGGTGGTATTTATCCAGCGACTTGAGGTGTCTACTGTACATGGTTCATGTCTCTCAGCCATACAGAGGGGCAGTTTTACTACAGCCCTGTAGACCATGAGCTTGGTGGTAGTTTTGAGGGCCTGATCTTCAAACACTCTTTTCCTCAGGAGGCTGAAGGCTGCACTGGCACATTGGAGGCGGTGTTGGATCTCGTCGTCATTGAGGAGGCCTTTCAACCTGACTGCTCCCCTCCGCACAGGATACCCAAAGATCAGGAGCGTGGGACTGAAGTGCAACCAGAATTTGAAGAGCAGCCCTTTCAAATGTTGGAACAGGAGCTGCAACCTGACACATTCCACATAGACATGTAACACGGACTCTTCCAGACCTCATAAATTACGGGCGGCCTGGGAGTCCGTCAACCGACTTAAAAAACAAATGCACGGGACTGCTCCGTGCAATATGCTCCAGGCCAAGTCCCCAATAAATAAAGGGAGGATTCCCACATAGAGCAACAGCTCCACAACTATTTTGTTGTAATATTTTAATCAAGTGCCTCCTGATTAAAGGGGGGATCGTGGGGGGGGCACACTCCAAAAACTTTTCAGGTATCCCCTTGGGTTTTTTTGAGGGCACCAAAACACAAATTATACAAGTGCCCCCTGGCTAAAAGGGAGGAGGGCACTAAAAACCAGCAAATTAAACAAATTAACCATTAGACATTAAAATCAAATTAAAATTTGGTTGCCGGGGGTGATGATGCACTCCAGTCCCTCCGGCGCCCACCTCTCGCGGAAGGCCACGAGCGTACCGGTGGACACCACGTGCTCCATCTCCAGGGACACCCTGACTCGGATGTAACCGCGGAAGAGAGGCAGGCAGTCGGGCTGAACGACCCTCTCGACCGCCCGCTGCCTGGACCGGCTGATGGCTCCCTTGGCCATGCCCAGGAGCAGTCCTACAAGGAGGCCTTTGGACCTACCCGCTCCCCTCCGCACAGGGTGCCCAAAGATCAGGAGTGTGGGACTAAGTGCAACCAGAATTTGAGGAGCAGCCCCTTCAAATAATGGAACATGGTCTGCAACCTCACACACTCCACATAGGCTGCCTCCAGACCGCAGAAATTACAGGCGGCCTGGGAGTCCATGAACCGCCTTAAAAACCGAATGCACGGGACTGCTCCGTGCAACACCCTCCGGGCCAAGTCCCCAATAAATAAAGGGAGGACTCCCGCGTAGAGCAACAGCTCCACAACTCTTTTTGGGGACAAAAAGTAAACATTAAATCTAGTGCCCCCCGATCTGGGGGACACCCCAAACATTTCCCAAAGCCCCTTTTTGTTTTTTAAAATTTTTTTTTGTATTTTCTGTAGTTTTTTTTTTGTGTTTTTTTTTTGGGCTCTAAAACCATAATTTACAAGTGGCCCCTATAAAAGGGGAGGGGGACACTAAAAACCCGGCAATTAAAACAAATGAAACTTTTAAACATATAAAATCAAATTAAAATTTGGTTGCCGGGGGTGATAATGCACTCCAGTCCCTCCTGCGCCCACCTCTCGCGGAAGGCCGCGAGCGTACCGGTGGACACCGCGTGCTCCATCTCTAGGGACACCCTGGCTCGGATGTAAGCACGGAAGAGAGGCAGGCAGTTGGGCTGAACGACCCCCTCGACCGCCCGCTGCCTGGACCGGCTGATGGCCCTCTTGGCCGTTCCCAGGAGCAGTCCTACAAGGAGGCCTTTGGACCTACCTGCTCCCCTCTGCACAGGGTGCCCAAAGATCAGGAGTATGGGACTAAGTGCAACGAGAATTTGAGGAGCAGTCCCTTCAAATAATAGAACAGGGCTGCAACCTCACACACTCCACATAGGCCGCCTCCAGACAGCAGAAATTACAGGCGGCCTGGGAGTCCATGAACCACCTTAAAAACCGAATGCACGGGACTGCTCCGTGCAACACCCTCCGGGCCAAGTCCCCAATAAATAAAGGGAGGACACCCACGTAGAGCAACAGCTCCATAAACTGTGAGCATGCTCACAGGTGCATACATTACAGAGAGAAACAAGAGTTGACATTTCCGGTCGATGAGCTTTTATCAGAACATTAGCTCTGTTTCACTCTCCACAGATGCTGCCTGACCCACTGAGTATTTCCCGCACGTTATGTTTTTACTTCAAAAGTACTTCATTGACTGTAAAGCTCTTTGGGACTTCCTGAGGTCGTCAGGGGAGCGATAGAAATTAAAGTCTTTCTTATTCTTTCTTTCCATTGAATCGCTTGCTAACATTCTCTATTAACTGATGATTCTAGTCACTTGGATCACACTTCCTCCCCTCTCCCCATCCCCGCCCCCCACCCCCACTCCCATCCCTCCCCCACACCATGAGAAAGAGAAATGATTACGGAAATCATATCATTCAAGATGTTGGATGTCCATTTTACCTTGAGGCTTAAGTATTGCTTTACATGGGTGTTGGGTACAAGGCCACTCAATGCGTTGTAACCTGATTAGAACAGATAAAAACCCCATCAATCATATTGCCGAAAACTTTGAGTGCCAGTCGATGCTGAAATGTGCATCTTGTTGATTACACTGGTGCACCACTGCAGAAGATATATCATGCTTGAGTTCAAATCTGAAGGCACATTGAATTCACATTTGATTTTTTGTGGCACTGGCATTTTTCACATGGATGTCGATGGACGTGTGAAAACAGATTTAAAGACCAGCTTATATGCAATATAAATCCTTAAACAGTTTTATTATCTCCACTACTGCAAAGCACAAGCTGTTCGATTTGGCTCTTGACGGGAGCCTTGTGGGATGAACTCACTGCAAATCCACACAATTATCGGCAGCAGCGGGGAATGTGTCATTTTGCAAAGTTGAGTACACCAGTAAATATGGGATTGCGTACTTACTGCTGAAACTGTACGCACTGTTGGCAGTCTTGTACCGGCACAATCATGCCTGACAATCAAATGTGATTTGTCTTGGAGGAGTGGTAGTTAATTGAAAAGCATTCAAATGGAACTCACGAAACAGAATGAGAAGCTGGGACTGCAAAGTGGCAACATTTTTGTTTCCTCTCTCTTAAATATATCTTAATCTCTGCTTTAGGTCCCACCAAGCTCTTCATGATCTCATCAGCATAGGCAGTCCCTCGAAGCGAGGATGACTTGCTTCCACGCCAAAAAGGGATGAGTTCATAGGTGTTTCAATGAAGGACCTGATATTCCGCATCCCGAACTATATCTTGAAGGGTGGAAGATGCCTGTGCGTGGATTTTTTTTAACGAGTGGTGGCCGTTGCACACCAGCCACCACACGGGCTTGACAGAGCCAGGTCTTGGTCCAGTGGCAAGGATTACCAAAGTAGACTTGAGACCAGCTCTGCTGCACGGACCGAGTGCGTGCACATATCGCAGTGTGGGCTGGCCCGTGCTGCCCCTGGGCTCTCGCCTCTTCTGAGCGCCAAACTCACGCCTCTCCTGGGCCTCGGTCACTTCCCTCTCCAAACTCTTTCCGCTCCTTCGCCCCTCCTGCTGTGCCTGCCCGCGCTGCAATCAGCAACTTGGCTTCACAGCCATCATGATCTAACCACTAGGAGGTTATATCATGGAAACAGATCAGGGTGACCTTCCTTCTGATTTTACCGGCACATTGGACGCAAAATTGGCTGAGGGACTGTAAGCAGAGGGTAGCGGTGAACAGTGGGTTATCAGACTGGTGGGAAGGTAGACAGTGGCGTTCCCCAGGGGTAGGCATTAGGACCACTGTTCTTTTTAATGTACATTAATGACCTGGACTTGGGTACCGAGAGGCATAATTAGAACATTTTCAGATGGCACGAAACTCAGAAATGTATGAATAGCAAGGAGGATAACAACAGACTTCAGGAGGACCGAGACGGACTGTTGAAATGGGCAGTCATGTGGCAGATGAAATTTAATGCAACGAAGTGTGAAGTGTCGCATTTTGGAAGGAAGAATGAGGAGACGCATTATAAGCAAAAGGGTACAATGTTATGGAGGCTGCAGGAACAGAGGAATCTGAGGGTTCACGTACTGAAATTTTTGATGGTGACTGGACAAGTTGAGAAGGCTGTTAAAAAAGTATGTGGGATCCTTGACTTTATAAATAGTGACATAGGCCGGAATTTTCTGCGGGGATGATTGAAGGCAGGTTGGGTGGTACATTTCAAATATCTTATAACTGTACAGGTTGATTGTTCCACACCTGGACTACTGCGCACAGTTTTGGTCTCCTTATTTAAGGAATATACTTGCATTGGAGACAGTTCAGAGAAGGTTCACCAGGTTGATTCCTGAGATGAAGGGTTTGCATTATGAAGAAAGATTGAGCAGATTGGGCCTATACTTATTGGAGTTTAGAAGAATGAGAAGTGATCTTATTGCAAAATATAAGATTCTGAGAGGGCTGGACAGGGTAGATGCAAAGAGGATGTTTCCCCTCGTCGGGGAATCTAGAACTAGGGGGCATAGTTTCAGAATAAGGGGCCACCCATTTAAAATGGAAATGAGGAGGAATTTCTTCTCTCAGAGGGTCGTGAATGTTTGTAATTCTCTGCCCCTGAGAGCTGTGGCGGCTGGGTCATTGAATAAATTTAAGGTAGAGATAGACAGATTTTTGAACGATAAGGGAGTCAAGGGTTATGGGGAGTGGGCAGGGAGGTGGCGTTTAGGTCAAGATCAAATCAGCCATGATCTTATTGAATGGTGGAACATGCTCGAGGGGCCAAATGGCCGACTCCTGGTCCTATTTCTTATGTTTCTTATGGGTCGGGAATCCGCCGTCATCCTGCCCCCCCGACAAGCCTTTCCCTCAGGTGCGTATGCCAACACAGCAGTGACTGAATGGCAGAGGCAGGCGAGCTAATTTAAATCATTATGAGGTACTTGTCAGACCCTTACGCGTCTTTATTACCCTACCTTTCAAATTTCCATATATGAGCATGGGAATCACGCCGCTCGGGAACCACATCTGTGAACCTGAGGTGGGAGTTGAGTGGCCATTGATCCAGCTCATTAGTGCACAGCATGGAAAGTACAATGAAAACTCCCACCTCACAGCCAGTGACTTTCCTCAGGCAGATGCAGTTGCTGAATGTATTGTCGGCACAGATTTAGCTTTCTAGTGGTTGCAAACTTTTCCAGCAACGTCGGCATCCACTGTCAGCTCATTGGTGGAACCTATCACATCATTGGCAGATCGCTTCTGTCACCTCTGCTTGACCTGCCATCTATTACATCAGAATGGGTGCCAGTTATATTCTCTCACTTTGGTCCTCAGAATCGGACCGTGATGAGCTTCAATACCAGCAACACCGGGGCACACCTGCAGCACCACCAACAACACCATCAACCTTCTCCTCAATCACCTGATGCTGCATAGGACAGAGAGCATCAGTGCAGGGCTACACCGCACTGGAGGCGATACCCCCAGCACAGGATATACAGGCAGAGGATGACCTTCCTCAACATGACTGAGCAGCAGTGCCAAGGAGGCTCAGGTTATCGCACCAGGTCATCGCAGACATTTGTAGCTTTCTGCAGGAAGACCTGCAGCCCAGAGGAACGGGTGGACGCGCCTTACCAGTGTCTGTCAAATTCCCCAGCGCCCTCAACTTCTTTGCCTCAGGCTCCTTCTAGGGATCTACTGCAGACATTTGCGGCATCTCGCAATCGGCCGCCCACAGATGCATCACACAGGTCACCGATGCCCTCAGCCAATTATATCAACATTGCCACTGGTGAAGCCAGTGTTACTGAATGGGCACTCTGCTTTGCCACTCTGAATGGCATCCCATGGGAGCAGGGTTCCATTGACTGCACACATGTGGCCATCAGGGCACCCCATCATCACCTAGAAGTCTTTGTTAACCGCAAGGGCTTCCCTTCCCTGAGTGTGCAGCTCGTCTGCAGTATTGTAAGATCATCATGCATGTGTGCGCCAAATTCCCTGGCAGCTATCATGACTCTTTCATGCTGTGCCAGTCCACCCTCCCTCAGTTCTTCACTCCTCCAAGCAGACTTTCTGGCTAGCTGCTTGGAGACAAGGGCTATCTGCTGAAGACATGGCTCAGGACACCCTTGAGGTGTCCAAATACTGAGACCGAGGAGAGATATAATGAAAGCCACATTTATAAGAACATAAGAACATAAGAATTAGGAACAGGAGTAGGCCATCTAGCCCCTCGAGCCTGCTCCGCCATTCAACAAGATCATGGCTGATCTGGCCGTGGACTCAGCTCCACTTACCTGCCCGCTCCCCGTAACCCTTAATTCTCTTATTGGTTAAAAATCTATCTAGCTGTGACTTGAATACATTCAATGAGCTAGCCTCAACTGCATCCTTGGGCAGAGAATTCCACAGATTCACAACCCTCTGGAAGAAGAAATTCCTTCTCAACCCGGTTTTAAATTGGCTCCCCCGTATTTTGAGGCTGTGCCCCCTAGTTCTAGTCTCCCCTACCAGTGGAAACAACCTCTCTGCCTCTATCTTGTCTATCCCTTTCATTATTTTAAATGTTTCTATAAGATCACCCCTCATCCTTCTGAACTCCAATGTGTAAAGACCCAGTCTACTCAATCTATCATCATAAGGTAATCCCCTCATCTCCGGAATCAGCCTAGTGAATCGACTGGCTGTGTCACAAAGCAGACAATAGGCATGCTAATGATGTGTTTCAGATGCCTTGAGAGATCTGGAGGAGCCTTTCAATACAAACCAGAGTCTCCAGAATCATCGTGATCTGCTGCGTCCTGCACAACAAGTCTAGCAGCAAGGATTAGCGCTGTATAAGGAGCCACGCTATGAGCGCACAGCCTCTTCAGTGGTGGAGGAGGAGGGGCAGGAGGAAATTGTGGACCAGCTCTCGCCAGCACCCGAGCACATTGCTGCCCGAGTGGCCAGGGATGGGCTGATCATGGCCAGATTTAGCTAACTTTACGCATTGCACCCATAAGGCTGCCATATTTTGTGCCAGGTTGGCACCACCCTACAGCAGCACCATAAAGCATCTTGGCAATGCTCAAGCCATTCCTTTTACACTGACCACCATTGCTGGAGGTACAGTTATCTCACCACTCACTCCAACTCACTAAGCCACTTCCAAAGGTGCACACAAATTTGTCCAAATGGTGAAAATAAAGTTTTTTTTTTTCTGTGACATCTCAGTAACGGAAACTTTACAGAAACATTTAACAAAACAGCCAAGTGGCTACCCTTGTGAATCTACTTCTGTTTCATCTTTCTCTTATGCATGTTTCTACAAAGTGCTACACCTGTGGCATCAGCAGAGGGAGAGGCAGCTGCTCACTTCTCTTCTATGACTGCACAGACCTTTTTGGCGGATGTCCTCTGGGTCGTGGAGCTTGTGATGGCCCCGCCAAAGTCTGCTCCTCCTGTGACGGTGCAGAGCCAAAGTCGGCCATCGCTGTCCGAGGACGCATCTGGGGCCGTGACAGAAATGGGGCAATGGTGGGGGAAGTGTGAATGCTTTGAGAGGAGCCCCCACTCCCATGTGCCCTCTCACCATCAGCCCTCTCATGGACCACCCCCACTTCCCTGCTAGCAAGGAGCTGGAGAGCATCTGCTCCAAATCAGTGGGGCCATGAGGAACCACTTCTATGTTGACCTGCTATTTGGGGCCAGGCTCAAACCTGGGGAGGTTTCTTCCACCCATTAGAAGGGCAGAGGAACTCCCTAGAGAATCAGAATGGTTACAGCACAGAAGGAGGCCATTTGACCCGTTGAGCCCTTGTCGGTTCTCTGCAAGAGCACTTCAGCTAGTCCCACTACCCCGCTCTTTCCCCGTTGCTCGGTAAATGTTTTTTCTTCAGGTATTTATCCAATTCCCTTTTGAAAGCCACAATTGAATCGGCTTCCACCACCCTAACCACTCGCTGCGTAAAAAAGTTTTTCCTTATGTCGCCTTTGGTTCTTTTGCCAGTCAACTTAAATCTGTGTCCTCTGGTTCTCGACCCTTCTGCCAATGGGAACAGTTTCTTTCTATCGACTCTATCTAGACCCCTCATGATTTTGAACGTAAAAACCGACTGGCAAAAGCTTCTATAGATATGTGAAGAGAAAAAGATTAGTGAAGACAAACATAGGTCCCTTGCAGTCAGATTCAGGTGAATATATAATGGGGAACAAAGAAATGGCAGACCAGTTGAACAAATACTTTGGTTCTGTCTTCACGAAGGAAGACACAAATAATCTTCTGGAAATACTAGGAGACCGAGGGTCTAGTGAGAAGGAGGAACTGAAGGAAATCCTTATTAGGTGGGAAATTGTGTGAGGGAAATTGATGGGATTGAAGGCGGATAAAGCCCCAGGGTCTGATAGTCTGCATCCCAGAATACTTAAGGAAGTGGCCCTAGAAATAGTGGATGCATTGGTGATCATTTTCCAACAGTCTATCAATTCTGGATCAGTTCCTATGGACTGGAGGGTAGCTAAAGTAACACCACTTTTTAAAAAAGGAGGGAGAGAGAAAACGTGTAATTATAGACCGGTTAGCCTGACATCATAGAAACATAGAAACATAGAAAATAGGTGCAGGAGTAGGCCATTCGGCCCTTCTAGCCTGCACCGCCATTCAATGAGTTCATGGCTGAACATGCAACTTCAGTACCTCATTCCTGCTTTCTCACCATACCCCTTGATTCCCCTAGTAGTAAGGACTTCATCTAACTCCTTTTTGAATATATTTAGTGGGAAAAACATTGGAATCAATTATTAAAGATGAAATAGCAGTGCATTTGGAAAGCAGTGACAGCATCAGTCCAGGTCAGCATGGATTTATGAAAGGGAAATCAATGCTTGACAAATCTTCTAGAATTTTTTGAGGATGTAACTAGTAGAGTTGACAAGGGAGAACCAGTGGATGTGGTGTATTTGGTCATTCAAAAGGCTTTTGACAAGGTCCCACACAAGAGATTGGTGTGCAAAATTAAAGCACATGGTATTGGGGGTAATGTACAGATGTGGATAGAGAACTGGTTGGCAGACAGGAAGCAGAGAGTTGGGATAAACGGGTCCTTTTCAGAATGGCAGGTAGTGACGAGTGGAGTGCCACAGGACTCAGTTCTGGGACCCCAGCTATTTACAATATACAGCAATGATTTAGATGAAGGAATTGAGTGTAATATCTCCAAGTTTGCAGATGACACTAAGCTGGGTGGCGGTGTGAGCTGTGAGAAGGACGCTAAGAGGCTGCAGGGTGACTTGGACAGGTTAGATGAATGGGCAAATGCATGACAGATGCAGTATAATGTGGATAAATGTGAGGTTATCCACTTTGGTGGCAAAAACACGAAAGCAGAATATTATCTGAATGGCGGCAGATTAGGAAAAGGTGAGGTGCAACGAGACCTGGGTGTCATAGTACATCAGTCACTGAAAGTTGGCATGCAGGTACAGCAGGTGGTGAAGAAGGAAAATGGTATTTTGGCCTTCATAGCTAGGGGATTTGAGTATAGGAGCAGGGAGGTCTTACTGCAGTTGTACAGGGCCTTGGTGAAGCCTCACCTTGAATATTGTGTTTAGTTTTGGTCTCCTAATCTGAGGAAGGATGTTCTTGCTATTGAGGGAGTGCAGTGAAGGTTCACCAGACTGATTCCCAGGATGGCAGGACTGACATATGAGGAGAGACTGGATCGACTGGGCCTGTATTCACTGGAGTTTAGAAGGATGAGCGGGGATCTCATAGAAACATATAAAATTCTGACAGAACTGGACAGGTTAGATGCAGGAAGAATGTTCCCGATGTTGGGGAAATCCAGAACCAGGGGACACAGTCTAAGGATAAGGGGTAAGCCATTGAGGACTGAGATGAGGAGAAACTTCTTCACTCAGAGAGTTGTTAACCTGTGGAATTCCCTACCGCAGAGAGTTGTTGATGCCAGTTCATTGGATATATTCAAAAGGGAGTTAGATATGGCCCTTATAGCTCAAAGGATCAAGGGGTATGGAGAGAAAGCAGGAAAGGGGTACTGAGGGAATGATCAGCCATGATCTTATTGAATGATGGTGCGGGCTCGAAGGGCCAAATGGCCTACTCCTGCACCTATTTTCTATGTTTCTATGTTTCTGTGAACACCTCTATCAAATCTCCTCTCAATTTTCTCTGCTCTAAAATGAACAATCCCAGCTTCTCCAGTTTATCCACATAGCTGAAGTTCCCCATCCCTGGAATAATTCTTGTAAATCTTTTCTGCACTCTCTCTGAGAACTTCACATCCTTCCTACAGCGAGGTGCCCAGAATTGGACACAATACTCCAGTTGAGGCCGAACCAGTGTTTTATTCAGGTTCGTCATAACTTCCTTTCGCTCATAATCTATGCCTCTATTTATGAAGCCCACGATTCTATATGCTTTTTTAATCACTTTCTCAACTTTTTCCTACTGGTTTCAAATACCAAGACATATAAGAACACTGAGATTTTCCAATACAATGGACTTTACTAAAAAGATTAAAAATAACTATAAATTCCAAGTTCAACACTACCAACTACAGATTTAAAATATCAAACAAAACTACAAATTATCCACTTTTACCGATTTCAGATTCAATACGTACATACAAGCAACTTCTTTGCTCTAAGTTAAACAGTTTAAGTACAATTAAAACAAATTCTACTTCTTGTAATAACTATGCACCCCCCATCAAGTTACTCGGTCATGTACAGCTCCTCATAACTTAATGCCTATTGGGCTTATATATATAGTCCGTCAAGTGAATAATTTGACTGAATTATACCTCTCAAATAGTTCTTCTTGCCAGCTTACCAAAAGTTCCCTCACAACGTCTGCTTCTAA
Organism: Pristiophorus japonicus; assembly: GCF_044704955.1. Classification (NCBI taxonomy): domain Eukaryota; kingdom Metazoa; phylum Chordata; class Chondrichthyes; family Pristiophoridae; genus Pristiophorus; species Pristiophorus japonicus. The sequence continues at coordinate 28,057,180 of NC_091979.1, read as the reverse complement.
AAGAAAGGAGATTTATTTTTCTTGAAGTCTTATAACCTGGCCCCTCCCGGCCACTCTGATGCCCAGTTTTTTTTGGCCGGAGATAACTTGACCCTTTGGCTGATTGGTCAACGCTGATGTCCTTTAACATGCCTCTTCATGTTTCAATTCAAACTTTACTCAGTTCTGTTAGACTTCCCGTCCCATTCCCCCGAAGGTCTTTTCAGACAGGTTACAGATGATTGTATGTCGCTCATAAGCCTGGGCTGCCACCTTCAGCGATTTGTGCACATATACTCCCAAGTCTCTCTTCATGCGCCCGCCCACTTTAGAATTGTACCCTTTAGTTTATATTGCCTCTCCTCCTTCTTCCGACCAAAATGTTTCATTTCACACTTTTCTGCATTAAATTTCATCTGCCACGTGTCCGCCCATTCCACCAGCCTGTCCATGTCCTCTTGAAGTCTATCACTATCCTCCTCACTGTTCGCTATACTTCCAAGTTTTGTGTCATCTGCAAATTTTGAAATTGTGCCCTGTGTCATGTATCTAGACATATTACTGCCTATACTATTACATACGATGTGTCACTAGAGGGAACTACTATGGGAAACTACAGTACACCAGCTATAAGGTCACTAACGTGTGCCACAGGAGTGGGAGACTTGTAGGTTACCTGTACGGGTGGGCCAGGCCTTGTATAAAAGGCAGACCACCATGTGTGATCCACATTCTGGAGTTAAATTAAATGGGCTAAGGTCACTACAGTTCAAGTACAATGCATTGCCTCGTGGAGTCATTATCAGAGCATCTAAAGACATAACACCGTGTATACCCACATCAAAGTCATTAATATCGAAACATAGAAATTTATAGCGCAGAAGGAGGCCATTTCGCCCCATCGTGTCCTAACCGGCTGACAAAGAGCCGCACGACCCTCGGTCAGCAGCCCTGAAGGTTACATATAAATCTATGAAGAATGAACAGTGGTGGAAAGGTAAAGAGCACTCAGCCAACCAGTTCACCCCACACAACTGCAACACCCCTTACACTGAAACATTCTACACTCTACCCCAACCAGAGCCTTGTGCTCTCCTGGGAGAGGTAAAAAACAGATAAAAGTCCAGGCCAATTTAGGGAAAAAAAATCTGGGAAAATTCATCTCCGACCCATCCAGGCGATCGAAACCAGTCCAGGAGCTCACCCTGGCTGTATTCAATTTCCTGCAGTACTTACCGTAATATCTGCGCCAGCCAACAAGAGCGTAATATCTCCAAGTTTGCAGATGACACTAAACTGGATGGCGGTGTGAGCTGTGAGGAGGACGCTAAGAGGCTGCAGGGTGACTTGGAAAGGTTAGGTGAGTGAGCAAATGCATGCCAGATGCAGTATAATGTGGATAAATGTGAGGTTATCCATTTTGGGGGCAAAAACACAAAGGCAGAATATTATCTGAATGGCGGCAGACAAGGAAAAGGGCAGGTGCAACAAGACCTGGGTGTCATGGTTCATCAGTCATTGAAAGTGGGCACACAGGTACAGCAGGCTGTGAAGAAGGCAAATGGTATGTTAGCCTTCATAGCTAGGGGATTTGAATATAGAAGCAGGGAGGTCTTACTGCAGTTGTACAGGGCCTTAGTGAGGCCTCACCTGGAATATTGTGTTCAGTTTTGGTCTCCTAGTCTGAGGAAGGACGTTTTTGCTATTGAGGGAGTGCAGCGAAGGTTCACATTAAGATGGATTGCAAAAGTTTCTGTAGATATGTAAAGAGAAAAAGGTTAGTAAAGACAAACGTAGGTCCCCTGCAGTCAGAATCAGGGGAAGTCATAACGGGGAACAAAGAAATGGCAGACCAATTGAATAAGTACTTTGGTTCGGTATTCACTAAGGAGGACACAAACAACCTCCCGGATATAAAAGGGGTCAGAGGGTCTAGTAAGGAGGAGGAACTGAGGGAAATCCTTATTAGTCGGAAAATTGTGTTGGGGAAATTGATGGGATTGAAGGCCGATAAATCCCCAGGCCCTGATGGACTGCATCCCAGAGTACTTAAGGAGGTGGCCTTGGAAATAGCAGATGCATTGACAGTCATTTTCCAACATTCCATTGACTCTGGATCAGTTCCTTTCGAGTGGAGGGTAGCCAATGTAACCCTACTTTTTAAAAAAGGAGGGAGAGAGAAAACAGGGAATTATAGACCGGTCAGCCTGACCTCAGTAGTGGGTAAAATGATGGAATCAATTATTAAGGATGTCATAGCAGCGCATTTGGAAAGAGGTGACATGATAGGTCCAAGTCAGCATGGATTTGTGAAAGGGAAATCATGCTTGAAAAATCTTCTGGAATTTTTTGAGGATGTTTCCAGTAGAGTGGACAAGGGAGAACCAGTTGATATGGTATATTTGGACTTTCAGAAGGCTTTCGACAAGGTCCCACACAAGAGATTAATGTGCAAAGTTAAAGCACATGGGATTGGGGGTAGTGTGCTGACATGAATTGAGAACTGGTTGTCAGACATGAAGCAAAGAGTAGGAGTAAATGTGTACTTTTCAGAATGGCAGGCAGTGACAAGTGGGGTACCGCAAGGTTCTGTGCTGGGGCCCCAGCTGTTTACACTGTACATTAATGATTTAGACGTGGGGATTAAATGTAGTATCTCCAAATTTGCGGATGACACTAAGTTGGGTGGCAGTGTGAGCTGCGAGGAGGATGCTATGAGACTGCAGAGTGACTTGGATAGGTTAGATGAGTGGGCAAATGCATGGCTGATGAAGTATAATGTGGATAAATGTGAGGTTATCCACTTTGGTGGTAAAAACAGAGAGACGGACTATTATCTGAATGGTGACAGATTAGGAAAAGGGGAAGTGCAACGAGACCTGGGTGTCATGGTACATCAGGCATTGAAGGTTGGCATGCAGGTACAGCAGGCGATTAAGAAAGCAAATGGCATGTTGGCCTTCATAGCGAGGGGATTTGAGTACAGTGGCAGGGAGGTGTTGCTACAGTTGTACAGGGCCTTGGTGAGGCCACACCTGGAGTATTGTGTACAGTTTTGGTCTTCTAACTTGAGGAAGGACATTCTTGCTATTGAGGAAGTGCAGCGAAGGTTCACCAGACTGATTCCCGGGATAGCGGGACTGACCTATCAAGAAAGACTGGATCAACTGGGCTTGTATTCACTGGAGTTCAGAAGAATGAGAGGGGAATTCATAGAAATGTTTAAAATTCTGATGGGTTCAGACAGGTTAGATGCAGAAAGAATGTTCCCAATGTGGGGTAAGTCCAGAACCAGGGGTCACTGTCTAAGGATAAGGGGTAAGCCATTTAGGACCAAGATGAGGAGAAACTTCTTCACCCAGAGAGTGGTGAACCTGTGGAATTCTCTACCACAGAAAGTTGTTGAGGCCAATTCACTAAATATATTCAAAAAGGAGTTAGATGAAGTCCTTACTAATAGGGGGATCAAGGGGGATGGCGAGAAATCAGGAATGGGGTACTGAAGTTGCATGTTCCGCCATGAACTCATTGAATGGGGGTGCAAGCTAGAACGGCCGAATGGCCTACTCCTGCACCTATTTTCTATGTTTCTATGTTTCTATCTCATAGAAACATATCAGATTCTGACGGAACTGGGCAGGTTAGATGCGGGAAGAATGTTCCCGATATTGGGGAAGTCTAGAACCAGGGGACATAGACTTAGGATAAGGGGTAGGTCATTTTGGACTGAGATGAGGAGAAACTTCTTCACTCAGAGAGTTGTTAACCTGTGGAATTCGCTGCCGCAGAGAGTTGTTGATGCCAGTTCACTGGATATATTCAAAAGTGAGTTTGATATGGCTCTTACGGTGAAGGGGATCAAGGGGTATGGAGAGAAAGCAGAAAAGGGTTACTGAAGGAATGATCAGCCATGTTCTTATTGAATGGCGGTGCAAGCTCGAAGGGCCGAATGGCCTACTCCTGCATCTATTTTTCTATGTTATCCAGCTCTAGGTCCATAACCCTGCAGGTTACAGCACATTAAGTTCCCATCTAACCATCTCTTAAAAGTGGTGAGGGTTTCTGCATCTACCACTCTTCCAGGCAGTGAGTTCCAGATCCCACAACTCTGTGTAAAGAAGCCCCCCCATCAAATACCCTCTAAACCTTCCACCAACCTCATAATAGACGCCTCCACCAATGGAAATAGGCCCTCACTTTGTCCAGGCTCCTCAATATCTTGAACACCTCAATGAGGTTTCCTATCCAATCTGTCCTCATAACTAAGATTCTCTATTCCAGGCAGCATCCTAGTAAATCTCCTCTACACCCTCTCTAGTGCAATCACGTCTTTCTTATAACACGCGACCAGAACTGCATGCAGTGCTCCAGCTGTGGCCTAACCAAAGTATTATACAATTTAAGCATAAACTCCCTGCTCTTATATTCTATGCCTCGGTCAATAAAGGCAAGCATTCCATCTGCCTTCTTAACCACCTTATTCACCTGGCCTGCTATTTTCAGGGATCTGTGGACAAGCACTCCAAGGTCCCTTTGTTCATCTACACTATTAAGTGGTCTATTGCTTAGCGTGTATATCCTTTCATTATTAGCCCTCCCAAATTTCATTACCTCACACTTCTCTGAATTAAATTACATTTGCCACTGCTCTGCCCACCTGACCAGTAGATTGATATCCTCCTGCAGCCCATGACTTTCCTCTTCATTATCAACCACACAGCCAATTTTAGTGTCGTGTGCAAACTTCTTAATCATACTCCCTATATTGAAATCCAAACCGTTGATATATACCACAAAAATCAAGGGACCCAGTACTGAGCCCTGCGGAACTCCACTGGAAACATCCTTCCAGTCACAAAAACATCCATCAACCATTATCCTTTACTTCCTACCTCTGAGCCAATTTTGGATCCAACTTGCCACTTTGCCCTGGATCCCATGGGCTTTAACCTTCATGACCAGTCTACCATGTGTGACTTTATAAAAAGCTTTGCTGAAGTCCATATACACTACATCGTACGTACTATCCTCATCGACCCTCTTGGTTACCTCCTCAAAAAATTCAACCAGGTTAGTCAAACACGATCTTCCCTTAACAAATCCGTGCTGACTGTCCCTAATTAATCCTTGCCTTTCCAAATGCAGATTTATCCTGTCCTTCAGGATTTTATCCAATAATTTTACCAGCACTGAGGTTAGGCTTACAGGCCTGTAATTACTTGGCCTATCCCTTTTTCCCATCTTCAACAAGGGTACTACATTAGCAGTCCTCCAATCCTCTGGCACCAATGCCCAGTTCCAAAGAGGACTGGAAAATGATGGTCAAGGCCTCTGCTATTTCCTCTTTTACTTCGCTCAAAAGCCTGGGATGCATTTCATCTGGGCCTCGGGACTTATCTACTTTCAAAGCTACTAAACCCCTTAGTACTTCCTCTCTCACTATATTTATTTCATCCAGAATATCACACTCCTCCTTGATAGCAGTATCTGCATTGCCCCTTTTCTTTGTGAAAACCGATGCAAAGTATTCATTAAGAACCTTACCAACATCTTCCGCCTTGACAGAGATTACCCTCATGGTCTCTAATCATCCTAACCTTTCTTTAGTTATCCTCTTACTCTTAATATATTTATAGAACATCTTAGGCTTTTACTTAATTTTACTAGCCAAGAATTTTTTGTGCCCTCTCTTAGCATTCCTAATATCCTTTTTAATTTTGCCTCTTAACATTCTATATTCCTCTAAAGATTCTATAGTATTTAGCCGTTGGTATATGACATAAGTGTCCCTTTTTTTCTTTATCCTTCCCTGTAAGTCTCTAGAATTGCAGGAGCTCTTGAATTATTATTCCCATCCTTTTATATATCTATATATATATACATCAAGAAAAGCAGTGGTCCTAGTACCGACCCCTAGGAAACACAACTGTATACCTTCCTCCAGTCCTAAAACCACTGTTCACCACTACTCTCTGTTGCCTGTCACTTAGCCAATTTAATATCCAGGCTGCCACTGTCCCTTTTATTCCACGGGCTACAACTTTGCTGGCAAGCCTATTAAGTGGCACTTTGTCGAGCGCCTTTTAGAAATCCTTTCTAAAAGCTTCTCCACTACCAAGATTAAACTGACTGGTCTGTAGTTGCTGAATTTATCTATACGCCCTTTTTTGAACAAGGGCATAACATTTGCAATTATCCAGTCCTCCAGCACCGCTCCAGTATCTATGGAGGATTGGAATATTATGGCCAGTTTCTCCGTGATTTCCACGTTCACTTCCCTCAGCGTCCTAGGATGCATCCCATCCGGACCTGGTAACTTATCTAACTTAAGTATAGCCAACCTTTCCAGTACCTCCTTCTTATCAATTTTTATCCCATCCAGTATCTCAACTACTTCGTCTTTCACTACAAATTTGACAGCATCTTCTTCCTTGGTAAAGACAGATGTAAAGCACTCATTTAGTACCTCAGCCATACCCTCTGCTTCAATGTGTAGGTCTCCATTTTGGTCCCCAATCAGCCCACCCATAATCTTACTACCTGTTTACTATTTAGATGCCTATAGTAGACTTTTGGATTCCTTTTTATGGTAGTTGCCAATCTATTCTCATGTTCTCTCTTTGACCCTCTTATTTTTTTTCACTTTCCCTCTGAACTTTCTATATTCTGTCTGGTTCTCACTTGTATTCCCAACCTAACATCTGTCATACGCCACGTTTATCTGTTTCATCTTACTCTCTTTCTCTTTCGTCATCCAGGGAGCTCTGACTTTAGTTGGTCTACGTTTCCCCCTCGTGGGAATGTACCATGACTGTACCCGAACCATCTCCTCTTTAAAGGCAGCCCATTGTTCCATTATAATTTTGCCTGCCAATCTTTGATTCCACTTTACTCGGGCCAGATACACTCCCAGCCCACTGAAATTGGCATTTCTCCAATTAACTATTTTTACTTTAGATTGTTCCCTCTCCTTTTCCATAACTAGTCTAAACCTTGTGATACTCTGATCACTGTTCCCTAAATGTTCCCCTCCAGACACTTGCTCTACTTGATCCATCTCATTGCCCAGAACTAGATCCACCAATGCCTCTGTCCTCATTGGGCCGTAAATGTATTGATCAAGAAAGTTACATAAGAACATAAGGACTTAAGAAATAGGAACAGGAGTAGGCCATACGACCCCTCGAGCCTGCTCCACCATTCAATAAGATCATGGCTGATCTGATCATGGTCTCAGCTCCACTTCCCTGCTCGCTCCCCATAATTTCTTATCCCCTTATCGTTTAAGAAACTGTCTATTTCTGTCTTAAAGTTATTCAATGTCCCAGCTTCCACAGCTCTCTGAGGCAGCAAATTCCACAGATACAACCTTCTGAGAGAAGAAATTTCTCCTCATCTCAGTTTTAAATGGGCGGCCCCTTATTCTAAGATTGTGCCCTCTAGTTCTAGTCTCCCCCATCAGTGGAAACATCCTCTCTGCATTCACCTTGTCAAGCCCGCTCATAATCTCATACATTTTGATAAGATCACCTTTCATTCTTCTGAATTCCAATGAGTAGAGGCCCAACCTACTCAACCTTTCCTCATGTCAACCCCCTCATTCCAGAATCAACCTAGTGAACCTTCTCTGAACTGCCTTCGCAGCAAATATATCCTTTCATAAATATGGAAACCAAAACTGCACGTAGTATTCCAGGTGTGGCCTCACCAATACCCAGTATAGCTGTTGCAAGACTTCCCTGCTTTTAAACTCCATCCGCTTTGCAATAAAGGCCAAGATTCCATTGGCTTTCATGATCACTTGCTGTATCTGCATATTATCTGTTATGTATGCAACTCCATGTAACCAGCACTCTACCACCACCAGAGGATGTATCTGTTGGAGTCCCAAGGAATCCCAGCCCAAGAAAGGCAGGGAAATGTTCATACGCGACCGACACAGTACCCACCCAGGCAGAATAATGATGAAAGCTATAGCCAGATCCCATGTGTGGTGGCCCGGCATCAACTCAGATTTGGAGTCTTTTGCATGCGCCAATGCAACACTTGCTCTCAGCTGAGCAATGCACCCAGGGAGGCACCGCTAAGTTTGTGGTCAAGGCCCTCCAAACAGTGGTCCAGGATCCACGTTGACTTCACTGGCCCGTTTCTAGGCAAAATGTTCTTGGTTGTCGTGGGTGCTTATTCTAAGTGGATTGAGTGTGTAATAATGTCTGTAAGCATGTCCACTGCCACCATCGGAACCTACGAGCCATGTTTGCCATGGACGGTCTGCCTGATGTCCTTGTCAATGACTATGGGCCATGCTTCAGCAGCGCTGAATTCAAGGAATTCATGACCCGCATTGGGATCAAGCACATCACATCTGCCCAGTTCAATCCCACATCCAACGGCCAGGCAGAACGGGCAGTCCAAACCATCAAGCAGAGCTTGAAACATGTGTCGGAAGGCTCGCTACAGACCCGCCTGTCCCGAGTCCTGCTCAGCCACCACATCAGATCCCACTCGCTCACCGGACTTCCCCCAGCCGAGTTGCTCATGAAAAGTGCGCTCAAAATAAGGCATTCTCTCATCCACCCTGACCTCCATGATCACGTCGAGGGCAAGCGGCATCAACAAAGCATGTACCATGACCGTGCAAATTTGTCATGCGATATTGAAGTCAATGACCCTGTATTTGTACTCAACTATGGACATGGTCCCAAAAGGTTTGCTGGCACTGTCATAGCCAAAGAAGGGAGTAGGGTGTTTCAGGTCAAACTCGCAAATGGATTAACTTGCAGAAAACATTTGGACCAAACCAAACTGCGATTCACAGACAGCCACGAGCAACCCGAAGAGGACACCGCCAACATCGACCCTCCGACATACACACCAGTGGCAACCGACATCATGGTTGACCATGAAGCTGAACTCATCATCCACAGCAGCCCAGCAAGGCCAGTTGCACAGCAGCCCAGCGAAGAAACAACCAACTCACCCACACCTGTGTTTGTACCGAGACAATCGACTAGGGAGTGAAAAGCCGCAGATCATCTCACCCTGTAAATAAGTGTACTATTGACTTTGGGAGGGAGTGATGTTATGTATGCAACCCTATGTAACCAGCACTCTACCACCACCAGAGAGCGTGTTTGTTGGAGTCCCAAGGGATCCCAGCATCCCTTGGGAGCACTGTGTAAAAGCAGGCCTCTGATGCTGCACCAACACTCTGGAGTTGAATAAAGAGACCAAGGTCACACTTACTTACGTCTACAGTACTCAGTTACATTGCTTTATTCAAGAGGAGTACAAAGGGTTTGATTAGGGCAGGGAAAATGGAGTACGAGAGGAAGCTTGCAGGGAACATTAAGGCGGATTGCAAAAGTTTCTATAGGTATGTAAAGAGAAAAAGGTTAGTAAAGACAAACGTAGGTCCCCTGCAGTCAGAATCAGGGGAAGTCATAACGGGGAACAAAGAAATGGCAGACCAATTGAACAAGTACTTTGGTTCAGTATTCACTAAGGAGGACACAAACAACCTTCCGGATATAAAAGTGGTCAGAGGGTCTATTAAGGAGGAGGAACTGAGGGAAATCTTTATTCGTCGGGAAATTGTGTTGGGGAAATTGATGGGATTGAAGGCCGATAAATCCCCAGGGCCTGATGGACTGCATCCCAGAGTACTTAAGGAGGTGGCCTTGGAAATAGCGGATGCATTGACAGTCATTTTCCAACATTCCATTGACTCTAGATCAGTTCCTATCGAGTGGAGGGTAGCCAATGTAACCCCACTTTTTAAAAATGGAGGGAGAGAGAAAGCAGGGAATTATAGACCGGTCAGCCTGACCTCAGTAGTGGGTAAAATGATGGAATCAATTATTAAGGATGTCATAGCAGCGCATTTGGAAAATGGTGACATGATAGGTCCAAGTCAGCATGGATTTGTGAAAGGGAGATCATGCTTGACAAATCTTCTGGAATTTTTTGAGGATGTTTCCAATAAAGTGGACAAAGGAGTACCAGTTGATGTGGTATATTTGGACTTTCAGAAGGCTTTCGACAAGGTCCCACACAGGAGATTAATGTGCAAAGTTAAAGCACATGGGATTGGGGGTAGTGTGCTGACGTGGATTGAGAACTGGTTGTCAGACAGGAAGCAAAGAGTAGGAGTAAATGGGTACTTTTCGGAATGGCAGGCAGTGACTAGTGGGGTACCGCAGGGTTCTGTGCTGGGGCCCCAGCTGTTTACATTGTACATTAATGATTTAGACGAGGGGATTAAATGTAGTATCTCCAAATTTGCGGATGACACTAAGTTGGGTGGCAGTGTGAGCTGCGAGGAGGATGCTATGAGGCTACAGAGTGACTTGGATAGGTTAGGTGAGTGGGCAAATGCGTGGCAGATGAAGTATAATGTGGATAAATGTGAGGTTATCCACTTTGGTGGTAAAAACAGAGAGACAGACTATTATCTGAATGGTGACAGATTAGGAAAAGGGAAGGTGCAACGAGACCTGGGTGTCATGGTACATCAGTCATTGAAGGTTGGCATGCACGTACAGCAGGCGGTTAAGAAAGCAAATGGCATGTTGGCCTTCATAGCGAGGGGATTTGAGTACAGGGGCAGGGAGGTGTTGCTACAGTTGTACAGGGCCTTGGTGAGGCCACACCTGGAGTATTGTGTACAGTTTTGGTCTCCTAACTTGAGGAAGGACATTCTTGCTATTGAGGGAGTGCAGCGAAGATTCACCAGACTGATTCCCGGGATGGTGGGACTGACATATCAAGAAAGACTGGATCAACTGGGCTTGTATTCACTGGAGTTCAGAAGAGTGAGAGGGGACCTCATAGAAACGTTTAAAATTCTGACGGGTTTGGACAGGTTGGATGCAGGAAGAATGTTCCCAATGTTGGGGAAGTCCAGAACCAGGGGTCACAGTCTAAGGATAAGGGGTAAGCCATTTAGGACCGAGATAAGGAGAAACTTCTTCACCCAGAGAGTGGTGAACCTGTGGAATTCTCTACCACAAAAAGTAGTTGAGGCCAATTCACTAAATATATTCAAAAGGGAGTTAGATGAAGTCCTTACTACTCGGGGGATCAAGGGGTATGGCGTGAAAGCAGGAAGTGGGTACTGAAGTTTCATGTTCAGTGATGAACTCATTGAATGGCGGTGCAGGCTAGAAGGGCTGAATGGCCTGCTCCTGCACCTATTTTCTATGTTTCTATGTCTATATCCTTTTGTGTTTCATGCACAAGTACCCCCAGGTCCCGCTGTACTGTAGCACTTTGCAATCATTCTCCATTTCAATAATAACTTGCTCTTTGAGTTTTTTCTGCCAAAGTGCATGACCTCACACTTTCCAACATTATTCTCCATCTGCCAAATTTTTGCCCACTCACTTAGCCTGTCTATGTCCTTTTGCAGATTTTTTGTGTCCTCCTCATACATTGCTTTTCCTCCCATCCTTTTATCATCAGCAAACTTGGCTATGTTACATTCAGTCCCTTCTTCCAAGTCGTTAATATAGATTGTAAATAGTTGAGGTGCCAGTATTGATCCCTGTGGCACCCCACTAGTTACTGGTTGCCAACCAGAGAAAATGCTAATATATTACACCCAACCCTGTGAACTTTTATCTTGTGCAGTGACCTTTTATGTGGCACTTTGTCAAATGCCTTCTGGAAGTTCAAATACACCACATCCACTGTTTCCCTTTATCCACCCTGTTCGTTACATCCTTAAAGAATTCCAGAAAATTTGTCAAACATGACTTTCCCTTCATAAATCCATGCTGACTCTGCCTGATCAAATTTTGCTTTTCCAAATGTTCTGCTACTGCTTCTTTAATAATGGACTCCAACATTTTCCCAACCACAGATGTTAAGCTAACTGCTCTATACTTTCCTGCTTTTTGGCTGCCTCTTTTTTTAAATAGGGGCGTCACATTTGCAGTTTTCTAATCTGCTGGGGCCTCCCCAGAATCCAGGAAATGTTGGTAAATTACAACCAATGCATCCACAATTACTGCCACTACTTCTTTTAAGACCCGAGGATGCAAGCCATCAGGTCCAGGGGATTTATCTACCTTTAATCCCATTATCTTACTGAATACCACTTCCTTAGTGATTGTGATTGTGTTAAATTCCTCCCCCACTATAGCCCCTTGACTACCCACTGTTGGAGTATTGTTAGTGTCCTCTACCATAAAGACTGATACAAAATATTTGTTCAGAGTTTCTGCCATCTCTATGTTCCCCATTACTAATTCCCTGGTCTCGTCCTCTAAGGGACCGACATTTACTTTAACCACTCTTTTTGTTTTTGTATACCTATAGAAACTCTTGCTATCTGTTTTTATATTTTGTGCTACTTTACATTCATAGTCTATCTTCCCTTTCTTAATCATTGTTTTAATCATTCTTTGCTGGCTTTTAAAAGCTTCCCAATCTTCTGTCCAACCACTAGTTTTGGCCACTTTGAATGCTCTTGATTTTAATTGGATACCGTCCTTTATTTCTTTAGTTAGCCATGGATGGCTCTTTTTTCTCTTACACCCTTTCCTCCTCACTGGAATATAGTTTTCTTGAGAGTTGTGAAATATCTCTTTAAATGTACACCACCATCCTACACTTTAATCTATTTTCCCAGTCCACTTTAACCCACTCTTCCCTCATACCTTCATAGTCTCCTTTATTTAAGCTTAGTACTCTGGTTAGAGATCCAACTTTCTCACCTTCCATCTGAATTTGAAATTCAACCATGGTATAACCACTCATTCCAAGGGGATCCTTTACTAGGAGATTGTTTATTAATCCTGTCTCATTACACAGGACCAGATCTCGGATAGCCTGCCCCCTGGTTAGTTCCGTTACATACTGCTCAAGGAACCCGTCCCTTATGCACTCTATGAACTCCTCCTCAAGGCTACCCTGACCAATTTAATTTGTCCAATCAATATGGAGGTTAAAGTCACCAATGATTATTGCTGTTCCCTTTTTACACGCCCCCACTATTTCCTGGTTTATGCTCCGACCAACAGAGTTGCTAGTGTTAGTGGGCCTATAGACTACGGCCATCAGTGACTTTTTCCCCTTATTATTCCTTATCTCCACCCAAACTGTTTCAACATCATTATCATTTGAGCCGATATTGTTTCTCACTGTTGCACTGATTCCATCCTTTATCAATAGAGCTACCCCACCTCCTTTTCCTTTCTGTCTGTCCTTCCGGTTTGTCAAGTACTCCTGAATATTTATTTCCCAATTCGACTGAACACACTTCAGAAATTCTTCCACTCTCTGCCCTTTGCACTATTACTATCCGATTCTATATTAGGATAGTTGAAGTCCCCATTATCACTACTCTATTGTTCTTGCACCTCTCTGTAAATTCCCTGCAAATCTGCTCCTCTATATCATTCCCACTCGTTGGTGGCCTATAGAATACACCTAGTAGAGTAATGGCATGTCTATTGTTTCTAAACTCTAACCAAATAGATTCTGTCCTTGACCCCTCAAGTACATCTTCTCTCTCTCTCTTGCACTGTAATATTCTCCTTAATACTGCCACCCCACCTCCTTTCCTTCTTCCCCTATCTTTCCTGAACACCTTGAGCTGGAATAACGCCTCGTTGGGGCAATAACTTTTGCGGGAGCGCAAAAGTATCACCCGGCGGTAAAGATTTGATTCTGCCGGGAACTTTCGCTTTCGCGCTCCAAGAGGGAAGTGGAGCGCTAAATCAAGTGCTACCCCTTCCCTTAGAGCACTAAAGGGAGTGAGAGGGGCAGTATCGGCAGAGCGCTGAGCACTGTTTGAGGTAGCACTGCCACTTTAACAGGCTCCTTCCCTCCCTTAAAGGGAGTGTCAATGCTGCACTGATTGAATCCTCAGGCAGTGTTGGTTGGGCGACGGCACCTGCGGAACACGCATAGCAGCCCCAAGCACTCTAAGAGAGTGCAGAGTTGTGCAATCGCGGGGCCATAAGAAAGCAGGAGGCACCAGAATGGGGACATAAATAAATTTTGCCCTACTTGACCACCACTGCCTTTAAATATCGCTCCCCAAGCGGCCAGCCGAGGTGACAACGCCTCCTGCAGCTGCCGTTGTTGAGGCCTGGCGATGCTGCAGGGCGGGCGGGAGCGAATATTGCATCTGGGGCGGTAACGGGGGGCTCCGAACTGGATGACGTCATGATCTCCGGAGCGTAATAGAGCAAGGCAGTAAATGTTAGCGCCAGTGTTAAGCCCCCGCCCTAGGGAAGTTTGCAGTGATTTCGCTACGTCCGGTCGGTAACCCTGCCCCCTGCAGGTGTTAACAGGAGGCGGAAACCAGGCCAATTTCTCTCCCCTTGTATCCAGCAATATTTAGTACACAATCCTGCCCTTTGTTGAGCCCAATCTCCTTTATTGCCACGGCCCATATTCCCATTTGTCGATTTGCGCCTGCGTGCTCTCACTCGCTCCTCAACTATTTTAAGCTGAAACTGTAAATTAAGTGTCCCCTTGTTAAAGGGGACCACTAAAACTGACACATTAAACAAATTAAACTTCTGACAGTAAACTTAATTCAAATTAAAATTTGGTTGCCGGGGGTGATGATGCACTCCAGTCCCTCCGGCGCCCACCTCTTGCAGAAGGCCGCGAGCATACCGGTGGACACCGTGTGCTCCGTCTCCAGGGACACCCTGGCTCGAACGTATCCATAGAAGAGAGGCAGGCAGTCAGGCTGAATGACCCCCTCGACCGCCCGCTGCCTGGACTGGGTGATGGCCCGCTTGGCCATGTCCAGGAGCAGTCCTACGAGGAGGCCTTCCGACTTGCCTGCTCCCCTCCGCACTGGGTGCCCAAAGATCAGGAGTGTGGGACTGAAGTGCAACCAGAATTTGAGGAGCAGCCTCGTCAAATCACTCGCTCCACAAGTAGATGGAGGGAGTCAGCGGAGAAACTGGATGCAGTCATCTGCACACTCCGAGCTGAACCTTCAAATGCAATGTGGCCATACTCCTTTAAATGTGCCAGCTGAAAACGTGTTATTGCTGATGTCATCAGATCTGCACCATCTGATTGGACTGGGTAACATGCAGGATAGCAATAGTAGGCCCCGTTAACGGAAAGTCGATCTCAGGAGCGGTGTGGTATGACGAACTCAAAGCAGCAACCCAACTCAGGAGCAGTAAAGCAGCTCTACAGGCAGCTGAAGGTTAAGTTCCAAAAAAAACTCCGTGATCTAAAGAATAGATGGTGAGTGGAGAAAGCACAGGAGATCCAGCAGCTGGCCGACAACCATGATGTGCGAGGATTCTTCAGCGCAGTCAAAACCACCTACGGCCCAAACACCCAAGGCCCCGCCCCACCGCTGGCCAAGAACGGAGAGGCACTCATTAAGGACACTGAGGCAGTCAGGGCCCACTGAAAGGAGCACTTCAAAGATCTCCTTAACCGAAGCTCTGTCTTCGAAGTGAGTGTCCTCGACTCAATCCCGCAGCATGCTACCCGCCACCATCTCTGCAAAACCCCAGCCTTGCATGAGGTAGAAAAGGCCATTTTACAGCTCAAGAACAACAAGGTGTCAGGAGCAGATGGAATCCCCGCCGAGGCACTAACGTATGGCGGAGAAGCACTATTGGCAAGGATGCCTTATCTCATCTCTCTTAACTGGAAGGAGGAGAGCATGCCAGGAGATCTCAGAGATGTCATAATCGTGACTATCTTCAAAAAAAGGGAAAAGTCAGACTGCAGCAACTACAGAGGAATCTCCCTGCTGTCGGGCACTGGGAAAGTCATCGTAAGAATCCTCCTCAACCCTCTTCTCCCTGTGGCTGAAGAGCTACTCCCAGAGTCACAGTGCGGATTCCGTCCAATAAGGGGTACAACGGACATGATCTTCACCGCGCGACAACTACAAGAGAGATGCAGTGACAGCATTAACCTTTGTACATGGCCTTCTTTGACCTCACCAAGGCCTTTGACACTGTCAACCGTGAGGGACTATGGACTGTCCTCCTCCGTTTCGGCTGCTACCAAAAGTTTGTCACCATCCTCCGCCTGCTCCACGATGACATGCAAGTCGTGATCTTGACCAACGATCCATCACTGACCCAATCCACGTCTGGACCGGGGTCAAACAGGGCTGCCTCATTGCACCAATGCTCTTCTCAATCTTTCTTGCTGCAATGCTCCATCTCACTATCAACAAGCTCCCTGCTGGAATGGAATTAAACTATAGAACCAATGGGAACCTGTTCAACCTACGTCGCCTCCAGGCTAGATGCAATGTATTCCCATCCTCTGTCATTGAACTACAGTACGTGGACGACACTTGCGTCTGCGCACACTTAGAGGCCGAACTCCAAGCCATCGTCAACACCTTCACCGAGGCATACGAGAGCATGGGCCTTACACTGAACATCCATAAGACAAAGGTCCTCCACTAACCTGACTCTGCAATACAGCACTTCCCCCACCCCCATCAAAATCCACGGCTTGGTCTTGGACAACGTGGACCATTTTCCATACCTTGAGGATCTACTATTAGCAAGTGCAGACATCGATGACAAGGTCCAACACTGCCTCCAGTGTGCAAGAGCAGTCTTCGGTCATCTGAGAAAGAGAGTGTTTGAAGACCAGGACCTCAAATCTGGCAACATGCTTATGGTGTACAGGGCTGCAGTGATACCTGTCCTCCTAAATAGCTCAGAGACATGGACTATATACAGCAGACACCTCAAAGCGCTGGAGAAGTACCACCAGTGCTGCCTCCGCAAGATCCTGCAAACCCAGAAGAACATAAGAACAAAAGTAGGTGTAGGAGTAGGCCACCTGGCCCCTCGGGCCTGCTCCGCCATTTAGTAAGATCCTGGCTGATCTGATCATGGACTCAGCTCCACTTCCCTGCCCGCTCCCCATAACTCTTTATTCCCTTATCGCTCAAAAATCTGTGTATCTCTGCCTTAAATATATTCAAAAACCCAGCCTGCACAGCTCTCTGGGGCAGAGAATTCCACAGATTTACAACCCTCTGAGAGAAGAAATTCCTCCTCATCTCAGTTTTAAATGGGCGGCCCTAGTTTTAATTTCCCCTATGAGTGGAAAAATCCTCTCTGCATCCACCTTGTCGAACCCCCTCATTATCTTATATGTTTCGATAAGATCACCTCTCATTATTCTGATCTCAAATGAGTATAGGCCCAACCTACTCAACCTATCTTCATAAGTTAACCCCCTCATCTCCGGAATCAACTTAGTGAACCTTCTCTGAACAGCCTCCAATGCAAGTATGTCCTTCCTTAAATACGGAGACCAAAACTGTACGCAGTACTCCGGGTGTGGCCTCACCAATACCCTGTACAGTTGTAGCAGGACTTCTCTGTTTTTATACTCTATCCCCCTTGCAATAAAGGCCAACACTCAATTTGCCTTCCTGATTACTTGCTGTACCTGTGTACTTACGTTATGTGTTTCATGCACACAAGGACCCCCAGGTCTCTCTGTACTGCAGCACTTTTCAATTTTCTCCATTTAAGTTATAATTTGCATTTCTATTTTTTCTGGCAAAGTGGATAACCTCATATTTTCCCACATTTTACTCCATCTGCCAAATTTTTGCCCACTCACTTAGCCTGTCTATATCCCTTTGCAGATTTTTGGTGTCCTCGTCACAATTTGCTTTCCCACCCATCTTTGTATGATCAGCAAACTTGGCTACATTACACTCAGTCCCTCATCCAATTCATTATTATAGATTGTAAGTAGTTGAGGCCCCAGCACCGATCCCTGCGGCACCCCACTAGTCACTGTTTGCCAACCGGAAAATGACGCATTTATCCCGACTCTCTGTTCATGCTAATATATTACCCTCAAACACGTGAACTTTTATCTTTTGCAGTAACCTTTTATGTGGCACCTTATTGAATGCCTTCTGGAAATCTAAATACACCACGTCTACTGGTTCCCCCTTATCCACCCTGCTCATTACATCCTCAAAGAACTGCAGCAAATTTGTCAAACATGATTTCCCTTTCATAAAACCATGTTGACTCTGCTGGGAGGATAGACGCACCAATGTCGATCAGGCCAACATCCCCAGCATCAAAGCACAGACCATACTCGACCAGCTCCGTTGGGCAGGCCACATTGTCCGCATGCCCGAGATGAGACTCCCTAAGCAAGTAATCTACGTGGAACTCCTACATGGCAAGCGAGCCCCAGGTGGGCAGAGGAAATGTTTCAAGAACACCTTCAAAGCCTCCTTGATGAAGTGCAACATCTCCACCGACACCTGGGAGTCCCTGGCTCAAAACCGCCTTAAGTGGAGGAAGAGCATCCGGGAGGGCGCTGAGCAGCTCGAGAGCATGCAGAAACCAAGTGCAGACAGTGGGAGGAGCGTGCGGCAAACCAGGTTCCCCACCCACACTTTCCTTCAACCACTATCTGCCCCACCTGCAACAGAGACCGTAATTCCCGCATTGGACTGTACAGCCACCTGAGAACCCACTTTGAAAGTGGGAGCAAGTCTTCCTCGATTTCGTGTGATGATGATGATGATGATGTGCAGAATAGGATCGCGACCCGCCACTGCGACCATTCAGACCCGACCTTCCCAGGTCCAGAAAATTCCGGCCAAAAGCAAGGAAATTACGTGGAACCTTTATAAGACACTGGTGTGATCATGTTGAAGTGGACGACAACCCACACAGTTTGCAGCGAATGTACAGACGTTTCAGCACAGTAGGAGGTTACTCTCCTGACTCGTCAGCTTCAAGCTATCTACTCTTAACTCCATTTTCATGTAACTCCACATATTGTTTTATACTCTTCCTTTTCAAACACTTGTCCAATTCCCCTTTAAAATGATCCTTTGGGTGATCCAGGCTCTCCCAGATGGGGGCAGTGATGGCGAGAGTGCACCTCAGCAGATCACGCTCTGTGTGCATTGCCCCTCACTTGGATCAACGGGTTGTGGAGATGCTCATTACGGACTCCCTCACAGTATCATCATCATAGGCAATCCCTCGGAATTAAGGAACACTTGCTTCCACTCTTAACATGAGTTCTTAGATGGCTGTACAGTCCAATACGAGAACCACAGTCTCTGTCACAGGTGGGAAGACAGTCGTTGAGGGAAGGGTTGGGTGGGATGATCGCTCCGCTGCCTGCACTTCATTTTTGCATGCTCTCAGCGACAAGACTCGAGGTGCTCAGCGCCCTCCTGGATGTATTCCCTCCTCTTAGGGCAGACTTTGTCCAGGGACTCCCAGGTGTCAGTGGCGATGTCAGACTGGCAAATGATACTTAAAGAGTTGACGGTGGATAGGCAAAGGCAAACATTTAAAGATCACATGGATGAACTTCAACAATTGTACATACCTGTCTGGAGTAAAAATAAAATGGGGAAGGTGGCTCAACCGTGGCTATCAAGGGAAATTAAGGATAGTGTTAAATCTAAGGAAGAGGTATATAAATTGGCCAGAAAAAGCAGCAAACCTGAGGACTGGGAGAAATTTAGAATTCAGCAGAGGAGAACAAAGGGTTTAATTAGGAGGGGGAAAATAGAGTATGAGAGGAAGCTTTCTGGGAACATAAAAACTGAGTGCAAAAGCTTCTATAGATATGTGACGTAAAAAAGATTAGTGAAGACAAACGTAGGTCCCTTGCAGTCAGATTCAGATGAATTTATAATGGGAACAAAGAAATGGCAGACCAGTTGAACAAATACTTTGGTTCTGTCTTCACGAAGGAAGATACAAATAAATTTCCGGAAGTACTAGGAGACCGAGAAGCTAGTGAGAAGGAGAAAGTGAAGGATATCCTTATTAGGCATGAAATTGTGTTCGGGAAATTGATGGGATTGAAGGCCGATAAGTCCCCAGGGCCTGCATCCCCAGGGTACTTAAGGAAGTGGCCCTAGAAATAGTGGATGCATTAGTGATCATTTTCCAACAGTCTATCGACGCTGGATCAGTTCCTATGGACTGGAGGGTAGTTAAAGTAACATAACTTTTAAAAAAACGAGGGAGAGAGAAAACGGGTAATTATAAACCAGTTAGCCTGACATTAGTAGTGGGGAAAATGTTGGAATCAATTATTAAAGATGAAATAGCAGCGCATTTGGAAAGCAGTGACAAGATCGGTCCAAGTCAGCAAGGATTTATGAAAGGGAAATCATGCTTGACAAATCTTCTGGAACTTTTTGAGGATGTAACTAGTAGAGTGGACAAGAGAGAACCAGTGGATGTGGTGTATTTGGACTTTCAAAAGGCTTTTGTCAAGGTCCCACACAAGAGATTGGTTTGCAAAATTAAAGCACATGGTATTGGGGGTAATGTACTGACATGGATAGAGAACTGGTAGGCAGACAGGAAGCAGAGAGTCTGGATAAATGGGTCCTTTTCGGAATGGGAGGCAGTGACTAGTGGGGTGCCGCAGGGCTCAGTGCTGGGACCCCAGCTATTTACAATATATATTAATGATTTGGATGAAGAAATTGAGTGTAATATCTCCAAGTTTGCAGATGACACTAAACTGGGTGGTAGTGTGACTTGGACAGGTTGGGTGAGTGGGCAAATGCATGGCAGATGCAGTATAGTGTAGATAAATGTGAGGTTATCCACTTTGGGGGCAGAAACACGAAGGCAGAATATTATCTAAATGGCGGCAGATTAGGAAAAGGGGAGGTGCAACGAGACCTGGGTGTCATGGTACATCAGTCATTGAAAGTTGGCATGCAGGTACAGCAGGCAGTAAAGAAGGAAAATGGTATGTTGGCCTTCATAGCTAGGGGCTTTGAGTATAGGAGCAGGGAGGTCTTACTGCAGTTGTACAGGGCCTTGGTGAGGCCACACCTGGAATATTGTGTTCAGTTTTCACCTCCTAAGCTGAGGAAGGACGTTCTTGCTATTGACGGAGTGCAGTGAAAGTTCATCAGACTGATTCCCGGAATGGCAGGACTGACATATGAGGAGAGATTGGATCGACTGGGCCTTTATTCACTGGAATTTAGAAGAATGAGATGAGATCTCATAGAAACGTATAAAATTCTGATGGGATTGGACAGGTTAGATGCAGGAAGAATGCTCCCGATGTTGAGGAAGTCCAGAACCAGGGGACACAGTCTAAGGATAAGTGCTCAGCCATTTATGACTGAGATGAGGAGAAACTTCTTCACTCAGAGAATTGTTAACCTGTTGAATTACCTACCGCAGAGAGTTGTTGATGCCAGTTCATTGGATATATTCAAGAAGGAGTTAGATATGGCCCTTACGGCTAAAGGGATAAGGGATCAAGGGGTATGGAGAGAAAGCAGGAAAGGGGTACTGAGGTGAATGATCAGTCATGATCTTATTGAATGGTGGTACAGGCTCGAAGGGCCGAATGGCCTACTTCAGCACCTATTTTCTATGTTTCTATGCATTTTATCAGGGAGGCTTTGAGGGTGCCCTTGTAAAGTTTCCGCTGCCCTCCTTTGGCTCGTTTGCTGTGAAGGAGTTCCGAGTAGAGCGCTTGCTTTGGGCGTCTCATGTCTGGCATATGAACAATGTGGCCTGCCCAGCGGAGCTGATTAAGTGTGGTCAGTACTTCGATGCT
This sequence comes from Pristiophorus japonicus, assembly GCF_044704955.1. Classification (NCBI taxonomy): domain Eukaryota; kingdom Metazoa; phylum Chordata; class Chondrichthyes; family Pristiophoridae; genus Pristiophorus; species Pristiophorus japonicus. The sequence continues at coordinate 28,035,634 of NC_091979.1, read as the reverse complement.
GGGATGTTGGCCTGGTCAAGGACGCTAATATTGGTCTGTCCTCCTTGGGGATTTGATAGATCTTGCGGAGACATCGTTGGTGGTATTTCTCCAGCGACTTGAGGTGCCGGCTGTACCAGCATTGTCACATGCATCAGTCTTGGCTCAGCGCGAGCAACCTCGCCTCCAAGTCAGAAGGCTGGGGAGATCGGAGCCCCAATCCAGAGACTTGAGCACAAAATCTTTGCTTTGCTGCTACACTGTCAGATTGTTGCATCTTTCGGATGAGACTTGATACCGAGGCCCCGTCCGGCTAATCAAGGTGGACGTGAAAGATCCCCGTGGCAGTATTCGAAGAAGAGCAGGAGAATTCTCCTGGTGTTTGGTTTGCAGAACTATCTGTTACTTCCTTCACTTGTTATCAGCTGATTCAAGTTCTCTAAAATATCCAAATCAGTATGCACTGGCTTGACTTTTAATTAGGTTTATTGAAGTGTCGAAAATGACCATTGCTTTTATGTCAGCTCCGGCTCAATAGTCCAATTGTACATTACATTGATTTAAACTTCCCTGCTTAACAAGCAAAGGCTAAAGGTTACTAATACTAAATATGAAGATTGGTCAATAGCAGTATAACAGTAGCAGACATCAGGGCAGTCTGATTAACCCTTTCCTTAAATGGCCAATATTTATCCCTCAACCAACATCACTAAAACAGATTGTCTGGTGATTTGTCTCATGGCTGTTTGTGGGAGCTTGATGTGCTGGAAGAGTGACTACACTTCAAAAGTAGTTCATTGGCTGCAAAGCGCTTTAGGACATCCTGAGTGTTATGTATGTAAACCTGTAAATACCATGTCTAACCACCAGAGGGCTTATCCCCTGGAGTCCCAAAGGATCCCACAATCCCTTGGGAGCACCTGTATATAAGGAGGCCTCACAGGCTGGAGAGGCACTTGAGATCTGTAATAAAGGACTCGGTCACACCTTACTTTGAGCTTGCAGTATCTAGTCTGACTCTTTATTCAAGACCTAACACTGAGGATGTGAAAGGCATTGTATTTTTTCAATTAAATATCAGGGAGACGGAAACCATTGTTTTCAGTCCTCGCCACAAACTCCGTTCCCTAACCACTGACTCCATCCCTCTTCCCCAACATCTGTCTGAGGCTTAATCAGACTGTTTGCATTCTTGGTGTTATTTTTGACCCCGAAGTGAATTTTCTACCACATATCCACAGCACAACTAAGACCGATGTTGATTGAGGGATAAATATTGGCCATGTAAGGAAAGGGTTAATCAGACTGCCCTGTTATACTGCTATTGACCTATCTTCATATTTAGTATTAGTAACCTCTGTAACATCGTCCGTCTCCAGCTTTGCCTCAGCTCATCCACTGCTGAAGCCCTCATCCATGTCCTTGTCACCTCTAGATGTGACTATTCCAAGCACTCCTGGCTGGCCTCCCACATTCAACCCTACATAAACTAGAGGTGGTCCATGTTGTGTATCTGTAAAGCATGCACTCCCATGTTCCGCCACCAGGGAGCTCATCCCTTGGGAGCACTGTATATATGCCGGCCCCTAAGGCCTGTCCCTCACTCTGGATTGTCTTATTAAAGACTGAGGTCACTGTTACTTTAATCTCCCTGTGTGCAGCCTCATCTGTGTTAGGAACACAATAACTGCCGATGAGAATACAAATCCAATGCAAAGATGCAGCAAACTGTGGGCATCCTGGAGAAGTTCACGGAGGGTGAGGACTAGGAAGCCTATGTCGAACGGCTAGACCAGTACTTTGTAGCCAACGAGCTGGACGGAGAAGGAAGCGCTGCAAAAAGGCGAGCGGTCCTCCTCACGGTCTGCGGGGCACCGACCTACAGCCTCATGAAGAATCTTCTGGCTCCAGTGAAAACCACAGATAAGTTGTATGAGGAGCTATGTACACTGTTCAAGGGCATCTTAACCCGAGGGAGAGCGTGCTGATGGCGATGTATCGGTTCTACACGTGCCAGCGATCTGAAGGTCAGGAAGTGGCGAGCTACATCACCGAGCTAATGCGACTTGCAGGACAATGTGACTTTGAAGGCTACCTGGAGCAAATGCTGAGCCTTTTTTTTACTGGGCGTTGGCCACGAGACCATCCTACGAAAACCTTTGACTGTAGAGACACCGACCCTCAGTAAGGCCATTGCGATAGCACAGGCGTTTATGTCCACCAATGATAACACTAAACAAATCTCTCAGCACACAAGTGCTAGCAATGTTCATTAATTAACTGGAACTGTGTTTTCAAGCAGAAATGTACAGGGCAGAACCCACAAGTCTGCAACTGCCAGCAGGCATCAGGTGACCCAGATGATTGAGAGTCCCTAACAAAGGATGAATGCAAGGCAATTCACACCTTGTTGGCATTGTGAAGGCTTCCATTCAGTCTATTCATGTCGCTTCAAAAGGTATGTTTGCAAGAGTTGTGGAACAATGTGGCACCTCCAACGAGCTTGTAAATGAGCTGCAAGCTCTGCAAAACCTGCCAACCACCACATGGCAGAGGAAGATCGATCTATGTTGGATCAAAGCAATTTCGAGCCTCAGAGAGAGAAGGCAGATGCTGAAGTACATGGGGTGCACACATTTTCGACGAAAAGTCCACCTATAATGCTAAACATAAAATTGAATGGCTTACCCGTAGCCATGGAACTGCACACTGGCGCTAGCCAATCCATTATGAGTAAAAAGATGTTTGAGAGACTGTGGTGCAACAAGGCGTTCAGACCAGCCCTGATCCCCAACCACACGAAACTGAGAAAGTACACCAAAGAGCTTAACAATGTCCTGGGCAGCGCCATGGTCAAGGTCACCTATGAGGGCATGGTGCACGAACTGCCACTCTGGATTGTCCTGGGCAATGGCCCCACACTGCTTGGAAGGAGCTGGCTGGGCAAAATCCGCTGGAACTGGGATGACATCCGAGCGCTATCACATGTCGATGAGGCCTCATGTACCCAGGTTTTCAACAAATTTCCTTCCCTTTTTGAGCCAGGCATTGGTAACTTTTCCGGGGCGAAGGTACGGATCCACTTGGTCCCAGAGGCACGACCCGTTCACCACACGGTGCGAGTGATACCTCACATGATGAGGGAGAGAATGGAAATCATGCTGGACAGGCTGCAACACGAGGGCATCATCTCCCCAGTGGAATTCAGCGAGTGGGCCAGCCCGATTGTTCCAGTACTCAAAAGTGATGGCACGGTCAGGATTTGCGGCGATTATAAAGTACTATTAATCGTTTCTCGCGACAGGACCAATACCCGCTACCTAAGGCAGACGACCTATTTGCGACACTGGCAGGAGGCAAGATGTTCACCAAGCTCGACCTGACTTCGGCCTACATGACGCAGGAGCTGGAGGAGTCTTCAAAGGGCCTCACCTGCATCAACACGCACAAGGGACTGTTCATCTACAACAGATGCCCGTTTGGAATTCGGTCGGTTGCAGCGATCTTCCACAGAAACATGGAGAGCCTACTCAAGTCGGTACCACGCACGGTGGTTTTTCAGGACGATATATTGGTCATGGGTCGGGACACCGCCGTGCACCTACAAAACCTGGAGGAGGTCCTCCAGTGACTGGATCGTGTAGGGCTACGGCTGAAGAGGTCGAAATGCTTCGTCATGGCTACAGAAGTGGAGTTTTTGGGGAGAAAGATCGTGGCGGACTGCATTCGGCCCACAGACGCCAAGACAGAGGCTATCAGAATGTGCCCAGACCACAGAACGTCATGGAGCTGTGGTTGTTCCTGGGACTCCTCAACTATTTTGGTAACTTCCTACCGGGATTAAGCACCCTTTTAGAGCCCCTACATGTCTTATTGCGCAAAGGTGAGAACTGGGTATGGGGAAAAAACCAAGAATTGCTTTTGCGAAAGCCAGAAACATTTTATGCTCCAACAAGGTTATTGTATAACCCATGTAAAAGACTTGTGCTAGCTTGTGACGTGTCGTCGTACGGAGTCGGGTGTGTATTACAACAAGCTAACATTGCTGGGAAGTTGCAACCTGTCACCTATGCTTCCAGGAGCTTGTCGAAGGCCGAGAGGGCCTACAGCATGATTGAGAAAGAGGCATTAGCGTGTGTGTTCGGGGTAAAAAAATGCATCAGTACCTGTTTGGCCTCAAATTTGAGCTGGAAACCGATCACAAGCCCCTCACATCCCTGTTCGCTGAAAACAAGGGGATAAATACTAATGCCTCAGCCCCCATACAAAGGTGGGTACTCAAACTATCAGCGTATAACTATACCATCCGCCACAGGCCAGGCACCGAGAACTGTGCGGATGCTCACAGTCGGCTACCATTGCCCACCACGGAGTGGAAATGGCACAGCCAACAAATTGTTGATGGTGGCGCAGCCTGCAGACTTGTTGATGGTCATGGAAGCATTTGAAAATGATAAATCACCTGTCACGGCCCACCAGATTAGGACTTGGACCAGCCAAGATCCTCTGCTGTCCCTAGTAAAAAAAACTGTGTACTGCATGGGAGCTGGGCCAGCATCCCCGTTGAAATGCAAGAGCCAATCAAGCTGTTCCAGCGGCGAAAGGACAAGCTGTCCATGTTGTGGGGTAACCGTGTAGTGCTACCCAAAAAGGGCAGGGAGACGTTCATCTCGGAAGTCCACAGCACACACCCGGGTATAGTAATGATGAAAGCGATAGCCAGATCCCACGTGTGGTGGCCCGGTATCGACACTGACTTAGAGTCCTGTGTAAAGCAATGCAGCGTATGTGCTCAGTTAAGCAACGTGCCCAGAGAGGCACCACTAAGTTGTGGTCCTGGCCCGCCAGACCATGGTCAAGAATCCATGTCAACTATGTGGGCCCGTTTCTCGGTAAAATGTTCCTGGTGGTGGTGGATGCTTTTTCAAAATGGATTGAATGTGAAATAATGTCGGGAAGCACCGCCACCGCCACCATTGAAAGCCTGAGGACCATGTTTGCCACCCACGGCCTGCCTGACGTACTGGTCAGTGACAATGGGCTATGTTTCACCAGTGCGGAATTTAAAGAATTCATGACCCGCAATGGGATCAAACACATCACTTCAGCCCCGTTTAAACCAGCCTCCAATGGGCAGTCAGAGCGGGCAGTACAAACCATCAAACAGAGCCTTAAATCAGTCACAGAAGGCTCAATCCAAACCCACCTGTCCCGAGTACTGCTCAGCTACCGCACGAGACCCCACTCACTCACAGGGGTGCCCCCAGCTGAGCTACTCATGAAAAGGACACTTAAAACCTGACTCTCGCTGGTTCACCCCAACCTGCATGATCAGGTAGAGAGCAGGCGGCAGCAGCAAAATGTAAACGATGGTCACGCCACTGTGTCACGGTAAATTGATCTGAATGACCCTGTGTGTGTCCTAACTATGGACATGGTTCCAAGTGGATCGCGGGCATGGTGATAGCTAAAGAAGGGAATAGGTTGTATGTAGTCAAACTAGACAATGGACAAATTTGCAGAAAACACCTGGACCAAACGAGGCTGCGGTTTACAGACTGCCCTGAACAACCCACAGCAGACACCACCTTTTTCGAGCCCACAACACACACCCAAATGATCAACGACACCACCCCGGACCAGGAAATCGAACGCATCACGCCCAACAGCCCAGCAAGGCCAGGCTCACCTAACAGCCCTGCAGGGCCAACAATATGCCAGCCCAGCGAGGGCACAGCCAACACACTAGAACAGACATTTGTCCCGAGGCGGTCCACAAGGGAAAGAAAGGCTCACGACCGCCTCACCTTGTAAATAGTTTTCACTTTGACTTTGCGGGGGGAGTGATGTTGTGTATCTGTAAATCATGCACTCCCATGTTCCGCTACCAGTGAGCTCATCCCCTGAAGTGTCAAGGGATCCCAGCATCCCTTGGGAGCACTGCATATAAGCCGGTTCCTAAGGCCTGTTCCTCACTCTAAAGTGTCTTATTAAAGACTGAGGTCACTGTTACTTTAACCTCCCTGTGTGCAGTCTCATCTGTGTTCGGAACACAATAATCCAAAACTCGGCAGCCCATGTCCTAACACGCAACAAGTCCTGCTCATCCATCGCACCTGTGGTCGCTGACCTACATTGAGTTCCATTAAACAACGCCTCGATATCAAAATTGTCATCCTTTTTTTCAAATCCCTCCATGGCCTCACCCCTCCCTATCTCTGTAACCTCCTCCAGCCCCACAACCCTCCAAGATATCTGCACTCCTCTAATTCTGCTCTCTTGAGCATCCCTGATTATAATCGCTCAACAATTGGTGGCTGTGCCTTCTGTTGCCCAGGCCCTAAGCTCTGGACCTCCCTACCTAAACCTCTCCGCCTTTCTCCCTCTCTTTCCTCCTTCAAGACGCTCCTTATGTGAAGAGATAAAGATTTGTAAAGACAAACATCGGTCCTTTACAGTCAGATTCAGGTGAATTTATAATGGGGAATAAAGAAATGGCGAAACAGTTAAACAAATACTTTGGTTCTGTCTTCACGAAGGAAGGCACAAATAGCCTTCCGGAAATACTAAGGGATCGAGGGTCTAGTGAGAAAGAGGAAGTGAGGGATATCCTTATTCAGCGGGAAATTGTGTTAGGGAAATTGATGGGATTGAAGGCTGATAAATCCCCGGGGCCTGATAGTCTGCATCCCAGAGTACTTAAGGAAGTAGCCCTAGAAATAGTGGATACATTGGTGATCATTTTCTAACAGGCTGTCGACTCTGGATCGATTCCTATAGACTGGAGGGTAGCTAACGTAACTCCACTTTTTAAGAAGGGAGGGAGGGAGAAGGCAGGTAATTATAGACCGGTTAGCCTGACATCAGTAGTGGGGAAAATGTTGGAATTAATTATTAAAGATGAAATAGCAGCACATTTGGAAAGCAGTGATGGGATCGGTCCAAGTCAGCATGGATTTATGAAAGGGAAATCATGCCTGACAAATCTTCTGGAATTTTTTGAGGATGTAACCGCGAGAGTGGACAAGGGAGAACCAGTGGATGTGGTGTATTTGGACTTTCAAAAGGCTTTTGACAAGGTCCCACACAAGAGGTTGGTGTGCAAAATTGAAGCACGTGGTATTGGGGATAATGTACAGACATGGATAGAGAACTGGTTGGCAGACAGGAAGCAGAGAGTCGGGATAAACGGGTCCTTTTCAGAATGGCAGGCAGTGACTAGTGGAGTGCCGCAAGGCGCAGTGCTGGGACCCCAGCTATTTACAATATACATTAATGATTTGGATGAGGGAATTGATTGTAATATCTCCAAGTCTGCACTGCCCTAGATAAGTGTTGCTGTTGATGGAAGAGAGTGTTCATGCATTGCAGAGACGGTGTGAGCTGTGAGGGGGACGCTAAAAGGCTGCAGGGTGACTTGGACAGGTTAGGCGAGTGGGCAAACGAGTGGCAGATGCAGTATAATGTGGATAAATGTGAGGTTATCCACTTTGGTGGCAAAAACACGAAGGCAGAATATTATCTGAATGGCGGCAGATTAGGAAAAGGGGAGGTGCAGTGAGACCTGGGTGTCATGGTACATTGAAAGTTGGCATGCAGGTACAGCAGGTGGTGAAGAAGGCAAATGGTATGTTGGCCTTCATAGCTAGTGGATTTGAGTATAGGAGCAGGGAGGTGTACTGCAGTTGTACAGGGCCTTAGTGAGGCCTCACCTGGAGTATTGTGTACAGTTTTCGTCTCCTAATCTGAGGAAGGTCATACTTGCTATTGAGGGAGTGCAGCAAAGGTTCACCAGACTGATTCCCGGGATGGCAGGACTGACATATGAGGTGAGACTGGATCGACTGGGCCTGTATTCACTGGAGTTTAGAAGGATGAGAGGGGATCTCAAAGAAACATAAAAAATTCTGATGGTCCTGGACAGGTTAGATGCAGGAAGAATGTTCCCGATGTTGGGGATGTCCAGAACTAGGGGTCACAGTCTAAGGATAAGGGGTAAGCCATATAGGACTGAGATGAGGAGAAACTTCTTCACTCAGAGAGTTGTTAACCTATGGAATTCCCTGCCACAGAGAGTTGTTGAGGCTTGTTCATTGGATATATTCAAGAGGGAGTTAGATATGGCCCTTACGGCTAAAGGTATCAAGGGGTATGGAGGGAAAGCTGGAAAGGGGTACTGAGGTGACTGATCAGCCATGATCTTATTGAATGGTGGTTCAGGCCGAAGGGCCGAATGGCCTACTCCTGCACCTATTTTCTATGATTCTATGTTTCTATTTTAAAATCTACTTCTTTGACCAAGCTTTTGGTCACCTGTCCTAATTTCTCTTTACGTGGCTCGGTGTCAAATTTCTAATCTCATATTACTGTCGTGAAGTGTCTTGGGATGTTTCACGATGACCAAGGCGCTATATAAATACAGGTTGTATAAATGCAGGTTCTTTATTTGTGTGAATAATCTTTTTCAAGGGCAAGAGCAACTTAATTGCGATAAACCTTGCATTAATCTGGAAGTAAAATTACTAAGCTGGACTCTTGCCAGAAAGCTGAGCGATCCATTCAACGTTTCAGTCACTGCAATGCATGAACACTCTCTTCCATCAACAGCAACACTTATCTAGGGCAGTGCAGCAACTCTGCTGATCAGATGACTCTCACGGAGCATAGATGCTGGATCTCTGCTCCGGTCATTACCGAGGCAATACAGTACTCCAATACCTGTCACCGTGGTGAACCTTGTCGGAGAAAGTCCCTCCCCGCCACCCCGCCCCCACCCCATCCTGAGACCCTGTCAAAAAGCCATTTTATTTGTGGCAGCAGGTTGTACGGTCACCCTCGAGTATTTTGGGTTATCCAAATCGAGAGATTCCTTCTTGGCGAATCAGGTACCTCACACAGAACCAGATTCTTATTCTCTTAACAGCTTTGCGTTGCCCACTCATTAGCATCCAGTTAGCAGAACGACACTCTGATAGAACACATTTGCAGTCGGACAGCCAGTTGCTGATACATCATATACCGTTGATTATATGATATAAAATGCCTCTTAAAACAGAAAATGCAGCAGCTCAGTGAACACCTGACAGAAGAAAAAAATGGTGTGTATTTTAGCAGAACCTTCCTGAGCACAAGTCCCAGATTATTATTAAATTGAACTGCTGCAAAAAATTACAGTCACCACACGGACTGCAGCGGTTCAAGAAGGCGGCTCACCACCACCTTCTCTCAGGCAATTAAGGATGGGCAATAAATGCCGGCCTTGCCAGCGATTCCCACATCCCATGAATTAATTTTTAAAAATTCAAGTTTTCAGCATTCAAAATTTCTCCTTTTATCCCGATTGCATCGGTTGATGTTCATTACACTTCACAATATGACACGGTGACACACTTTAAAATCCAGAGTGGCACTGGTATGTGTCATAGAACACCCCCTCGTGGAATACTGCTCCACCCGATGCAACTACTGATGTAAATATCCCTGATGCCAAGATCCACAATGAGACCTTTGGACAATGTGGACCACTTCCCATACCTCGGGAGCCTACTATCAGCAAGGGCAGACATCGATGACAAAGTCCAACACCACCTTCAGTGTGCCAGTGCAGCCTTTGGCCGCCTGAGGTAAAGAGTGTCCGCAGACCAGGAGCTCAAACCAGGCACCAAGCTCATGGTCTACAGAGCAGTAAAATTACTCGCCCTCATATATGCTTTAGAGACATGGACTATGTATAGTAGGCATCTCAAAACACTGAAGAAATACTACCAATGCTGCCTCCACAAAATCCTGCCAATTCATTGGCAGGATAGACGCACCAATGGCAGCGTTCTGTCTCAGGCCAACATCCCCAGCATCAAGGCATTGACCACGCTTGACCAGTGCCAATGGATGGGCCACATTGTCCACATGCCCGATGCTAGACTCCCGAAACAAGCAATCTACTTCGAGCTACGTCACGGCAGGCAAGCCCCAGGAGGGCAGAGGAAACGCTTCAAGGACACCCTCAAAGCTTCCTTGAAATAGTGCAAAATCCCCACCGACTCTTGGGAATCCCTGGCCCAAGACCGCTCAAAGTGGAGGAGAAGCATCCGGGGAGGGCGCCGGACACCTCGAGTCTCTTCGCTGGGAGCACACGGAAGCCAAGTGTAGACAGCGGAAGGAGCGCACGGCAACCCAAGCACCCCACCCATCCGTCCCTCCAACCACCGTCTGCCCCACCTGTGACAGAGACTGTGGGTCCCGCATTGGTCTCATCAGCCACCTGAGAACTCATTGTAGTATGGAAGCACGTCATCCTCGACCCCAGGGGACTACCTAAGAAGAAGAAGATGTAAATAATGAAGAATCATGTGGCAAGGTTACATGTTGACTGTTTCTGAGTTAAGAGCCATCTTGCAGAGTGTGTTTGTTAATGATGTCGTTAGAATATATTACAGTATGTTTTCTGGCTGCTGGTTTAGTAAAATAACAACCTGTCTCCCATGACAGAGTACGCTCTGCACTTCAATATTACTTTTTCGGCTCCCGCACAGAATGTTGTCTATTTTTAATACTTCACTGCTGGTTGACTGTCTTTCTGCATTGTCAGCTGCTTCCTGCAGCCGTGCTTCCTCCTGTCAGTCGTGGCTCAGTGGGCAGCACTCTCACCTCTGAGTCAGCAGGTTGTGGGTTCGAGTCCCACTCCAGAGACTCGAACATACACATCTAGGATGACACACACAGTGCAGTGCTGGGGGAGCACTGTTGGAGGTGCCGTCTTTCAGATGCGATGTTAAATCAAGACCCTGTCAGTTGGATGTAAGAAATCCCACAGCATTATTCGAATAAGACCAAGGAAGTTCTCGCTGGTGTCCTGGCCAATATTTATCCCTCAACCAACATCACCAAAATAGATTATCACCTTGCTGTTTGTGGCACCCAGCTGTGTGCAAATTGGCTGACTTGTTTCATACGTAACAACCAGTAACTACACATCAAAAAGAACTTAATTGGCTGTAAAAAGCTTTGGGATGTCGTGAAAGGTGCTGTACATGGCAGCTGGTGTTTTATGGATCTAAGATGTTGCAGGACTTCACATTCCAGAGTGTTTCTCTAGAATGAGTATATTTGTAGTACGTCTATACAGGGTAATGGAAATTTACAGCACAGAAGAAGGCCATTCGGCCCATTGTGTCCATGCCAGCCGACAAAGAGCTATCCAGCCTAATCCCAATTTCCAGCTCTTGGTCCATAGCCCTTTAAGTTACGGCGCTTCAAGTGCATATCCAAGTACTTTTAAAATGCTATGAGGGTTTCTGCCTCTACCGCCCTTTCAGGCAGTGAGTTCCAGACCCCCACCCCCACAGGAACAGCCAGCAGCAGTCGAGGGGCCCATAAAAGGACGCAACCGTCGGGGAGTGGCCACAGGAGCAGCCAGCAGGTGTTCGAGGAGCTAGCTGGTGCAGGTGCCGGGGCAGAAGGTAAACAAAGAAGTAAAAAGAACTCGAAGTGTGACATCACAGCCAAGCGGGTAAGTGATTGGCTGGTGGATTGGTGAGTATTTGATCTTTTTCTTCTTTTCTTTTCTTAGGAAACCTTTGGCATTGTTGCCAAATTAAGCTAATCTAAGAGTTAAGTCATGGCAGGAGAGCCCAGACCTGTGTCATGCTCCTCCTGTGCTATGTGAGAAATCAGAGATGCTACCAGTGTCCCTGACTACTATGCATGCAGGAAGTGTGTCCACCTGCAGCTCCTGTCAGACCACATTGCAGCACTGGAGTTGCGCATGGACTCACTCTGGAACATCCACGATGCTGAAGATGTCGTGAATAGCATGTTTAGTGAGTTGGTCACACTGCAGCTAAAGGTTATTCAGGCAGATAGGGAATGCGTGACCATCAGGCAGAGTAGTGGAAGGTAGGTAGTGCAGGGGTCCCCTGCAGTCATCTCCCTCCAAAACAGATACACCATTTTGGGTACTGTTAGGGGAGATGACTCCTCAAGGGAAGACAGCAGCAGGCAAGTTCATGGCACCATGGGTGGCTCTGCTGCACAAGAAGGCAGGAAAAAGATTGGGAGAGCTATAGTGATAGGGGATTCTATTGTAAGGGGAACAGATAGGCGATTATGCGGCTACAAACGAGACTCCAGGATGGTATGTTGCAAGGGTCAAGGATGTCTTGGAGTGGCTGCAGTGCATTCTGGAGGGGAAGGGGGAACAGCCAGCTGTTGTGGTGCATATAGGCACCAACGATAAAGGTAAAAAATGGGATGAGGTCCTACAAGCTGAATTTAGGGAGCTAGGAGTTAAATTAAAAAATAGGACCTCAAAGGTAGTAATCTCAGGATTGCTACCAGTGCCACGGGCTAGTCAGAGTAGGAATTTCAGGATAGTTCAGATGAATACGTGACTTGAGGAATGGTGCAAGGAGGAGGGATTCAAATTCCTGGGGCATTGGAACCAGTTCTGGGGGAGGTGGGACCAGTACAAACCGAATGGTCTGCACCTGAGCAGGACCGGAACTGTGTCCTAGGTAGAGTGTTTGCTGGTGCTGCTGGGGAGGGTTTAAACTAATATGGCAGGAGGATGGGAACCTATGCAGGGAGGCAGAAGGAAGTAAAAAGGGGGCAGAATCAAAAGGTAGGAAGGAGAAAAGCAAGAATGGAGGGCAGAGAAATCAAGGGCAAAAATCAAAAAGGGCCACATTATAACATAATTCTAAAAGTACAAAGAGTGTTAAAAAAACAAGCCTGAAGGCTCTGAGTCTCAATGTGAGGAGCATTCTTAAAAGGTGGACGAATTAACTGTGCAGATATCTGTTAACGGATATGATGTCATTGGGATTATGGAGACATGTCTCCAGGGTAACCAAGGCTGGGAACTCAACATCCAGGAGTATTCAATATTCAGGAAGGATAGAGAGGAAGGAAAAGGAGGTGGAGTAGCGTTACTTGTTAAAGAGGAAGGAAGGACATTAGCTTGGATGATGTGGAATCTATATTGATGTGGGTAGAGCTGCGAAACACCAAAGGGCAGAAAACACCAGTGGGAGTTGTGTACAGACCACCTAACAGTAATAGGAAGGTTGGGGATGGCATCAAATAGGAAATTAGGGACGCATGCAATAAGGGTACAGCAGTTATCATGGCTGACTTTAACCTACATATTGATTGGGCTAACCAAACTGATAGCAATACTGTGGAGGAGGATTTCCTAGAGTGTATAAGGGATGGTTTTCGAAACCAATATGTTGAGCAACCAACTAGAGAGCAGGCCATCCTAGACTGGGTCTTGTGTAACGAGAGAGGATTAATTAGCAATCTGTTCAGCGTGGCCCTTTGGGGAAGAGTGACCATAATATGGTAGAATTCTTCATTAAGATGGAGAGTGAAACAGTTAATTCAGAGACTAGGGTCCTGAACTTAAGGAAAGGTAACTTCGATGGTATGAGATGTGATTTGACGAGGGTAGACTGGCAAATGATACTTAAAGGGTTGATGGTGGATAGGCAATGGCAGATATTTAAAGATCACATGGATGAATTACAACTATTATACATCCCTGTAAAATTAAAACAGGAACGGTGGCTCAACCGTGGCTAACAAAGGAAATTAGGGATAGTGTTAAATCCAAGGAGGAGGCAAGTAAAGTGGCCAGAAAGGGCAGCAAACATGAGGACTGGGAGAAATTTAGAATTGAGCAGAGGAGGAATAAGGGTATAATTAGGAGGGAGAAAGTAGAGTATGAGAGTAAGCTTGCAGGGAACATAAAAACTGACTGCAAAAGCTTCGATAGATATGTGAAGAGAAAAAGATTAGTGAAGTCTAATCTAGGTCCCTTGCAGTCAGAATCAGGTGAATTCCTAATGGGGAACAACGAAATGGCAGACCAATTGAACAAATACTTTGGTTCTGTCTTCACGAAGGAAGACACGAATAACCTCCAGAAAATACTAGGGGACCAAGGGTCTAGCGAGAAGGAGGAACTGACGGAAATCCTTATTAGTCAGGAAATGGTGTTAGGGAAATTGATGGGACTGAAGACTGATAAATCCCCAGGGTCTGATCATCTGCATCCCAGAGTACTTAAGGAAGTGGCCCTAGAAATAGTAGATACATTGGTGGTCATTTTCTAAATTCCATGGACTCTGGATCAGTTCCTATGGATTGAAGGGTAGCTAATGCAACCCCACTTTTAAAAAAAGCAGGGAGAGAGAAAATGGGGAATTATAGACCGTTTAACCTGACATCGGTGGTGTGGAAAATGCTGAAATCAATTATTAAAGATGTAATAGCAGCGCATTATGAAAGCAGTGACAGGTTCGGTCCAAGTCAGCATGGATTTATGAAAAGTAAATCATGCTTAACAAATCTTCTAGAGTTTTTTGAGGATGTAACTAGTAGAGTGGATAAGGGAGAACCAGTAGTTGTGGTGTATTTGGTCTTTCAAAATGCTTTTGACAAGGTCCCACATAAGAGATTAGGGTGCAAAATTAAGGCACATGTGTTTGGGAGTAATGTATTGATGTGAATAGAGAACTGGTTGGCAGACAGGAAGCAAAGAGTGGGAATAAACGCGTTCTTTTCAGAATGGCAGGCAGTGACTAGTGGGGTGCCGCAAGGTTCAGTGCTGGGACCCCAGCTATTTACAATATACATTATTGTTTTAGATGAAGGACTTGAATGTAATATCTCCAAGTTTGCAGATGACACTAAGCTGGGTGGCAGTGTGAGCTGTGAGGAGGATGCTAAGAGGCTTCAGGGTGACTTGGACAAGTTAGGCGAATGGGCAAATGGATGGCAGATGCAGTATAATGTGGATAAATGTGAGGTTATCCACTTTGGTGGCAAAAACAGGAAGGCAGATTATTATCTGAATGGTGACAGATTAGTAAAAGTAGAGGTGCACCGGGACCTGGTTGTCATGGTACATCATCACTGAAGGTAGGCATGCAGGTACAGCAGGCAGTAAAGAAAGCAAATGGCATGCTGGCCTTCATAGCAAGGGGATTTGAGTATAGGAGCAGGGAGGTCTTACTGCAGTTGTACGAGGCCTTGGTGAGACCACACCTTGAGTATTGTGTGCAGTTTTGGTCTCCTAATCTGAGGAAGGACATGCTTGCTATTGAGGCAGTGCAGCGAAGGTTCACCAGACTAATTCCCGGGATGGCAGGATTGAGATATGAACAAAGACTGGATCAGCTCGGCTTATACTCACTGGAATTTAAAAGAATGAGAGGAGATCTCATAGAAACATATAAAATTATGACGAGATTGGACATGTTAAATGCAGGAAGAATGTTCCCGATGTTGGGAAAGTCCAGAATCAGGGGTCACAGTCTAAGGATAAGGGCTAAGCCATATAGGACCAAGATGAGGAGAAACTTTTTCACCCAGAGAGTGGTGAACCTGTGGAATTCTCTACCACAAAAAGTTGTTGAGTCCAATTCGTTGGATATATTCAAGAGGGAGTTAGATGTGGCCCTTGTGGCTAAGGGGATCAGAGGGTATGGAGGGAAGGCAGGAATGGGGTATTGAAGTTGCATGATCAGCCATGATCAGATTGAATGGTGGTGCAGGCTCAAAGTGCCGAATGGCCTGCTCCTGCACCTATTTTCTATGTTACTATGTTTCTATGTTTCCATCCTCTAGGTGAAAGTATTTCTCCTCAACTCTTTCTAAACCTCCTACCACTTAATTTAAATCTATGCCCCCTGGTTATTGACCCATTTGCTAAGGGGAATAGCTCCTTCCTATCCACTCTATTTAGGCCCCTCATCATTTTATACAACTTAATTAGGTCTCCCCTCAGCCTCCTCTGTTCCAAAGAAAACAACCCCAGCCTATCCAAACTTTCCTCACAGCTAAAATTCTCCAGTCCAGGCAACATCCTCGCAAATCTCCTCTGTATCCTCTCTAGTGCAATCTCATCTTTCCTGTAATGTGGTGATTAGAACTGCACACAGTACTCTAGCTGTGGCCTAACTAGCGTTGTATACAGTTCAAGCATTACCTCTCTGCTCTTGTATTCTATGCCTCGGCCAATAAAGGCA
Organism: Pristiophorus japonicus; assembly: GCF_044704955.1. NCBI lineage: Eukaryota > Metazoa > Chordata > Chondrichthyes > Pristiophoridae > Pristiophorus > Pristiophorus japonicus. Next base: position 28,019,624 of record NC_091979.1, on the reverse strand, counting down.
AGTATCCCGTATGTCTTCTTAACCACCTTATCTACCTGTTCTACTACCTTCAGGGATCTGTGGACATGCACTCGAAAGTCCCTTTGTTCCTCTACACTTCTCAGTGTTCTGCCATTTATTGTGTGTTCCCTTATTATGTGTTAGCCCCTCAGTTTACCTCACACTTCTCCGGATTGAATTCCAATGAAATGAGCCAAGATCATCAATGCTGCAGCACACCTGGTCCTAGGGAAGCTGATAAAGTCCATCCTACATGCGTATAGAGAGAGAGAGATTGATAGAGATACAGATACAGATATTGATACAGATATTTCCCTGAGGGAACTGGACTGAGAGACCAGTCAGTGCACAGATATCTCCCTGAGAGACAGAGAGACTGAGAGATATCAGTCAGTGTACCGATATCTCCCATAGGGAGAGGGAGAGAGGGGACTGAAGACCAGAATGGCAGGCAGTGACTAGTGGAGTACCCCAGATTATTAGTCCTGGCTTCTGGATTACTACTCCAGTTACATGACCACGATCGTACTGCACCCCATGAGCTGAATGAGTCTGCTATTCCAAGCAGGAGGACAGTATGGCAGCTGGTATGTTATGGTTCTGATACATCGTAGGACTTCACGTTCCACAGTGCATGTTTCTCCAGAATGAGTATCGTGATATATTCTTTACGACATCACAAACACACACAGCCTACAAGATGGCACAACAGATGGTATGTTGGCCTTCATTGCAAGAGGATTTGAATACAGGAGCAAGGATGTCTTACTACAGTTATACAGGGTGAGACCGCACCTGAGTATTGTGTGCAGTTTTGGTCTCCTTACCTAAGAAAGGATATTCTTGCCATAGAGGGAGCACCAGACTGATTCCTGGGATGGCAGGACTGACGTATGAGGAGAGATTGGGTCGACTAGGCCTGTATTCACTAGAGTTTGGAAGAATGAGAGGGGATCTCATTGAAACGTATAAAATTCTGACGGGGTTGGACAGATTGGATGCGGGGAGGATGTTTCCCCTGACTGTGAAGTCTAGAATAAGGGGTCACAATCTCAGGATACAGGGTAGGAAATTTAGGACCGAGATGAGGAGAAGTTTTTTCACTCAAAAGGTGGTGAACCTGAAGAATTCTCTACCACAGAAGGCTGTGGAGGCCAAGTCACTGAATACATTTAAGAGAGAGATAGATAGATTTCTAGACACAAAAGGCATCAAGGGGTATGGAGAAAAAGCTGGAATATGGTGTTGAGATAAAGGATCAGCCATGATCATATTGAATGGCGGTGCAGGCTCGAAGGGCCGAATGGCTTACTACTGCTCCTATTTTCTATGTTTCTATGTTTACAGGAACTTGTCACGTGACCTGATCACACGATCCTTTATTGTATTTACATCAGTAGTTGCATTACCACAGGCGGAGCAGTAGTCCACTAGGGGGAGCTCTAATATATTTTGGAGTACATTTGGAAAGGGAAATGAGTCAAGCTGGCCAATTGCTGCAGCACAGGGCAGTGTGCTGATGCCAAGTCACAGGAGTCTGCAGCGCTCAATATCCATCTGGTGTACAGTGGAGTGAGAATCCCTTTGACTGGCAGATGGTAGACCTGTCTACGCCAGCAATTCCCTGCTCAGATCGGCCTCGTCATTAAATCCAGCCACGTATCCCTTTCAAGAAAACTGACAAAAAAGATTGCAGGACAAGAGCTGATCAGGCACTGAGTATTTTCAGATTAGTAGAGAAGTTGATAAATGTTCATTCTCAGCAGCCATTACCTCCCGTGGCAGCAGTGAAAGCAGCTGGCTAAGCTCATTAGTAATTGTGAAGACCAGTTTGTGCTCCTTTCGTCCGACTCACATAATCCTCATGCTGGGAGTTTAAACTGGTTCACCTGAACCCGGATCCAGACCTGTAACACAAACTGCGAACACTCAGCAGGTCAGGCACTATCTGCGGAGAGAACAGGGCAGTTGGCATTTCAGATAGAGACCCGTCGTCAGAGCTGGAGGATATTACAGAACAAGGCATTTATAAAGGAAAGGAGCAATGGGAAGGGGCAGGAAATGCAGGCAGGCCCACATTCATACATGCACACACCACACACCATCATGCACCACTGTGATATATTCTTACATCACTAACAAACACACTCCGCAAGATGGCTCCAATACATCACGTGACTTTGCCACATGACCTTTTATTTTTTACCTCAGTCGTTGCATTAGCACAGTAGTCCACTAAGGGGAGCTCTATATTACAATCACCACACCACACCACACTGTGGTGGCTGGTGTGCAACGGCCACCCCACATTAAAAAAATCCAAGCACAGGCATCTTCCACCTTTCAAGATTTAGTTTGGACCGGGAATTTTAGGTCCATCATTGAAACACCTGTGAACTTTTTGACGTGGAAGCAAGTGATCCTCGATTCGAGGGACTGCCAATGATGATGATGGCACGCCATACCACACACCCTCACACACCACAGCTCACAACACACCCCCTCACACACCACGCCACACACCCCACACACACTACAGCACACACCAACCCCACACACCAAATCCCTGCACTTCCTCGCAACACCACACGGAAATTAAGCAGGTAGCATACCAACCCAACAGCACATGCTTCAAGAGAGACTCCTTACTCCGAGCACCAACCCATCCTTCCCCCCCCCCGCCCTCCCCAACCCCCATAAACACCAGCACACCCAATCCATGTCACCAGTACCTCCATACGAACAGAAAGTTGGAGCTACAGCTAAGCTTGGAAGTAATTAAATTCCAATCTTGAGGGCTACAAAGTGTCCAACAGAAAGATTCATCCCTCAGCCAACACCATCAGATGAACTGGCCATTTATATCACATGCTGCTTGTGCAATGTATTATCAGGTGTGTGTGTCACATGATTTGGTATGAGCATGCTCAGATCGCTCTAGCCTAATAAAGTAAGCACATGGACTAGCAACTCACCGTGTCTCTGTCCTTCATTTGTTCTACCCAAATATATTACATTTTGGCAACAAGTATGGGATCCTAAAGCTATTTTTAGGGATCATGGAGGGACACAGTGTACAACCTTCAGTGGACACGTTTAAGGTGAATGTGTGACACTTAGTGAATTTTTGCGCTATTTTACCATTGATGCTCATGCAGAATCATCTATGCTTCACCTTCACGTGCATGTATACCCAGCAACAGTGACGGTGATTCTTGCAGGTACACAGGTAGTGTGCTGAGTCACTGTATCACTGTTCAATGGGATCGGGACAATCATGGCCACATCTATGGGATTCATCGGAAGCCTCGGCATGTATGACCGAGCTCACAAACCGTTCAGTTCTTACATTGTGCGGGTGGAGATTTTTTTCAAGGCCAATAACATTATTGAGACCGAAGGTGCAGATGAGAATGTTCAAGCTCAAAATAAAGTAATATGTGAATGGAAGAAAACAATTTTTCTAAAGGAGATCGGGTCAGATGTCTATGGAACATTGACAAATCTACTTGCGGCAGGGAAAGTGCAGGATGCGTCGTTTGAAGACATTGCCGAGATACTTGAGAACCATTTTAACCCAAAGCCATTAGAAATAGCAGAGAGCTATAGAAACATAGAAAATAGGTGCAGGAGTAGGCCATTCGGCCCTTCGAGCCTGCACCACCATTCAATAAGATCATGGCTGATCATTCACCTCAGTACCCCTTTTCTGCTTTCTCTCCATACCCCTCGACCCCTTTAGCTGTAACGGCCATACTTCCTTTAACTCCCTCTTGAACATATCCAATGAACTGGCATCAACAATTCTCTGCGGTAGGGAATTCCACAGGTTAACAACTCTCTGAGTGAAGAAGTTTCTCCTCATCTCCGTCCTAAATGGCTTACCCCTTATCCTTAGACTATGTTCCCTGGTTCTGGACTTCCCCAACATCAGGAACATTCTTCCTGCATCTAAATTGTCCAGTCCCATCAGAATTTTATATGTTTCTATGAGATCCCCTCTCATCCTTCTAAACTCCAGTGAATACAGGCCCAGTCGATCCAGTCTCTCTTCTCTTATGTCAGTCCTGCCATCCCGGGAATCAGTCTGGTGAACCTTCGCTGCACTCCCGTAATAGCAAGAATGTCCTTCCTCACATTAGGAGACCAAAATTGAACACAATATTCCAGGTGAGGACTCACTAAGGCCCTGTATAACTGCAGTAAGACCTCCCTGCTTCTATACTCAAATCCCGTAGCTAGGAAGGCCAGTATACCATTTGCCTTCTTCACTGCCTGCTGTAACTGTATGCCATCTTTCAATGACTGATGTACCATGACACCCAGGTCTCGTTGTACCTCCCCTTTTCCTAATCTGCCGCACGCTGTACTGCAGCACTTTGCAATCTTTCTCCATTTAAATAATAACGTGCTCTTTGATTTTTTTTCTGCCAAAGTGCATGACCTCACACTTTCCAACATTATACTCCACCTGCCAAATTTTTGCCCACTCACAAAGACTGTCTATGTCCTTTTGCAGATTTTTTGTGTCCTCCTCACACATTGCTTTTCCTCCCATCTTTGTATCATCAGCAAACTTGGCTACGTTACACTCTGTCCCTTCTTCCAAGTCATTAATATAGATTGTAAATAGGTGGAGTCCCAGCACTGATCCCTGTGGCACCCCACTAGTTTCTGGTTGGCAACCAGAGAATGAACCATTTATCCCGACTCTCTGTTCTCTGTTTGTTAGCCAATCCTCTATCCATGCTAATATATTATCCCCTACTCCTCTCGAGTTTCTACAGTATTGAGTTCTCAGTATCTGTCATAAGCCTCCCTTTTTTTCTTTATTATACCCTGTATGTCCCTCGACATCCAGGGGGCTCTAGATTAGTTAGTCCCACTCTTTTTCTTTAAGGGCACATATTTGGCCTGAACCCTGCGGATCTCCTCCTTGAATGCCTCCCACTGCTCTGACACTGACTTACCTTCAAGTAGCTGTTTCGAGTCCACTATGGCCAAATCACCTCTCAGTTTCGCAAAGTTGTCTTTCCCCCAATTTGGGTAAAGAAGTTCCTCCTAATTTCCCTATTGGATTTATTGCTGCCTATCTTATCTTTATGGCCCCTCGTTTTGGTATCCCCAATAATTGGAAACATCTTCTCTACGTCTACCCCATCAAACCCTTTCATTATCTTAAAGAACTCTAGCAGCTCACCTCTCAATCTTCTGTTTTCTAGATAAAAAGCCCCAGCTTTTTTCTGTGCATCTCTGACACATATCACCGTTTGACAAGGTGACAACGCTTTCATTTACTTGCATGTTCAATTTGTTCTACGTAGCCTCAAGCACTCGGAGAACATCAGCCTTGAAATGACAGCATGTGATTGCTCATGCATTGTAGGAATTTTTATTTTCTTTCATCACTGAAATAGAGGCTTTATCCTGCTTATTTGAAAATAGCATGGGAGAAATTTCAGATGCTCTTTTTAAAGGAAGAACAAATATATTTGCCATTATATAGCGTCTTTCATGTCTTCTGTATAGCTCAATTTGCTTCGTACCCAATTACTTACGTTTGAAGGGAATTCTTGCTACAACCATACAGGTATTGGTGAGGCCACACCTAGAGTACTGCGTACAGTGAGGCCATATGGGTCAAAGTAAAAACTAAAAAAGGGGTGAACACACTGCTGGGCATGTATTATAGACCCCCAAGCAGTAGGAGGGAGATAGAGGAGCAAATATGTAGGCAAATTGCTGTGAAGTCCAAAAACCATAGGGTAGTAATAGTAGGGGATTTTAATTATCCAAATATTGATTGGGACAAATTTAGTGTGAAGGGTATAAAGAATGCAGAATTCTTGAAATGCATTCAAGAGTACTTTTTTATTCAGTATGTAGCAAGCCCAACTCGCGGGGGGGATGTCTTGGATTTAGTTTTGGGGAATGAAGCGGGGCAGATTGAAGGGGTATTAGTGGGAGAGCATTTGGGTGCCAGTGACCATAATTCAGTCAGATTCAAGTTGGTTATGGATAAGGACAAGAATAGGCCTGGAATAAAAGTTCCAAATTGGGGAAAAACTAATTGTGTTAAGTTAAGAAGTGATTTGGCCATAGTGGACTGGAAACAGCTACTTGTGGGTAAATTATTGTCGGAACAGTGGGAGGCATTCAAGGAGGAGATCCAGAAAACTAGGCCAAACATGTGCCCTTAAAGAAAAAGGCTGGGAAAAGTAATTCTACAGCCCCCTAGATGTTTAGGGACTGACAGGGAAGGATAAAGAAAAAAAGGGACACTTATGTCATATACCAACAGCTAAATACTTTAGGATCTTTAGAGGAATTTAGAAAGTTAAGAGGCAAAATTAAAAAGGATATTGGAAATACTAAGAGAGAGCACCGAGAAATTCTTGGCTAGTAAAATTAAGGAAAAGCCTAAGATGTTCTATAAATATATAAAGAGCAAGAGGGTAATTAAAGAAAGGGTAGGGCCTATTAGAGACCATGAGGGTAACCTTTGTGTGGAGGTAGAAGATGTTGGTAGGGTTCGTAATGAATACTTCGCATCTGTTTTCACAAAGGAAAAGGGTAATGCAGATACTGCTATCGAGGAGGTGTGTGATATTCTGGACGAAATAAATATAGTGAGAGAGGAATTATTAAGGGGTTTAGCAGCTTTGAAAGTAGATAAGTCACCAGGCCCGGATGAAATGCATCCCAGGCTGTTGAGCGAAGTAAAAGAGGAAATAGCAGAGGCCTTGACCATTATTTTCCAGTCTTTTTTGGATCTGGGCATGGTGCCAGAGGAATGGAGGACTGCTAATGCAGTACCCTTGTTTAAGAAGGGAGAAAGGGATAGCTGAGTAATTACAGGCCTGTCAGCCTAACCTCAGTGGTGGGAAAATTATTGGAAAAAATCCTGAAGGACAAGATAAATCTGCATTTGGAAACGCAAGGATTAATTAGGGACAGCACAGATTTGTTAAGGGAAGATCGTGTTTGACTAACCTGATTGAATTTTTTGAGGAGGTAACCAAGAGGATCGATGAGGGTAGTGCATATGATGTAGTATATATGGACTTTAGCAAGGCTTTTGATAAGATCCCACATGGTAGATGTGTCATGAAGGTTAAAGCCCACGGGATACAGGGCAAAGTGGCAAGTTGGCTTGGAGGTAGGAAGCAAAGGGTAATGATTGATGGATGTTTTTGTGACTGGAAGGATATTTCCAGTGGGGTTCCTCAGGGCTGAGTACTGGGTCCCTTGCTTTTTGTATATATCAACGATTTAGATTTGAATATAGGGAGTATGATTAAGAAGTTTGCAGATGATACTAAAATTAGCTGTGTGGTTGATAATGAAGAGGAAAGTCATGGGCTGCAGGAGGATATCAATCTACTGGTCAGGTGGGCAGAGCAATGGCAAATAGAATGTTATTCAGAGAAGTGTGAGGTGATGCATTTTGGGAGGGCTAATAAGGAAAGGGTATACACATTAAGCGACAGGCCACTTAATAGTATAGATGAACAAAGTGACTTTGGAGTGCTTGCCCACAGATCCCTGAAAGTAGCAGGCCAGGTGGATAAGGTGGTTAAGAAGGCATACGGAATGCTTGCCTTTATTGGCTGCGGCATAGATTATACGAGCAGGGAGGTTATGCGTAAATTGTATAACACTTTGGTTAGGCCACAGCTGGAGTACTGCGTGCAGTTCTGGTCGCCGTATTATAGGAAGGATGTGATTGCACTAGAGAGGGTACAAAGGAAATTTACTAGGATGCTGCCTGGAATGAAGAATCTTAGTTATGAGGACAGATTGGATAGGCTGGGTTTGTTCTCATTGGAACAGAGGAGGTTGAGAGGAGACATCATTGAGGTGTACAAAGTATTAAGAGGCCTGGAAATAGTGGATATTAAGGGTCTATTTCGATTGGTGGAGGGGGATATTATGAGGGGCATAGTTTTAAGGTGGTTGGTGGAAGGTTTAGCGGGGATTTGAGGGGGGGTTCTTTATGTAGAGGGTTGTGGTGATCTGGAACTCGCTGCCTGGAAGAATGTTGGATGCAGAAACCCTCACCATTTTTAAGAGATGGTTAGATAGGCACTTCAAGTGCAGTAACCTGCAAGGTTATGGACCGAGAACTGGTAATTGGGATTAGACTGGATGACCTTTTGTTGGACGGCGCAGATATAATGGTAAGTACTGCAGGGAATCAAATACAGACAGGGTGATCTCCTGGACTAGTTTCGATCTCCAGGATGGGTCGGAGAGGAATTTTCCCAGATTTTTTCTCCCTAAATTGGTCTGGGTTTTTATCTGGTTTTTGCCTCTCTCAGGAGATCACATGGCTTCAGTTGGGGTGGAGTGCAGAATGTTTCAGTGTAAGGGTTGTCGCAGTTGTGTTGAGGCGGATTGGTTGGGCTGGGTGCTCTTTGCCTTTCCGACATTGTTCATAGGTTTATATGTAACCTTTAGGGCTGCTGACCAAGGGCCGTTCGGCTCTTTGTCGGCCAGCGCAAACACGATGGCCTGAAATGATCTCCTCTGCGCTGTAAATTTCTATGTTTCTATGTTTCTATGTTTTGGTCTCCGTATTTAAGGAAGGATATACTTGCATTGGAGGCTGTTCAGAGAAGATTCATTAGGTTGATTCCGGAGATGAAGGGGTTGACTTATGAAGAAACGATGAGCAGATTGGGCCTATACTCATTGGAGTTTAGAAGAATGAGAGGTGACCTTATTGAAACATATAAGATACAGGGTAGATGCAGAGAGGATGTTTCCCCTTGTGGGGAAATCTAGAAAGAGGGAGCATAGTATTGTGTATGTACAGTTATATAAGACTACTGGATGTACCTTCACACTGTATAAACTATGCTGGTACCACCAGAGGGTGCAACTGGTGGAGACCTAGGGGTCACCTGTACACGACAGGTATAGGGAGTTCACCATGCTGTACCCTCACTCAGGAGCTGTAATAAATGGATTAAGGTCACCACAGTTCAAGTACAATACCTTACCTCGTGGAGTCATTACTAGAGAGCCTACAGACACAATAACTGGCGACGAGATTACGAATTTCCATGAGGAAATGGCTAACCTTGGCACATTTCAACAATTCGCCGATGGGGAAGATTGGGAGGCCTTTGTTGAAAGGCTCGAACACTTCTTTACTGCGAACGACCTGGCGGGAGACACACCGACCTCGCTGGCTGATAAGCGCAGAGCTATCCTGCTCAGCAGTTGTGGGCCCACTGTCTATGGCCTCGTCAGGGACTTGCTAGCCCCAGTGAAGACAACGACCAAAACATTTGTGGAGCTCGTAACAATGATAAAGGAACAACTCAAACCTAAAGAGAGCATCCTCACAGCCAGACACCGGTTCTACACACACCGGCGACCCGAAGGTCAAGAAATCGCAAAATATGCTGCAGACTTCAGACGATTGGCTGCACCGTGTGATTTTGGCGACCACCTCACCGAAGCACTGCGAACTATTTCGTTATTGGTATCGGCCACGAGGGCCTTCTCCACAAGCTGCTCTCTGAGGATACCACGGTCACCCTGCAGAAGGCAATTAACGTGAGCCAGGCGTTCATGATCTCAGCCTGCGATTCCAAGCAGATGACTCACCCCCAGGACTCGAACCCGGCAAGTACTGTGAACCGATTGGTGCCTTTTAGAGGCAAGGCTGCTGCAAGCAGTCTCTGTCAGGGAAGAGAGAACTGAGTCCCGCAACCCTGAGTCTGCCACATGGGGCCAACCGGCTAACGTCATGCTGGCGCTGTGGAGGAAATCACAGGGCCCACCAGTGCCACTATAAAGACTACATATGCAAAGGCTGTAACACGAAGGGCCACCTCCAGCGAATGTGCAAGAGAAATCGTACTCACCGAGTCGATGAAGAGTTGTCCGATCACCCGGACTCCAGCGACGATGAAGAGAGAGTCCTTGAGGCAGCTCAGTCCCACGATGAGGTGTACGGAGTGTTTACCTGCACCACCGAGAGTTCCCCATTGAAAATGGAAGTTGAAATCAACGGCGTTCCAGTCACGATGGAGGTGGACACAGGGGTGAGCCAGTCACTGATGAATCAGGCGGCCTTTGAGAAACTCTGGGACAATCCAGTCGAACGACCAAAAATGATCCCGATCCAAATGAAGCTGCTCACCTACACAAACCACACCATCCCAGGCATTGGCAGCATGGAGCTCCAGGTGTCCCATCACGGCGCGATGCACAAGTTACCTTTGTGGATCGTTGCTGGTGATGGTCCAACGGTTTTAGGAAGAAGATGGATGAAAAAGATCCGTTGGAGCTGGGAAAACCTCCAACCTCCGGCGATCGACGTCCTCCACGGCCCCGAAGTTGGATCTAGCACAGCACCTGAAAAACCAGCCACGCAACTCGACTGCATGGAGATGATCCAGACCGCTCAACCCAACTGCGAGATGATTCAGCCAAAACGACCCGACCTCACCTTCCAGGCTCCAGTGGCAGGACTCCGGAGGAAGAAAATCGGTGCAGAAGGCAACTTCCCTGCTTCCATGGCAGAACCTGGGGAGAAAAGGATCACCGCAGCCGACCTCGTGGAGAGAAAGAAGCTGGCACCCAAACCACGAGGTGAAAGGTCTGAAGAAAAGACGGCGGCGGCCAGACCACGAGGGGTAGTGTTGAGGGAGCAACACATGATGCCGAGCAGCGAACAGGATTGGGGTAAAGATTGCAAGGCCCTCTTAAAGGAGATTGGCAACCCATTACAATTAAAGAGACAGTTCCACTCTTTATACAGCAATGCCGGTAATACACATGTAAGAGTTGTAATTGACAAATTGAAGTTTGTAAATATAACTAACCATGATAACTCGGGCAATTGCAGTCGGAACCAATGAATTGTGAGAGTAAATGAAGTGATGATATGCGATGTCAGGTTCTACATGCATGCCGACAAAATCAAGGGCAACCTCCCGTCGGAAGCATCCAGGTCCAGCGGGCCACCCGACTATGGAGCCTGCGCCTCCGGGACCAATGTGATGCCCCAGGGAGCATGGCCATGCACAGAGGGAGCATACCAGCTACAGGGTCAGTGATCAGCGAATGGCAAAGACACCACTACCGGTACCCTGCCCCTGCTCGGCTCCACCTCTCTGGCCAGGGTTAGTACCGGGAGCAAGAGGCTACCACCCTCCAGCTCTCCCAACGGGACCTGGGTTGACCAGGCTCCCACCACCGCTGAAGGGCAGCAAAGAGACACTGCAGCCCTCAAAGGAGGACAGGAAGGCCACACACTCCTGTGGCTCTGTCCACCACTAGGCAACGGCAAAGGCCCTGAGACTCAGCAAAGTGAGCGATCTGAGCCCACCCAGCTAACAAGAGACGCAGCGCCGCCATCAGACAACCTGGACACAGTCCAGTCACTCTGAAACTAGCGTCCTCACCCACCTGCACCTACACAACCCAGGGGCAAGACTGTGATATGACGTATGTACCTTTCCAGTAAAATGTGCTTGTTCCACTACTGCAGAACCCAAACAGTGATGTAATTAATCCTATGTTTTTTTTGCTCTTTCCTTCTGTACATGTATGCACATGCATGTGTTGAACCACACACATGGTCTACGTACGGGAGGCAGTGGGGGCGGGGGGTGGGTGTCGCGGGGAGGAATGGATGTACGTAACCATGGACACACATGGACCATACCCAGAACCCATTCAACACCCACTGCAACCTCAAACCGTCCACTGCTGACCATTTCCCAATGTTGTGGCAATAAGGACTTGGGGGGCCTACAGGGAGAGAGCCAAGCCAAAGCATAGACAAGGTGCAAGGGCTTTGGACACTCAAGTCTAGGGCCAGAGCACACAATGCAAAGCCCAGTGGCACAAGACTTAGGGGAGAGTGATGTTGTGTATGTATAACATAACTATACTCCCTGTACACTCAATGTACAGTTACATAAGACTACTGGATGTACCTTCACACTATATACACTGTGCTTGTACCACCAGAGGGTGCAACTGGTGGAGACCTAGGCGTCACCTGTACACAACAGGTAACCAGGTATAAAAGGGAGTTCACCATGCTGTACCCTCACTCAGGAGTTGTAATAAATGGACTAAGGTCACCACAGTTCAAGTACAATACCTTACCTCATGGAGTCATTGCTCGAGTGCTTACAGACACAATACATAGTTTCAGAATAAGGAGACGCCCATTTAAAACTGAGATGAGGAGAAATTTCTTCACACAGAGGGTTGTAAATCTAAGGAATTCTCTGTCCCAGAGAGCTGTGGGGGCTGGGGCATTGAGTATATTTAAGGCGGAGATTGACAGATTTTTGAGCAATAAGGGAGTAAAGAGTTATGGGGAGCAGGAGGGGAAGTGGAGCTGAGTCCATGATCAGATTAGCCATGATCTTTTTAAATGACAGAGCAGGCTCGAGGGGCCAAATGGCCGACTCCTACTCCTATTTCTTATGTTCTTCTGAAGTGTGGTTGACTATGGTTCGATAGGCAAACATGGTAGACAATTTATGCACAGCAAGGTCTCACAAATAGCAAATGGTATTAATGGCCAGTTAATCTGATGATGTTGGCTGAGGCATGAATGTTTGCCAAGACACCATGAGAATACTTCTTTGAATAGTGATGTGGGGACTTTTACATCCATCTGGACAGGCGGACCTGACCCCTGGTTTAATGTCTCAACTAATAGGCGGCACCTCTGACAACGCAGCGCTCAATCAGGAATGAAGCTTCAAAGTACACTGCTCCTTCAGTAACATGACCCAGATTGTGTGCTCTAATCTCGGAGTGGGATTTGAACCCATGACCTTCTGACTTTGAGGCAACATTGCTGCCACTGAGCCAAACTGATGATTTTAAATTGGATAATTTCAAGGCTATTAGGAATTGTTTGTTAAAGAGTTCTAACTCTCTCTCTCTCTGTCTCTTTCTCCCTCTCCCTCCCTCTCTCTCTCTCTCTTTCTCCCTCCCTCCTTCTCTCTCTTTCTTTCGGTCTCTCTTCCTCGTTCTCTCACTCTCTCTTTCTCCCTCTCCCTCTCTCTCTCCCTCTCTCTTTCTCTCTTTCTCTCTCTCACTCTCTCTCCCTCTTTTTCGCTCCCACTCGCTCTCTTTCTCTCCTTTCTCCCTCGCCCTCTCTCCCTCCTTCTCTCTCTTTCTTTCAGTCTCTCTTCCTCATTCTCTCGCTCTCTCTTTCTCTCTCTCTTCCTCTTGCCCTCCTCCAATCCCGCAGAACCAGCAGATGAAGACGAAGGGTTATGGGGGAGAAAGTAGGATCGTAACAATAGTTTAGCATTTGCTCTCGCACAGAGCCGCCGCAGACACGAGGCCCCCGAGTGTGTTGTGAATGTCTGCGCGTCTGCATTCAAAAAAAAATTGGCAAGTGTCTTTGTTTGGAGAGGGAGCCACATTCGTCACAGCGATCAAGCACTTTATGTTTGGGAAGATGCTGAAAAACCATAGCAGGTTAGTCAACATCTCTGCAGAGAAAAGACAATATCATGTATGTAGACCATGTATACTAACTGTATAGTCACATAAGGTGTGCCACCAGAAAGCACTGTGGTGGGAGACCTGAGGGTCGCTTGTATAGGTGTGCAGGGCCCAGTATAAAAGGCTGCCCACCATGCTTGTCCTCACTCTGGAGTTACAATAAATGGGACTAAGGTCACAACAGCTAAAGTACAATACTAGACCTCGTGGATTCATTCATAAGAGTATTAAAGACATAACAGACAAGGTAATATTTCAGCCAGTGCTGATGAAAGGTCAACAGCATGAAACGCGGGGCGGTTTTAATCCTATGTGCTCAGCAGAAACCTGGCGACTGGGCAGTTAAAATCATCCTGGCTTGTTTCTTTAAATGTATTTGTTCATGGGATGTGGGCATTGCTGACAAGGCCAGCATTTATTGCCCATTCCTTATTGTTTTCCAGTGGCTCGCTGGGTCATTTCAGAGAGCAGTTAAGAGTCAACCACGTTGCTGTGGGTCTGGAGTTACATATAGGCCAGACCGGGTAAGGATGGCAGAGTTCCTCTTTCCTTCTTTGAAGAACACTAGTGAACCAGATGGGTCTTTACAACATTCTGGTAATTTCATGATCACCATTTACTAAAACTAGCTTTTTATTGCAGATTTATTTAACTGAATTTAAATACCTCAGTTGCTGTGATGGGATTTGAACTCATGTGTCTGGATTGTTAGGGCAGGTGTCTAGATTACTAGCCCAGTAACATTAACACGATGCTATTGTACCCTAACCCTATCCAAAAGCCGCCATGAGTGCAACACCTGAAATTTTAACCTGCTCTCCCGAGCAGGCAGCAAAGACATGCACCTGGAGCCAACAGCGTCCTTCTTTACATATGCATGTTGCGGCCTGATGACATCATTGTAATTTTAACCCGGGCCTGAGCGGGCAATCCAACTGCAGTTAAAATCGAGGACGTTAACACTATTTCTCTCTCCATAGATGCTGCCGGACCTGCTGAGTATTTCCAGCACCTTCTGCTTTTATTTCAGTTGTAACCGTTTTGTCAGAACTTCAAATGTTCTGAAAAAGAATGGGCCGGAATTTACGGGAACTATGACGGCATACGCTGTCGTCATAAATGCTGTGAATGGCCCCGTAAGTTCTTGATTTCCACCTGGAGTACAGCGTACAGTTGTGGTCTCCTTATTTAAGGAAGGATATACTTGCATTGGAGGCAATTCAGAGAAGGTTCGCCAGATTGATTCCTGAGATGAGGGGATCGTCTTATGAAGAAAGGTTGAGCAGGTTGGGTCTGTGCTGATTGGAGTTTAGAAGAATGAGAAGTGATCTTATTGTAACGTACAAGATTCTGAGGGGGCTTGACAGGGTAGATACAGAGAGGCAGTTTCCTTTCGTGGGGGAATCTAGAACTCGGGTCCATAGTTTCAGAATAAGGGGTCGCCCATTTAAAACGGAGATGAAGATGAATTTCTTCTCTCAGAGGGTCATGAATCTTTGGAATTCTCTACCCCCGAGAGCAGTGGAGGCTGGGTCATTGAATATATTTAAGATGGAGACAGACAGAGTTTTTGAATGATAAGGGAGTGAAAGGTTATGGGGAGCGGGCGGGGAAGTGGACCTGAGTCCATAATCAGATCCGCCATGATCGTATAAAATGGCGGAGCAGGCTCGAGGGGCCTTATGGCCTACTCCTGCTCCTATTTCTTATGTTCTTATGCGATGTGCAAAAACCCGGAAATTGCAATCAGCCAAGTTTCTCCTTGATAAATCATACGCCTCTGCTGCAAATTCACTCTCGCTGGCGCAAATTTGGGCTGTTAGTACAATAGCCCAAACTTTACATATGGCCTTCTTTTAACAGCATAAGGATTAAAATAAATGTTAAAAAACACATTTTAAATTATTTAAATATTCACTCCCATTTAAAATTAGTTTAGGTTATTTTTGTCTCGGTTACAAATATTTAATTTTATTTTTCAAAAAATTAAATTTTTATTTAAAATGTTTAAAGGGTGTTTTAATAAATTTGGAGCCTGTGATCATTTATTTTTATTTAAGTGTTGTGAGATTGTATATTTTAGGTGATTCCTATTATGCTTATGGGGATTCTGTGCATAAATGGAATCTCCATAAGCGTCATAGGAATCCCCGGTTCCATTGATCGGCCCGGCCCACATGATCTCAGGGACGCTTGCGAACCACCTGCTCCCTGGGGATATGGGGGTCTTTACGCAGGTGTGTGCGTGCAGGTCCAGGACTGTGAGAGTCCGGGGCTCCTGAGGTTTCAGGTAAATGTATAGCTTTCTCGCGGTTCGGAGGCGTACGTGGGCGGAAAGCCTCCGGCCACAATATCCAGGCTAATGTATTGTCTCTCTCCAGCTGGTGACTGTCCTTGTTGTGTATGCATGCCTGTCTACTGTGTGATGTCTGTAACATTGTTATGCCACATTGAATGTACCCTTATACTGCACACACCTTACCGATACACCACAGGGTGCTGCTGCTGGAGACCTAGGGGTTGCCTGCACACTGCAGGTAACCCAGTATAAAAGGGAACTCACAGCTTGTTGTTGGCACTCAGGAGTTGCAAATAAAGGACTACAGGTCTACACAGTTTAAGTATCATAACCTGCCTCGTGGAGTCATTACTAAAGGTGCCTACATAAACAACAGTCCTGCTGCATGTTTCCAAGCTTTTCTACTGTTGTTTCAGATTGCTGTCTCTTTTTATTCGGTGTGACGGTACTTAAACAACATAGGAACAGGAGGAGGCCATTGAGCCCCTTGAGCCTGACCCGCCATTCAATGAGATCATGGCTGACCTGCGATCTAACTCCGCTTTGGCCCATATCTCCTTATACCTTGGGTTAACAAAAATTCAATTTAAGTTTGCCACATCCATGAAGATGCCCCTTTAAAATATATCTTCATCACCGGGGCTGAGCATGGCACGTCAGTGATGGATGAGGCAAGGTTGTAATGAAAAGCAGTCCCGGGATGCTCTCTGGAGCGTGGCACTTTGTCTGGACTATACCAGAATCCAATCGTGCATCCCCTGCCCCCGACCCTCCTTGACCTCCTTAACATGCGACACCCGCTCCGCGACACGGTGTCGACGGCTCGTGCAGTGACGAGGCTCCGTTCAATCACCGAGTTCCTTGCGACGGCTGGACACAGTGTGAGTCGTGGTGCCGAAGCCTACACATCAGAGGGGAATTGGGAATACTAATAGGGAGTCTGTGACATTGAGCAGCCCATAGGACAGTCAGCGAAGCAGCAGTAATTCTGGCACTTGCAACCATGGGCGTTGGTCAAAGTCGACTGAAAGTGTTACCATTAATCTCAATTACAGGAGATCCAGGTGCATGGAGAGGCTCGGGAGGTGCGTCGCTGAGGCTCATAAAAAGGCCCAACGCATCGGAGGAGGCTTGGGAGTTCCAGGTGCATGGAGAGGCTCGGGAGGTGCATCGCTGAGGCCTATAAAAAGGCCGAACGCGTCGGAGGAGGCTCGGGATTTCCAGGCGTGTCGCAGGAGGCTCGGGACTTCCAGGCGTGTCGGAGGAGGCTCGGGACTTCCAGGCGTGTCGGAGGAGGCTCGGGACTTCCAGGCGTGTCGCAGGAGGCTCGGGACTTCCAGGCATGTCGGAGGAGGCTCGGGACTTCCAGGCGTGTCGGAGGAGGCTCGGGACTTCCAGGCGTGTCGGAGGAGGCTCGGGACTTCCAGGCGTGCCGGAGGAGGCTCGGGACTTCCAGGCGTGCCGGAGGAGGCTCGGGACTTCCAGGCGTGTCGGAGGAGGCTCGGGACTTCCAGGCGTGCCGGAGGAGGCTCGGGACTTCCAGGCATGCCGGAGGAGGCTCGGGACTTCCAGGCGTGCCGGAGGAGGCTCTGGACTTCCAGGCGTGCCGGAGGAGGCGTGGCTTCTGCAGCTGCAGCGGGGAGAGAAGGCAAAAAGAAGTAGAAAGAAATCAAAAGGTGACGTCATAGCCAAGGGGGTAAGTGATTGGCTGGTGATTGGTAAATAGTTTTACTTTTTCTTTTTCTTTCTTTATCAGTAAGTAACCGTTTAACATTGTTTTTGTCCAATTAGGTTAATCTAAGGGTTAAGTCATGGCAGGAGAGCTCGGACACGTGTTATGCTCCTCCTGTACTATGTGAGAACTCAGGGATGCTTCCGGTGTCCCTGACGACTACGTGTGCGGGAAGTGCATCCGCCTGCAGATCCTGACAGACCACATTGCGGCACTGGAGCTGCGGGTGATTGAACTCTGGACCATCCATGATGCTGAGAATGATGTGAATAGCATGTTTAGTGAGTTGGTCACACTGCAGGTAAAGGGTACACAGCAAGATAGGGAACGGGTGACCAACAGGAAGAGCAGTACAAGGAAGGTGGTGCAGGGGTTCCCTGTGGTCATCCCTCTGCAAAACAGATAAACCGCTTTGGGTACTGTTGAGGGGGATGACTCATCACGGGTAGGCAGCAGCAGCCAAGTTCATGGCACTGTGGCTGGCTCTGCTGCACAGGAGGGCAGGAAAAAGAGTGGGAGAGCGATAGTGATAGGGGATTCAATTATAAGGGGAATAGATAGGCGTTTCTGCGGCCACAACCGAGACTCCAGGATGATATGTTGCCTCCCTGGTGCAAAGGTCAAGGATGTCTCAGAGCAGGTGCAGGACATTGTGAAAAGGGAGGGTGAACAGCCAGTTGTCGTGGTGCATATAGGTACCAATGATATAGGTAAAAAACAGGATGAGGTCCTACGAGATGAATTTAGGGAGCTAGGAGCTAAATTAAAAAGTAGGACCTCAAAAGTAGAAATCTCAGGATTGCTACCAGTGCCACGTGCTAGTCCGAGGGGGAGTGTTTGCTAGTGCTGTTGGGGAGGAGTTAAATCAATATGGCAGGGGGATGGGAACCTATGCAGGGAGACGAAGGGAAATAAAAGGGAGACAAAGGCAAAAGATAGAAAGGAGAAGAGTAAAAGTGGAGGGCAGAGAAACCCAAGGCAAAAAACAAAAACGGCCACATTGCAGCAAAATTTTAAAAGGGCAAAGTGTATTAAAAAGACAAGCCTGAAGGATCTGTGCCTCAATGCGAGGAGTATTCGGAGTAAGGTGGACGAATTAATTGTGCAGATCGCAGTTAATGGATATGATGTAGTTGGCATCACGGAGACATGGTTCCAGGGTGACCAAGGCTTGGAACTCAACATCCAGGGTATTCAACATTTAGGAAGGGCAGACAGAAAGGAAAAGGAGTCGGGGTGGCGTTGCTGGTTAAAGAGGAAATTAATGCAATAATAAGGAAGGACATTAGTTTGAATGATGTGGAATCGGTATGGGTGGAGCTACGGAATGCCAAAGGGCAGAAAACGCTGGTGGGAGTTGTGTACCAAAAAGTAGTAGTGAGGTTGGGGACAGCATCAAACAAGAAATAAGGAATTTGTGCAATAAAGGTACAGCAGTTATCATGGGCGACTTTATTTCAAATATACATTGGGCTAACCAAACTGGTAGCAATGCGGTGGAGGAGGATTTCCTGGAGTGTATTATGGATGGTTTTCTTGATCAATATGTCGAGGAACCAACTAGAGAGCTGGCCAGCCTAGACTGGGTGATGTGTAATGAGAAAGGACTAATTAGCAATCTTGTTGTGCGAGGCCCCTTGGGGAAGAGTGACTATAATATGGTAGAATTCTTTATTAAGATGGAGAGTGACACAGTTAAATCAGAAACTAGAGTCCTGAACTTAAGGAAAGCTAACTTCAACGGCATGAGGCGTGAATTGGCGAGAATAGACTGGCGAGTGATACTTAAAGGGTTGATGGTAGATAGGCAATGGCAAACATTTATAGATCACATGGATGAACTTCAACAATTGTACATCCCTGTCTTGAGTAAAAATAAAACAGGGAAGGTGGCTCAACCATGGCTAACAAGGGAAATTAAGGATAGTGTTAGATCCAAGGAAGAGGCATATAAATTGGCCAGAAAAAGCAGTAAACCAGTGGACTGGGAGAAAGTTAGTATTCAGCAGAGGAGGATAAAGGGTTTAATTAGGAGGAGGAAAATAAGGAGAGGAAGCTTGCCGGGAACAAAAAAACTGACAGCACAAGCTTCTATAGATATGTGAAGAGAAAAAGAGTAGTGAAGACAAACGTAGATCCCTTGCAGTCAGACTCGGGTGAATTTATAATGGGGAACAAAGAAATGGCAGAGCAATTGAACAAATAATTTGGTTTTGTCTTCACGAAGGAAGACACAAATAACCTACCGGATGTACTAGGGGACCGAGGGTCGAGTGAGAAGGAGGAATTGAAGGATATCCTAATTAGGCGGGAAATTGTGTTGGGGAAATTGATGGGATTGAAGGCCGATAAATCCCCGGGGCCTGATAGTCTGCATCCCAAAGCACTCAAGGAAGTGGCCCTAGAAATAGTGGATGCATTGATGATCATTTTCCAACAGTCTATCGACTCTGGATCAGTTCCTATGGACTGGAGGGTAGCTAATGTAACACCACTTTTTAAAAAAGGAAGGAGAGAGAAAACGGGTAATTATAGATCAGTTAGCCTGACATCAGTAGTGGGGAAAATGTTGGAATCAATTATTAAGGATGAAATAGCAGCGCATTTGGAAAGCTGTGACAGGATCGGTCCAAGTCAGCATGGATTTATGAAAGGGAAATCATGCTTGACAAATCTTCTGGAATTTTTTGAGGATGTAACGAGTAGAGTGGACAAGGGAGAACCAGTGGATGTGGTGCATTTGGACTTTCAAAAGGCATTTGGCAAGGTCCCACATAAGAGATTGGTGTGCAAAATCAAAGCACATGTTATTGGGGGTAATGTACTGGCGTGTATAGAGAACTGGTTGGCAGACAGGAAGCAGAGAGTCGGGATAAATGGATCCTTTTTGGAATGGGAGGCAGTGACTAGTGGAATGCCGCAGGACTCAGTGCTGGGACCCCAGCTCTTTACAATATACATTTACGATTTAGATGAAAGAATTGAGTGTAATATCTCCAAGTTTGCAGATGACACTAAACTGGGTGGCGGTGTGAGCTGTGAGGTGGATGCTAACAGGCTGCAGGGTGACTTGGACAGGTTAGGTGAGTGGGCAAATGCATGTCAGATGCAGTATATTGTGGATAAATGTGAGGTTATCCACTTTGGTGGTAAAAACAGAGAGACAGACTATTATCTGAATGGTGACAGATTAGGAAAAGGGGAGTTGCAATGACACTTGGGTTTCATGGTTCATCAGTCATTGAAAGTTGGCATGCAGGTACAGCAGGCGGTGAAGAAGGCAAATGGCATGTTGGCCTTCATAGCTAGGGGATTTGAGTATATGAGCAGGGAGGTCTTACTGCAGTTGTACAGGGCCTTAGTGAGACCTCACCTGGAATATTGTGTTCAGTTTTGGTCTCCTAATCTGAGAAGGAAGTTCTTGCTATTGAGGGAGTGCAGCGAAGGTTCGCCAGACTGATTCCAGGGATGGTTGGACTGACATATGAGGAGAGACTGGATCAACTGGGCCTTTATACACTGGAGTTTAGAAGGATGAGAGTGGAT
Source organism: Pristiophorus japonicus (assembly GCF_044704955.1). Taxonomy (NCBI): domain Eukaryota; kingdom Metazoa; phylum Chordata; class Chondrichthyes; family Pristiophoridae; genus Pristiophorus; species Pristiophorus japonicus. The sequence goes on along the minus strand of NC_091979.1, from coordinate 27,998,547 downwards.
CTCATAGAAACGTATAAAGATTCTGATGGGACGGACAGGCTAGATGCGGGAAGAATGTTCCCGATGTTGGGGAAGTCCAGAACCAGTGGACACAGTCTTAGGATAAGGGGTAGGCCATTTAGAACTGAGATGAGGAGAAACTTCTTCACTCAGAAAGTTGTTAACCTGTGGAATTTCCTGCCGAAGAGAGTTGTTGATGTCAATTCATTGGATTTATTCAAGAAAGAGTTAGATATGGCCCTTATGGCTAAAGGGATCAAGGGGTATGGAGAGAAAGCAGGAAAGGGGTACTGAGGTGAAGGATCAGCCATGATCTTATTGAATGCTGGTGCAGGCTCGAAGGTCTGAATGGCCTACTCCTGCACCTATTTTCTATGTTTCTATGTTTCTATGTTTAATTGTCATCATCATATAATCATAGGCAGTCCCCCAGAATCGAGGACTTGCTTCCACTCTAAAATTGAGTTCTTAGGTGGCTGAACAGTCCAATACTGGAATTATCGTCTTTGTCACAGGTGGGACAGACAGTCGTTGAGGGAAAGGGTGGGTGGGGAGTCTGGTTTGCCACGCGCTCCTTCCGCTGCCTGCACTTGATTTCTGCGCGCTCTTTGGCGATGGGACTCGAGGTGCTCAGCGGCCTCCCGGATGCACTTCCTCCACTTAGGGCTGTAATTGGCCAGGGACTCCCAGGTGTCCCAGGTGTCTTTATCAAGGAGGCTTTTAGGGTGTCCTTGAAATGTTTCCTCTGCTCACCTTTGGCTCGTTTGCCATGAAGGAGTTCCGAGTAGAGCGCTTGCTTTGGGAGTCTACAGAACCAGTGGGAACCTGTTCAACCTTTGCCATCTCCAGGCCAGTTCCAAAACCACCCTAACCTCTGTCATCGAGCTACAGTACGCAGATGGCGACTGCGTCTGCGCACGTACAGAGGCTGAACTCCAAATCATAGTCAACATATTCACTGAGGCGTGCGAAAGCATGGGCCTTATGCTAAACATCCATAAGACTAATCTCAATTGTACATTTAGGCTAACTGAAGTTAAGTAAAGTTTTTTTCCTCCATTGTAAAAGGCTAGGTGCAACATGTGATGAGTGAATTAAGCAGCCTTTATATTTTCACTAGATTTCAGTGAGAGTTTGATCTGATGTAAGTGGTCTGATTTTACAATATTTTCACGTTCTGGCAGGGCATTTATTACACAAAGTGCACAACATGAAAAGCGAGGTTCTCCTTTGGCAGCTCTAAAGCCAGTGCAATAACTTTACTGTGTCAGCCATGGCTCAGCAGGAAACTCTCTCGCCTCTGAGTCAAAAAGTCCAGAGACTTGAGAACCAGAAACTAGACTGACAGTCCAGTGCAGTGCTGAGGGAGTGCTGCACTGTCGGAGGTGCCGTCTTTCGGATGAGACGTTAAACCGAAGCCCTGTCTGCTCTCTCAGGTAGACGTAAAGGACCCCAAGTCACTATTTCGAAGAAGAGCAGGGGAGTGCTCCCCGGTGTCCTGGTCAATATTTATCCATCAATCAACATCAATAAACAAAATAGATTATCTGGTCATCATCACATTGCTGTTTGTGTGAGCTTGCTGTGCGTAAATTGGCTGCCGCGTTTCTTACATTACAATAAAGGCCCAGCGCGTCAGTGAGGCAGCAGTCAGAGGAGTTCGGGCAGTCCAGGGAGCGTCGAGAGGCCTATAAAGGCCCAGCACGTCGGAGAGGTGTCAGTCGGAGGAGTTCGGGCAGTCCGGGGAGCGTCGAGAGGCCTATAAAGGCCCAGCGGGTCGGTGAGGCGGCAGTCGGAGGAGTTCGGGCAGTCCAGGGAGCGTCGAGAGGCCTATAAAGGCCCAGCAGGTCGGAGAGGTGTCAGTCGGAGGTGTTCGGGCAGTCCAGGGAGCGTCGAGAGGCCTATAAAGGCCCAGCAGGTCGGAGAGGTGTCAGTCGGAGGAGTTCGGGCAGTCCAGGGAGCGTCGAGAGGCCTATAAAGGCCCAGCGGGTCGGTGAGGCGGCAGTCGGAGGAGTTTGGGCAGTCCAGGGAGCGTCGAGAGGCCTATAAAGGCCCAGCAGGTCGGAGAGGTGTCAGTCGGAGGAGTTCGGGCAGTCCGGGGAGCGTCGAGAGGCCTATAAAGGCCCAGCAGGTCGGTGAGGCGGCAGTCGGAGGAGTTCGGGCAGTCCAGGGAGCGTCGAGAGGCCTATAAAGGCCCAGCAGGTCAGTGAGGCGGCAGTCGGAGGAGTTCGGGCAGTCCAGGGAGCGTCGAGAAGCCTATAAAGGCCCAGCAGGTCGGTGAGGTGTCAGTCGGAGGAGTTCGGGCAGTCCGGGGAGCGTCGGAGCGGCCTATAAAGGCCCAGCAGGTGCAGCTGCAGCAGCGAGAGAAGGCAAAAAAGAAGTAGAAAGAAATCGAAAGGTGACGTCACAGCCAAGGGGGTAAGTGATTGGCTGGTTATTGGTAAGTAGCTTTTTCTTTCTTTATCAGTAAGTAACCTTTAGCATTGTTGCCAATTTAAGTTTATCTAAGGTTTAATTCATGGCAGGACAGCTCGGACACGTGTTATGCTCCTCCTATACTATGTGGGAAGTCAGGGATGCTTCCGGTGTCCCTGACTATGTGTGCGGGAATTGTATCTGCCTCCAGCTCCTGATGGACTGCATTGCGACACTGCAGCTGCGGGTGGATTCACTCTGGAGCATACATGATGCTGAGAATGATGTGAATAGCACATTTAGTGAGTTGGTCTGACTGCAGCTAAAGGGTCCACAGCCAGATAGGGAATGGAAGACCAACAGGAAGAGCAGTACAAGGAAGGTAGTGCAGGGATCCCCTGCGGTCATCCCCCTGCAAAACAGATACACCGCTTTGGGTACTGTTGAGGGGGATGACTCATCAGGGGAGGGCAGCAGCAGTCAAGTTCATGGCGCCATGGCTGGCTCTGCTGCACAGGAGGGGAGGAAAAAGTGCGGGAGAGCGATAGTGATAAGGGATTCAATTGTAAGGGGAATAGATAGGCGTTTCTGCGGCCGCAACCAAGACTCCAGGATGGTATGTTGCCTCCCTGGTGCAAGGGTCAAGGAGCGGGTGCAGGACATTCAGAAATGGGAGGGTGAACAGCCAGTTGTCGTGGTGCACAAACGTATCAACAATATAGGTATAAAATGGGATGAGGTCCTACGAGACGAATGTAGGGAGCGAGGAGTTAAATTAAAAAGTAGGACCTCAAAAGTAGTAATCTCAGGATTGCTACCAGTGCCACGTGCTAGTCAGAGTAGGAATCGCAGGATAGCTCAGATGAATACGTGGCTTGAGCAGTGGTGCAGAAGGGAGTGATTCAAATTCCTGGGGCATTGAACCCGGTTCTGGCGGAGATGGGACCAGTACAAACCGGACAGTCTGCAATTGGGCAGGACCGGAACCAATGTCCGAGGGGGAGTGTTTGCTAGTGCTGTTGGGGAGGAGTTAAATTAATATGGCAGGGGGATGGGAACCTATGCAGGTAGACAGAGGGAAATAAAATGGAGTCAGAAGCAAATGGTAGAAAGGAGATAGTAAAAGTGGAGGGCAGAGAAACCCAAGGCAAAAAACAAAAAGGGCCACATTACAGCAAAATTCTAAAGGGGCAAAGTGTGTTAAAAAGACAAGCCTGAAGGCTCTGTGCCTCAATGCGAGGAGTATTCGGAATAAGGTGGATGAAGTAACTACGCAGATAGCACTTCACGGGTATGATGCCATTGGCATCACAGAGACTTGGCTCCAGGGTGACCAAGGCTTGAAACTCAACATCCAGGGGTATTCAACATTTGGGAAGGATAGACAGAAAGGAAAAAGAGGTGGGGTGACGTTGCTGGTTAAAGAGGAAATTAATGAATTAGTAAGGGGGGATATTAGCCTGGATGATGTGGAATCGGTATGGGTGGAGCTGCGGAATACCAAAGGGAAGAAAACGCTAGTGGGCATTGTGTACATACCTCCAAACAGTAGTAGTGAGGTTGGGGACAGCATCAAACAAGAAATAAGGAATGTGTGCAATAAAGGTACAGCAGTTATCATGGGCGACTTTAATCTACATATTGATTGGGTAAACCAAACTGGTAACGATGCGGTGGAGGAGGATTTCCTGGAGTGTATTAGGGATGGTTTTCTTGACCAATATGTCAAGGAACCAACTAGGGAGCTGGCCATCCTAAACTGGGTGATGTGCAACGAAAAGGGACTAATTAGCAATCTTGTTGTGCGAGGCCCCTTGGGGAAGAGTGACCATAATATGATAGAATTCGTTATTAAGCTGGAGAGTGACACAGTTAATTCGGAAACTAGGGTCCTGAACTTAAGGAAAGGTAACTTCGACGGTATGAGGCGTGAATTGGCTAGAATAGACTGGCAAAGGATACTCAAAGGGTTAACGGTGGATAAGCAATGGCAAACATTTAAAGATCACATGGATGAACTTCAGCAATTGTACATCCCTGTCTGGAGTAAAAATAAAATGGGGAAGGTGGCTCAACCATGGCTAACACGGGAAATTAAGGATAGTGTTAAAGCCAAGGAAGAGGCATATAATTTGGCTAGAAAAAGTAACAAACCTGAGGACTGGGAGAAATTTAGCAGAGGAAGACTAAGGGTTTAATTAAGAAGGGTAAAATAGAGTACGAGAGGAAGCTTGCAGGGAACATAAAAACTGACTGCAAAAGCTTCTATAAATATGTTAAGAGAAAAAGATTAGTGAAGACAAACGTAGGTCACTTGCAGTCGGATTCAGGTGAATTTATAATGGGGAACAAAGAAATGGCAGACGAATTGAACAAATACTTTGGTTCTGTCTTCACGAAAGAAGACACAAATAATCTTTCGATTGTACTAGGGGACAGTAGGTCTAGTGAGAAGGAGGAACTGAAGGATATCCTTATTAGGCGGGAAATTGTGTTCGGGAAATTGATGGGATTGAAGGCTGATAAATCACCAGGGGCTGATAGTCTGCATCCCAGAGTACTTAAGGAAGTGGCCCTAGAAATAGTGGATGCATTGGTGATCATTTTCCAACAGTCTATCGACTCTGGGTCAGTTCCTATGGACTGGAGGGTAGCTAATGTAACACCACTTTTTAAAAAAGGAGGGAGAGAGAAAGCGGGTAATTATAGACCGGTTAGCCTGACATCAGTAGTGGGGAAAATGTTGGAATCAATTATTAAGGATGAAATAGCAGCGCATTTGGAAAGTAGTGACAGGATCGGTCTAAGTCAGCATGGATTTATGAAGGGGAAATCATGCTTGACGAATCTTATGGAATATTTTGAGGATGTAACTAGCAGGGTAGACAAGGGAGAACCAGTGGATGTGGTGTATTTGGACATTCAAAAGGCTTTTGACAAGGTCCCGCACAAGAGATTGGTGTGCAAAATCAAAGCACATGGTATTGGGAGTAATGTGCAGACGTGGATAGAAAACTGGTTGGCAGACAGGAAGCAGAGAGTCGGGTAAACGGGTCCTTTTCAGAATGGCAGGCAGTGACTAGTGGAGTGCTGCAGGGCTCAGTGCTGGGACCCCAGCTCTTTACAATATACATTAATGATTTAGATGAAGGAATTGAGTCTAATATCTCCAAGTTTGCGGATGACACTAAACTGGGTGGCGGTGTGAGCTGTGAGGAGGATGCTAAGAGGCTGCAGGGTGACTTGGACTGGTTAGGTGAGTGGGAAAATGCATGGCAGATGCAGTATAATGTGGATAAATGTGAGGTTATCCATTTTTGCGGCAAAAACAAGAAGGCAGAATATTATCTGGATGGCGGCAGATAAGGAAAAGGGGAGGTGCAACGAGACCTGGGTGTCATGGTTCATCAGTCACTGAAAGTAGGCATGCAGGTACAGCAGGCGGTGAAGAAGGCAAATAGTATGTTGGCCTTCATAGCTAGGGGATTTGAGCATAGGAGCAGGGAGGTCTTACTGCAGTTGTACAGGGCCTTGGTAAGGCCTCACCTTGAATACTGTGTCCAGTTTTCGTCTCCTAATCTGAGGAAGGATGTTCTTGTTATTGAGGGAGTGCAGCGAAGGTTCACCAGACTGATTCCCGGGATGGCCGGACTGTCATATAAGGAGAAACTGGATCAACTGGGCCTTTATTCACTGGAGTTTAGAAGGATGAGAGGGGATCTCATAGAAACGTATAAGATTCTGACGGGACTGGACAGGTTAGATGCGGGATGAATGTTCCCGTTGTTGGGGAAGTCCAGACCCAGGGGACACAGTCTTAGGATAATGGGTCGGCCATTTGGGACTGAGATGAGGAGAAACTTCTACACTCAGAGAGTTGTTAACCTATGGAATTCCCTGCCGCAGAGAGTTGTTGATGCCGGTTCATTGGATATATTCAAGACAAAGTTAGATATGGCCCTTACGGCTAAGGGGAACAAGGGGTATGGAGACAAAGCAGGAAAGGGTTACTGAGGGAATGATCAGCCATGATCTTATTGAATGGCGGTGCAGGCTCGAAGGGCCGAATGGCCTACTCCTGCACCTATTTTCTATGTTTCTATGTTTCTATGTTTCGTTAAAGCACATAAGGCTAGAATGATGATATTAATGGCCAACACACTAACACAGTAGTACGAAGTTCCATTGCTATTTGAATAAAGACGAGTTTAAGGCAGAGGAGAATTTCATCGGAATGCGTTAAAGCTTTCACTACTAATATTACGTTGTGAAATTTGCAGACAGTTGAACCGTATAAATAACTCTAAATAAATGACATGGAAGTTGCTAGCAGCACGGGGACAGAGATGTTCATTTATTGTGAGGCCGTCCTGTCCAAACGACACAAACAGTTTGCCAGCTTTTCAGCTTGTTATATATTTAACCCCTTGTAACTTGTATTACACTACCACCAGATGGCCTACCTGTTGGAGTCCCAAAGGATCCCAGCATCCCTTGGGAGCACGATATATAAGCAGGCCACTCACGAGGTACCTGCACTCTGGATTCTTATTAAAGGAGCTAAGGTCACACTTGTTCATTGTGCACAGTACTCAGTTTCATCCTTTATTATGAACATATCACAGCTAATGGTGTAGCCTCATGTGCCATCTTGAGATGACAGAGAACTGCAGAGAACTTCACAAAATGGGTTCCCAGAATCGGTCTATGGAATACCAAAGCAACCATCTCCCCCTTGCAGCAACTAGCTGTTTCTTAGATAAGTCCAGTATTCTTACCTAAACTACCCTTCCCAGCAATCTGTTGAGCTTCAGCACTCTTGCCCTTGAGTTAGAAGGTTGTGGGTTCAGTCCCGCTTCAGTGACTTGAGCACTGGCCAATATTCTTCCCTCAATCAATATAACAAAAAATCGATCATCTGAGTCCATGATCGGATCAGCCAAGATCATATAAAATGGCGGAGGAGGGTCAAGGGGCCGTATGACCTACTCCTGCTCCTATTTCTTATGTTCTTATGTCATTATCACAGTGCTGTCTGTGGGACCTTGCTGTGTGCAATGTGGCAGCTGAAGTTCCAGAAATTATAACAATGACTGCACTTCAAAAGTAATTCATAGGCTCTGTGAAGTGCTCCGGGATCTCCTGGAGTTTTGAAAGGTGTTACATAAATGCAAGTTCTTGCCTTCCTTCATTTCTTTGTAAAGAGAACACTTCCTCTGCGTTTGCCCGAGGCTTGCAGTTGATTGCACCAATACCCAATTAGGCTCCATTGATGTATCTGAATGCTTGCGCCAATTTACTTTCGCACATCATAGGAACATAGGAACAGGAATAGCCCATATAGCCCCTTGAGACTGTTCCAGGCATTCAATGAGATCATGGCTGATCTGTGACCTAACTCCATATACCCACCTTTTCTCCATATCATTGAATCATGGAAATTTACAGCACGGAAGGAGGCCATTTCGGCCCATCGTGTCCATGCCGGCCGACAAAGAGCCACCCGACCTAATCCCACTTTCCAGCTCTTGGTCCGTAGCCCTGTAGGTTACGGCACTTCAAGTGCACATCCAAGTACTTTATAAATGTGGTGAGGGTTTCTGCCTCTACCACCCTTTCAGGCTGTGAGTTCCAGAACCCCACCACCCTCTGGGTGAAAAAAATTCCCCTCAAACCCCCTCTAAATATCCCCCCAATTACTTTAAATCTATGGCCCTCGTTGTTGACCCTTTTGCCAAGGGAAACAAGTCCTTCCTATTCACTCTATCCAGGCCCCTCATAATATACCTCAATCAGGTCTCCCCTCAGCCTCCTCTGTTCCAAAGAAAACAAACCCAGCCTCGCCAATCTTTCCTCATAGCTAAAATTCTCCAGTCCAGGCAACATCCTCCTAAATCTCCTCTGTACCCTCTCCAGTGCAATCACATCTTTCCTGTAATGCGGTGACCAGAACTACACGCAGTACTCCAGCTGTGGCCTAACCAGTGTTTTATACAGTTCAAGCATAACCTCCTTGCTCTTGTATTCTATGCCTCGGCTAATAAAGGCAAGTATTCCGTATGCCTGCTTAACCACCTTATCTACCTGTCCTGCTACCTTCAGGGATCTGTGGACACGTGCTCCAAGGTCCCTTTGTTCCTCTACACTTCTCTGTGTCCTACCATTTAATGTGGTTGCTTTGCTTTGCTGGCCCTCCCCAAATGCATTATCTCACACTTCTCCCAATTGAATTCCATTTGCCACTGTCCTGCCCAGCTGACCAGTTCATTGATATCTTTTTGCAGTCTACAGCTTTTTTCTTCATTATCAACCACACAGCCAATTTTTGTATCATTTGCAAACTTCTTAATCATACCCCTTACATGCATGTCTAAATAAGAACATAAGAACATAAGAAATAGGAGGCCACCTGGCCCCTCAAGCCTGCTCCGCCATTTAACATGGTCATAGCTGATATGATCATGGGCTCAGCTCCACTTCCCTGCCCATTCCCCATAACCCTTTATTCACTTATCACTCAAATATCGGTCTATCTCCACCTTAAATATATTCAATGACCCTGCCTCCAAAGCTCTCTGGGGCAGAGAGTTAACAGATTTACAACCCTCTGAGAGAAGAAATTCCACCTCATCTCAGTTTTAAATGGGCGGGCTCCTTATTCTGAGACTATGTCCCCTAGTTTTAGTTTGCCCTATGAGTGGAAATATCCTCTCTGCATCCACCTTGTCGAGCCCCCTCATTATTGTTATGTATGCAACCCTAGATAACCTGTTTCTTACCACCACCAGAGGGCATACCTGTTGGAGTCCCAAGGGATTCCAGCATCCCTTGGGAGCACTGAATATAAGCAGGCCTCCCATGCTGTACCGACACTCTGGAGTTTGAACAAAGGAGCTAAGGTCACACTTACACATGTCTACAGTACTCAGTTACATTACCTTATTATGAGCATAACAACTGGCGACAAGATAACGAACAATCACACAAAAATGCAGAGAACTGTTGGTATCCTGGAGAAATTCTCAGAAGGGGACGATTGCAAGGCCTTCGTGGAGCGACTCGACCAATACTTCATGGCCAACGAGCTGGAAGGGGACGAGAATGCTGCCAAACGAAGGGCATTCCTCCTCACCATCTGTGGGTCTACAACCTGTGGCCTCATGAAGAATCTTCTAGCTCCGGTGAAACCAATAACCAAATCATATGAAGAACTGTGTACGCTAGTCCGGGAGCACCTAAATCGGAAGGAAAGCATTCTGATGGCAAGGTATCGATTTTACATGTGTCAACGGTCTGAAGTGGCGAGCTATGTTGCCGAACGAAGGCGACTTGCAGAACATTGCGAATTCGATGGATTCCTTGAGCAAATGCTAAGAGACTACTTTGTGCTGAGCATTGCCAATGAGGCTTTCCTTCGCAAACTATTGACTGTTTTCAGAATGGCAGGCAGTTACTAGTGGGGTGCCGCAGGGCTCAGTGCTGGGACCCCAGCTCTTTACAATATACATTAACGATTTGGATGAAGGAATAGAGTGTAATATCTCCAATTTGCGGATGACACTAAGCTGGGTGGCGGTGTGAGCTGTGAGGAGGATGCTAAGAGGCTGCAGGGTGACTTGAACAGATTAGGTGAGTGGGCAAATACATGGCAGATGCAGTATAATGTGGATAAATGTGAGGTTATCCATTTTGGGGACAAAAACACGAAGGCAGATTATTATCTGAATGGTGGCAGACTAGAAAAAAGGGAGGTGCAACGCGACCTGGGTGTCATGGTTCATCAGTCACTGAAAGTGGTCACGCAGGTACAGCAGGCGGTAAAGAAGACAAATGGTATGTTGGCCTTCATAGCCAGGGGATTTGAATATAGGAGCAGGGAGGTCTTACTGCAGTTGTACAGGGTCTTAGTGAGGCCTCATCTGGAATATTGTGTTCAGTTTTGGTCTCCTAGTCTGAGGAAGGACGTTCTTGCTGTTGAGGGAGTGCAGCGAAGGTTCACCAGACTGATTCCAGGGATGGCTGGGCTGTCATATGAGGAGAGACTGGATCAACTGGGCCTTTATTCACTGGCGTTTAGAAGGATGAGAGGGGATCTCATAGAAACATAAGATTCTGACGGGACTGGACAGGTTAGATGCGGGAAGAATGTTCTCGATGTTGGGGAAGTCCAGAACAAGGGTTCATAGTCTTAGGATAAGGGGTAGGCCATTTAGGACTGAGATGAGGAGAAACTTCTTCACTCAGAGTTGTTGACCTGTGGAATTCCCTGGCGCAGAGAGTTGTTGATGCCAGTTCATTGGACATATTCAAGAGGGAGTTAGATATGGCCCTTATTGTTAAGGGGATCAAGAGGTATGGAGAGAAAGCAAAAAAGGGGTTCTGAAGGAATTATCAGCCATGATCTTATTGAATGGCAGTGCAGGCTCGAAGGGCCGAATGGCCTACTCCTGCACCTATTTTCTATGTTTCTATGTTTCTATGAAACACCGAATCTGAGCAAAGCCATAACGATAGCCCAGGCATTTATGTCCACCAGTGATAACGCCAAACAAATTTCACAGCATAAAGAGGTTTCGGCAAGTAACGTCGTTTTCAGGCAGGAATGCATATGGCAGAATGTACACACCTGCAGCTACACAACCTCAGATGACTCAGATTCCGCCATCAAACTTTAATCCGAGGCAGTTAACACCTTGTTGGCGCTGCGGAGGCGATCATCGAGCCCATCAATGCCACTTCAAACACTATGTGTGGAACAATGGGACACCTCCAGCGAATGTGCAGGTGAGCTGCAAACTCTGCAAACCACCACATTGCAGAGGAGGATCGATCCATGGCGGATCAGGCTGAACTAGAGACTCGAACCGAGGAGGCAGAAGTGTACGGGGTACACACCTTCACCATGAAATGTCCACCAATCATGCTAAAAGTCGAACTGGACGGAATTCCAGTACCTATGGAACTAGACACGGGTGCAAGTCAGTCTATCATGAGCAAAAAGGCCTTTGACTGGCTGTGGTGCAACAAGGCACACAGGCCCAAGCTTAGCTCCATTCATACCAAGCTAAGAACTTACACTAACGAGCTGATCCGTATTATTGGCAGTGCAGCAGTAAAAGTCTCCTATGATGAAGCAGTGCACGAACTCCCACTATGGATTGTACCAGGAGATGGCCTCATACTGTTCGGCAGAAGCTGGCTGGGAAAAATCCGCTGAAACTGGGATGACATCTGAGCGCTTTCGTCCATTGACGATGCCTCATGTGCCCAGGTTCTGAGCAAGTTCCCGTCGTTGTTTGAGCCAGGCATCGGAAGTTTCTCAGTGGTGAAGGTGCAGATCCACTTGGTTCCCGGTATACGACCGATCCACCACAAGGCACGAGCGGTGCCATATATGATGTGAGAGAAAGTGGAAATTGAGCTCGACAGGCTGCAGCGAGAAGGCATCATCGCGCCGATGGAGTTCAACGAGTGGGCCAGTCCGATTGTTCCAGTTCTCAAAGATGATGGCACGGTCAGAATTTGTGGGGACTATAAAGTAACGATTAACCGTTTTTCGCTGCACGACCAGTACCCGCTAGCCAAGGCAGACAACCTAGTTGCAACCCTGGCTGGAGGAAAGACCTTCACCAAGTTGGACCTGACCTTGGCCTACATGATGCAGGAGCTGCTGCAATCTTTGAAAGGCCTCACCTGCATCAACACGCACAAGAGTCTGTTCATCTACAATAGATGCCCGTTTGGCATTCGATCGGCCGCGGCAATTTTTCAAAGGAACATGGAGAGCCTGCTAAAGTCGGTTCCGCGCACCGTGGTTTTCCAGGACGACATACTGGTCACAGGGCAGGACACCATCAAACACTTGAAGAACCTGGAAGAGGATATAAATAGGTTATATCGCGTGGGACTCAGGTTGAAATGCTCACAATGTGTTTTCCTGGCGCCAGAGGTCGAGTTCTTAGGGAGAAGAATCGTGGCAGACCACATCAGACCCACTGACGCCAAGACGGAGGCCATCAAGAACACGCCGAGACCACAGAACATGAGAGCTGCGGTCGTTCCTGGGACTCCTCAACTATTTTGGTAATTTCCTACCCAGGTTACATGTGCTGCTACGCAAGGGAGATGACTGGGTATGGGGGAATTCACAAGAGGCTGCTTTTGAGAAAGCCAGAAATCTGTTATGTTTCAACAAATTGCTTGTTCTGTATAACTCATGTAAACATTTAGTGCTAGCTTGCGATGCGTCTTCGTACGAGGGGGTCGGGTGTGTATTACAACAAGCAAACAAATCGTGAACATTGCAACCGGTCACCTATGCATCCAGGAGTTTGTCCAAGGCCGAAAGGGCCTACAGCATGATTGGAAAAGAAGCTCTGGCATGCGTTTACACATTGAAAAAAATGCACCAGCATCTGTTTGGTCTCAACTTTGAGTTAGAAACTGACCACAAGCCGCTCATATCGCTATTCTCAGAGAGCAAAGGGATTAATACTGATACGTCCTTGCTATACAGTATAAATGCACATGAGGCCCATGCTTGAGAGAAGGTCAGTCTGTGATCTGGCCTTTATTCCTTAGCACTCAAGTGATGGAAGTGGGTGGAGCTTCCCCTTTTATCTCTGAAGGTCCAGGTTAGGAGTGTCTCCCACAAGTTCACCACCTTGTGGTCATTGTTCTCAGTGTACAACTTCAGTCAGATTATACATGGTTTACAATGCTGGTTGAATACATGACATCACCTCCCCTCCCAAAGTCTTATTGGGATCACAGGTTGAGTCTCTCTGGTGGTTTACGCTCTCTTGTAGAGCGCCTGAGTTGGGGCTCCGGTTGTTGGGCGCTGGCCTGAGTGTCTGCTGTTTGCGGTGCCTCAGGCCTGTCCGGACTGCCCACAGTGACTGGGCTCTCCTCCACTTGGTTCCTGTGTTCGGTCACCTGTGGAGGAGTGAACTCTATATCGTGTTCTTCCTCTGCTTCTTCTATGGGGTTGCTGAACCTCCTTTTTGTTTGATCCACGTGTTTGCGGCAGATTTGTCCATTGGTAAGTTTAACTACCAGAATCCTATTTCCCTCTTTGGCAATCACAGTGCCTGCGAGCCATTTGGGCCCTGCAGCGTAGTTGAGGACAAAAACAGGGTCATTTACATCAATACATCGCGCCCTCGCATTCCTATCATGGTAGTCATATTGTGACTGGCGCCTGCTCTAGACAATTTCTTTCATGGTGGGGTGTATAAGGGATAACCTGGTTTTGAGCATCCTTTTCATTAGCAGTTCTGTGGGTGGAACCCCTGTGAGCGAGTGTGGTCAGGATCTATTGATCAACAGGAGGCGTGATAAGCGTCTTTGTAGGGAACCCCCTTGAATTCTGAACATCCCCTGTTTGATTATCTGCACTGCTCGTTCTGCCTGGCCGTTTGAGGCCGGCTTGAACGGTGCCGTTCTGACATGGTTAATTCCATTGCCTGCCATGAAGTCCTGGAATTCAGTGCTTGTGAAACATAGAAACATAGAAAATAGGTGCAGGAGCAGGCCATTCAGCCCTTCTAGCCTGCACCGCCATTCAATGAGTTCATGGCTGAACATGAAACTTCAGTACCCACTTCCTGCTTTCTCGCCATAACCCTTGATCCCCCTAGCAGTAAGGACTTCATCTAACTCCCTTTTGAATATATTTAGTGAATTGGCCTCAACTACTTTCTGTGGTAGAGAATTCCACAGGTTCACCACTCTCTGGGTGAAGAAGTTTCTCCTCATCTCGGTCCTAAATGGCTTACCCCTTATCCTCAGACTGTGACCCCTGGTTCTGGACTTCCCCAACATTGGGAACATTCTTTCTGCATCTAACCTGTCTAAACCCGTCAGAATTTTAAACGTTTCTATGAGGTCCCCTCTCATTCTTCTGAACTCCAGTGAATACAATCCCAATTGATCCAATCTTTCTTGATAGGTCAGTCCCGCCATCCCGGGAATCAGTCTGGTGAACCTTCGCTGCACTCCCTCAATAGCAAGAATGTCCTTCCTCAAGTTAGGAGACCAAAACTGTACACAATACTCCAGGTGTGGCCTCACCAAGGCCCTGTACAACTGTAGCAACACCTCCCTGCCCCTGTATTCAAATCCCCTCGCTATGAAGGCCAACATGCCATTTGCTTTCTTAACCGCCTGCTGTACCTGCATGCCAACCTTCAATGACTGATGTACCATGACACCCAGGTCTCGTTGCACCTTCCCTTTTCCTAATCTGTCACCATTCAGATAATAGTCTGTCTCTCTGTTTTTACCACCAAAGTGGATAACCTCACATTTATCCACATTATACTTCATCTGCCATGCATTTGCCCACTCACCTAACCTATCCAAGTCACTCTGCAGCCTAATAGCATCCTCCTCGCAGCTCACACTGCCACCCAACTTAGTATCATCCGCAAATTTGGAGATACTGCATTTAATCCCCTCGTCTAAATCATTAATGTACAATGTAAACAGCTGGGGCCCCAGCACAGAACCTTGCGGCACTCCACTAGTCACTGCCTGCCATTCTGAAAAGTACCCGTTTACTCCTACTCTTTGCTTCCTGTCTGACAACCAGTTCTCAATCCACGTCAGCACACTACCCCCAATCCCATGTGCTTTAACTTTGAACATTAATCTCTTGTGTGGGACCTTGTCGAAAGCCTTCTGAAAGTCCAAATATACCACATCAACTGGTTCTCCCTTGTCCACTTTACTGGAAACATCCTCAAAAAATTCCAGAAGATTTGTCAAGCATGATTTCCCTTTCACAAATCCATGCTGACTTGGACCTATCATGTCACCATTTTCCAGATGCACTGCTATGACATCCTTAATAATTGATTCCATCACTTTACCCACTACTGAGGTCAGGCTGACCGGTCTATAATTCCCTGTTTTCTCTCTCCCTCCTTTTTTAAAAAGTGGGGTTACATTGGCTACCCTCCACTCCATAGGAACTGATCCAGAGTCAATGGAATGTTGGAAGCACGGGCCATTGTCGCTGACCACGATGTCTGGTAGACCGTGGATTGGGAACATTGCCCGTAGACTTTCTACTGTGACAGAGGATGTGTTTGAATTTAAAATGTCACACTTGATCCATTTGGAGTAGGCGTCTACTACAACCAAAAACATTTTTCCCATGAAAGGACCTGCGTAGTCCACATGGATGCATGACCATGGCTTGGCGGGCCAGGACCAGGGGCTAAGGAGGGCTTCCCTGGGCGCATTGCCCAGCTGGGCACTCGTGTTGCACCTGCGAACACAAAGTTCCAGATCTGCGTCTATCCCTGGCCACCAAATGTGTGACCTGGCAATTGCCTTCATAATGACAATGCCCGGGTGCTCATTGTGGAGTTCTCTGATGAACATCTCTCGGCCCATCTGGGGCATGACTACGCGGTTTCCCCATAGTAGGCAATCGGCCTGAATCGAGAGTTCATCCCTGCGCCTGTGAAATGGTTTAAATTCCTCAGGGCATGCCCTGTACGTGGCTGCCCAGTCCCCATTCAGGACACATTTCTTGACTGGAGACAATAGCGGGTTTCTATTTGTCCAGACGTTAATCTGACGGGCTGTCACCGGTGAGCCTTCGCTTCCGAAAGCTTCAAGAGCCATGAACACCTCAGCAGCATGCTCGGTTGCCCCCTCAGTGGTGGCAAGTGGGAGCCTGCTGAGTGCATCGGCGCAGTTTTCGGTGCCCGGTCTGTGCCGAATTGTGTAGTCATAGGCGGCTAATGTGAGTACCCACCTCTGTATGCGGGCCGATGCGTTTGCATTTATGGCCTTGTTGTCGGGCAAAAGGGACGTTAGGGGTTTGTGATCTGTCTCCAGCTCAAATTTCCTGCCAAACAGGTACTGGTGCATTTTCTTTACCGCATATACACATGCGAGTGCCTCCTTTTCTACCAACCCATAACCTCTTTCTGCCTGGGACAGACTTCTGGAGGCATAAGCTACTGGCTGTAACTGACCCTTGGCATTGACAGGCTGCAACACACACCCGACACCATAGGATGACGCATCGCATGTTAACACAAGTTTCTTACATGGATCATATAGCGTTAACAGATTGTTGGAACATAAATTGCGTGCTCTATTAAAAGCCCTTTCCTGGCTGTCCCCCCAGACCCATTCGCAACCTTTACGTAGGAGCACGTGTAGTGGCTCTAGCAGCGTGCTCAATTTGGGAAGAAAGTTACCAAAATAGTTCAGGAGCCCTAGGAACGAACGCAGCTCCATCGTATTACGGGGTCTGGGTGCTCTCTGGATCGCTTCTGTCTTGGACGCAGTAGGGCTGATCCCGTCTGCTGCTACTCTCATCCCCAGGAATTCTTCTCTGGAGCTAGGAAGATGCACTTCGCCTTTTTCAGTCGCAGCCCTACCCAGTCCAGTCTGCGTTGCACCTCCTCCAGGTTGTGGAGGTGTTCTTCAGTATCGTAACCCGTCATGAGGATGTCGTCCTGAAAAACCACCGTCCCTGGAATCGACTTGAAGAGTCTTTCCATATTTCGTTGGAAGATCGCGGCGGCCGAGCGAATCCCGAACGGACAACTGTTGTACTCAAACAACCCCTTGTGTGTCGTGATGGTGGTCAGCTTCTTCGACTCACTCGCCAGCTCCTGAGTCATGTAAGCGGAGTTCAGGTCCAATTTTGAAAAACGTTTGCCACCGGATAGCGTCGCAAAGAGGTCCTCCGCTCTCGGTTGCGGGTACTGGTCTTGGAGTGACACCCCATTGATGGTGGCTTTGTAATCACCACATATCCTGACCGACCCATCCGCCTTGAGCACCGGCACAATCGGGCTCGCCCAGTCACTGAATTCGACTGGCGAGATGATGCCTTCCCTCAGCAGGCGGTCCAATTCGCCTTCTATCTTTTCCCGCATCACGTATGGCACCGCTCTGGCCTTGTGGTGCACTGGTCTGGCGTCCGGGTTTATGTGAATCACTACCTTGGCCCCCATGAAAGTGCCGACGCCGGGTTGAAATAATAAGTCAAATTTGTCCAGGATCTGTGAGCATGATACTCGCTCCACAGAGGAAATTGCATTGACATCGCCCCATTTCCAGTTCATGACAGCAAGCCAACTCCTCCCCAGTAGTGCGGGACCGTCCCCCGGGACAAGCCAGAGTGGCAACCTGTTCTCCGAATCTTTGTGGGTCACGACTACCGTGACGCTGCCTAGCACCGGAATGATCTGCTTTGTGTATGTCCATGGCTGTGAGTCAATCGCCGATAATTTTGGCCTCCTGACCTTGGATACCCACAACTTTTCGAACTGTTTGATACCCATCAAGGACTGGCTGGCCCCCGTGTCTAGCTCCATTGATACTGGGATGCCATTGAGGAGCACTTTAATCATTATCGGTGGCGTCCTGGTGTATGAACTGTATACGTGCTCCACATGAACTCGCTGAACTTCAGCTTCCAGCGATTTCCCCCAGTATTCATTTCTGCAATTTTTGCAGGTATTTTGCTCATCTCTGCAAACTCCGGCTGAGTATGTGCCTCCACAGCTCCAGCATGAGCTGCTGTTGGAAACAAAATGTCCCTTGCCAGTCGATCGTCCCTGACTGTCCCTGTGATTGTCCTTGAGTGCGCCATTAACAGGTGTTGATGGCCCCATTACTGGCCGCATTGTCCCTTGCAATGGCATGAATCGCCGTTCAGCTTGCCATTGTCTCTGTCGAACTCCCCCTCTGGGTTCGACTATATGTTGGGGCATGCGTGATTGCCCTTGTCTGCCTGGAGAACTGTGTGCTGCTTTAACAATGTTGAATCTCTGTCCCAACCATTCCTTAACACAGTACCTCTCGTCTGTTCTGCTAGTAGCCATGCTCGTGTGGTTTAAATCCCAGTTTCTCGTCGCCATTGATACGTCCTTGCTATACAGTATAAATGCACACGAGGCCCATGCTTGAGAGAAGGTCAGTCTGTGACCTATCCTTTATTCCTTAGCACTCAAGTGATGGAAGTGGATGGAGCTTCCCCTTTTTATCTCTGAAGGTCCAGGTTAGGAGTGTCTCCCACAAGTTCACCACCTTGTGGTCATTGTTCTCACAGTGTACAACTTCGGTCAGATTTTACATGGGTTACAATGCTGGTTGAATATATGACAAATACTGATCGATGGGCGTTCACGCTGTCTGCATATAACTATGTAATCTGCCACAGACCAGGCACAGAGAACTGTGCGGATGCTCTCAGTCGGCTACCATTGCCCACCACCGGGGTGGAAATGGCACAGCCTGCAGACTTGCTCTTAGTGATGGATGCATTTGAAAGCAAAAAGTCACCCGTTACTGGACAGCCAGGATCCTTTACTGTCCCTTGTAAAAAACTGTGTCCTCCATGGGACTGGTCCAGTGTCCCAGCAGAAATGCATGAAGAGATCAAGCCGTTCCAGCGGCGCAAAGATCTAATGTCCATACAGGCGGACTGTCTTTTGTGGGGTAATCGCATGGTTTTGCCTAAGAAAGGCAGGAAAACGTTCATACGCGACCTACACAGTACCCACCCGGGCATAGTAATGATGAAAGCTATAGC
Source organism: Pristiophorus japonicus (assembly GCF_044704955.1). Taxonomy (NCBI): domain Eukaryota; kingdom Metazoa; phylum Chordata; class Chondrichthyes; family Pristiophoridae; genus Pristiophorus; species Pristiophorus japonicus. The sequence continues at coordinate 27,979,565 of NC_091979.1, read as the reverse complement.
CAGATCCCATGTGCGGTGGCCCGGCATCCACTCAGATTTGGAGTCATGCATGCGCCAAAGCAACACTTGCTCTCAACTGAACAATGCACTTAGAGAGGCACCGCTAAGTTTGTGGTCATGGCTCTCCAAACCATGGTCTAGGGTCCTTTGCGGGCCCGTTTCTGGGCAAAATGTTTTTGGTTGTTGTGGATGCTTATTCAAAATGGATTGAGTGTGTAATATTGGAGTTCCAGGTGCGTGGAGAGGCTCAGGAGGTACGTCGCTGAGGCCTATAAAAAGGCCCAACGTGTCGGAGGAGGCTCAGGAGTTGCAGGTGCATGGAGAGGCTCGGGAGGTGCGTCGCTGAGTCTGATAAAAAGGCCCAACGCGTCGGAGGATTCTCGGGACGTCCAGGCATGTCGGAGGAGGCTCGGGACTTCCAGGCATGTCAGAGGAGGCTCGGGACTTCCAGGCGTGTCGGAGGAGGCTCGGGACTTCCAGGCGTGTCGGAGGAGGCTCGGGACTTCCAGGCGTGTCGGAGGAGGCTCGGGACTTCCAGGCGTGTCGGAGGAGGCTCGGGACTTCCAGGCGTGTCGGAGGAGGCGTGGCTTCTGCAGCTGCAGCAGGGAGAGAAGGCAAAAAAGAAGTAGAAAGAAATTAAAAGGTGACGTCACAACCAAGGGGGTAAGTGATTGGCTGGTGATTGGTAAGTAGTTTTTGTTTTTATTTTTATTTTTCTTTCTTTATCAATAAGTAACCGTTTAACATTGTTGTTGCCCAATTAGGTTAATCAAAGTCATGGCAGGAGAGCTCAGACACGTGTTATGCTCCTCCTGTACTATGTAGGAACTCAGGGATGCTTCCGGTGTCCCTGACGACTACATGTGCGGGAAGTGCATCCGCCTGCCAATCCTGACAGACCGCATTGTGGCACTGGAGCTGCGGGTGGATGAACCCTGTAGCATCCACGATGCTTAGAATGACATGAATAGCACGTATAGTGAGTTGGTCTTACTGCAGGTAAAGGGTCCACAACCAGATAAGGAATGGAAGACCAACAGGAAGAGCAGTACAAAGAAGGTAGTGCAGGGATCGGCTGTGGTCATCCCCCTGTAAAACAGATACACCGCTTTGGGTACTGTTGGGGGGGATGACTCATCAGGGGAAGGCAGCAGCAGCCAAGTTCATGGCACCATGGCTGGCTCTGTTGCACAGGAGAGCAGGAAAAAGAGTGGGAGAGCGATAGTGATAGGGGATTCAATTGTAAGGGGAATAGATAGGCGTTTCTATGGCCACAACCAAGACTCCAGGATGGTATGTTGCCTCCCTGGTGCAAGGGTCAAGGATGTCTCGGAGCAGGTGCAGGACATTCTGAAAATAGAGGGTGAACAGCCAGTTGTCGTGGTGCACATAGGTACCAACGATATAGGTAAAAAACGGGATGAGGTCCTAGGAGACAAATTTAGGGAGCTAGAAGTTAAATTAAAAAGTAGGACCTCAAAAGTAGTAATCTCAGGATTGCCACCAGGGCCACGTGTTAGTCAGAGTAGGAATCGCAGGATAGCTCAGATGAATACATGGCTTGAGCAGTGATGCAGAGGGGAGGGATTCAAATTCCTGGGGCATTGGAACCGATTCTGGGGGAGATGGGACCAGTACAAAACGGGCAGTACCGGAACCAATGTCCTAGGAGGAGTGTTTGCTCGTGCTGTTGGGGAGGAGTTAAACTAATATGGCAGGGGGATGGGAACCTATGCAGGGACACAGAGGGAAATAAAAGGGAGACAGAGGCAAAAGATAGAAATGAGAATAGTAAAAGTGGAGGGCAGAGAAACCCACGGCAAAAAACAAAAAGGGCCACATTACAGCAAAATTCTAAAGGGGCAAAGTGTGTTAAAAAGACACGCCTGAAGGCTCTATGCCTCAATGCGAGGAGTATTCGGAATAAGGTGGACGAATTAACTGCGCAGATAGTAGTTAATGGATATGATGTACTTGGCATCACGGAGACATGACTCCAAGGTGACCAAGGCTGGGAACTCAACATCCAGGGGTATTTAACATTTAGGAAGGATAGACAGAAAGGAAAAAGAGGTGGGGTGGCGTTGCTGGTTAAAGAGGAAATAAATGCAATAATAAGGAAGGACATTGGTTTGGATGATGTGGAATCGGTATGGGCGGAGCTACAGAACGCCAAAGGGCAGAAAACGCTGGTGGGAGTTGTGCACAGCCAACCACACAGTAGTAGTGAGGTTGGGGACAGCATTAAACAAGAAATAAGGAATGTGTGCAATAAAGGTACAGCAGTTATCATGGGCGACTTTAATTTACATATAGATTGGGCTTACCAAACTGGTAGCAATGCGGTGGAGGAGGATTTCCTGGAGTGTATTAGGAATGATTTTCTTGACCAACATGTCGAGGAACCAACTAGAGAGCTGGCCAGCCTAGACTGGGTGATGTGTAATGAGAAAGGACTAATTAGCAATCTTGTTGTGTGAGGCCCCTTGGGGAAGAGTGACCATAATATGGTAGAATTCTTTATTAAGCTAAAGAGTGACACAATTAAATCAGAAACTAGGATCCTGAACTTAAGAAAAGCTAACTTCGACGGCATGAAGCGTGAATTGGCTAGAATAGACTGGCCAGTGATACTTAAAGGGTTGACGGTGGATAGGCAATAGCAAACATTTATAGATCACATGGATGAACTTCAACAATTGTACATTCCTGTCTGGAGTAAAAATACAACAGGGCAAGTGGCTCAACCGTGGCTAACAAGGGAAATTAAGGATAGTGTTAGATCCAAGGAAGAAGCATATAAATTGGCCAGAAAAAGCAGCAAGCCAGAGGACTGGGAGGAATTTAGAATTCAGCAGAGGAGGACAAAGGGTTTAATTAGGAGGGGGAAAATAAGGAGAGGAAGCTTGCTGGGAACAAAATAACTGACAGCACAAGCTTCTATAGATATGTGAAGAGAAAAAGAGTAGTGAAGACAAACGTAGGTCCCTTGCAGTCGGACTCAGGTGAATTTATAATGGGGAACAAAGAAATGGCAGACCAATTGAACAAATACTTTGGTTCTGTCTTCACGAAGGAAGACACAAATAACCTTCCGGATGTATTGGAGACCGAGGGTCTAGTGAGAAGGAGGAATTGAAGGTTATCCTAATTAGTCGGGAAATTGTGTTCGGGAAATTGATGGGATTGAAGGCCGATAAATCCCCAGGGTCTGATAGTCTTCATCCCAGAGTACTTAAGGAAGTGCCCCTAGAAATAGTGGATGCATTGGTGATCATTTTCCAACAGTCTATCGACTCTGGATCAGTTTCTATGCACTGGAGGGTAGCTAATGTAACTTTTTAAAAAAGGAGGGAGGGAGAAAACAGGTAATTTTCGACTGGTTAGCCTGACATCAGTAGTGAGGAAAATGTTGGAATCAATTATTAAGGATGAAATAGCAGCGCATTTGGAAAGCAGTGACAGGATTGGTCCAAGTCAGCATGGATTCATGAAAGGGAAATCATGCTTGACAAATCTTCTGGAATTTTTTGAGGATGTAACTAGTAGAGTGGACAAGGGAGAACCAGTGGATGTGGTGTATTTGGACTTTCAAAAGGCCTTTGACAAGGTCCCACAGAAGAGATTGGTGTGCAAAATCAAAACACTTGGTATTGGAGGAAATGCATGGATAGAGAATTGGTTGGCAGACAGGAAGCAGAGAGTGGGGATAAACAGGTCATTTTCAGAATGGCAGGCAGTGACTAGTGGGGTGCCGCAGGGCTCACTGCTGGGACCCCAGCTCTTTACAATATACATCAATGTTTTGGATGAAGGAATTGAGTGTAATATCTCCAAGTTTGCAGATGACACTAAACTGGGTGGCGGTGTGAGCTGTGAGAAGGATGCTAAGAGGCTGTAGGGTGATTTGGACAGGTTAGGTGAGTGGAAAAATGCATGGCAGATGCAGTATAATGTGGATAAATGTGAGGTTATCCACTTTGGTGGCAAAAACACGAAGGCAGAATATTATCTGAATGGCGGCAGATTAGGAAAATGGGTGGTGCAACGAGATCTGGGTGTCAAGGTTCATCAGTCATTCAAAGTTGGCATGCAGGTACAGCAGGCGGTGAAGAAGGCAAATGGCATGTTGGCCTTCATAGCTAGGGGATTTGAGTATAGGAGCAGGGAGGCCTTCCTGCAATTGTATAGGGCTTTGGTGAGGCCTCACCTGGAATATTATGTTCAGTTTTTGTCTCCAAATCTGAAGAAGGACGTTCTTGCTATTGGGGGAGTGCAACGAAGGTTCACCAGACTGATTCCAGGGATGGCTGGACTGATATATGAGCAGAGACTGGATCAACTGGGCCTTTATACAGTGGAGTTTAGAAGGATGAGAGGGAATCTCGTGGAAACGTATAAGATTCTGACTGGATGGGACAGGTTAGATGCGGGAAGAATGTTCCCGATGTTGGGGAAGTCCAGAACCAGGGGACTCAGTCTTTGGATAAGGGGTAGGCCATTTAGGACTGAGATGAGGAGAAACTTCTTCACTCAGAGTTGTTAACCTGTGTAATTCCCTGCCGCAGAGAGTTGTTGATGCCAGCTCATTGGATGTATTCAAGAGGGAGTTAGATATGGTCCTTACGGCTAAAGGGATCAAGGGGAATGGACAGAAAGCAGGAAAGGGGTACTGAGGTGAAGGATCAGCCATGATCTTATTGAATGGTGGTGCAGGCTCGAAGGGCTGAATGGCCTACTCCTGCACCTATTTTCTATGTTTCTATTTTTCTATGTAAGCACGACAACTGCCACCATCGAAAGCCTACGAGCCATGTTCGCCACGCACGACCTGCCTGATGTCTTGGTCAGCGACAATGGGCCGTGCTTTACCAGTGCTGAATTCAAGGAATTCATGACCCGCAATGGGATCAAGCATGTCACATCTGTCCCATTCAAGCCCGCATCCAACGGCAAGGCTGAACGGTCAGTCCAAACCATCAAGCAAAATGTGTGTCGGAAGGCTCCCTGCAGAGCCGCCTGTCCCGAGACCTGCTCAGCTCACGCATCAGACCCCACTCGCTCACCGGGATTCCCCCAGCCAAGCTGCTCATGAAAAGGGCGCTCAAAACAAGGCTCTCTCTTGTCCACCCTAATCTCCATGATCACGTCAAGGGCAGGCGGCATCAACAAAGCATGTACCATGATCGCGCAAATTTGTCATGCGATATTGAAGTCAATGACCCTGTATTTGTACTCGACTATGGAATTGGTCCCAAATGGCTTGCTGGCACCATCATAGCCAAAGAGGCCAGTAGGGTGTTTCAGGTCAAACTTGCAAATGAACTAACTTGCAGAAAGCATTTGGACCAAACCAAACTGCAATTCACAAACAGCCACGAGCAACCCGAAGAGGACACCACTAACTTCAACCCTCCAACACACACACAAGTGACAACCGACATCACGGTCGACCATGAACTGAACTCACCATCCCCAGCAGCCTGGCAAGGCCAGCTGCCCAGCAGCCCAGCGAAGGACCAACCAATTCACCCACACCTGCATTTGTGCCGAGGCGATTGACAAGGGAGCGAAAAGCCCCAGATCGTCTCACCCTGTAAATAAGCGTGCTATTGACTTTGGGAGGGAGTGATGTGATGTATGCAACCCTATGAAACCTGTATCATACCACCACCAGAGGGCATACTTGTTGGAGTCCCAAGGGATCCCAGCATCCCTTGGAAGCACTGTATATATGAAGACCTCCCACACTGTACCGACACTCTGGAGTTTGAATAAAGGAGCTAAGATCACACTTACTCGTGTCTACAGTACTTAGTTACATTTCTTTATTATGAGCATAACAATTATCTTATATGTTTCGATAAGATCACCTCTCATTCTTCTGAATTCCAATGATTATAGACCCAACCTACTCAACCTATCTTCATAAGTCAAACCCCTCATCTCTAGAATGAACCTGGCGAACCTTCTCTCAACAGTCTCCAATGCAAGTATAGCCTTCCTTAAATATGGAGACCAAAACTCTGTTATAATTGATATATACCACAAAAAGCAGGGGAGCTAGTAATGAGCCCTGTGGTACCCCACTGGAAACAGTCTTCTCGTTGTAAATACCTTCCCGCAACCATTACTCTTTGCTTCCTGCCTCTGAGCAAATTTTGGATGCAACTTGTCACTTTGTCCTGGATCCCATCGGCTTTAACTTTCATGACCAGTCTGCCATGTGGGAGCTTATCAAATGCTTTGCTAAAATCCATATATACGACTTCAAATGCACTACCCTCATCGACCTTCCTTTTTACCTCCTCAAAAAATTCTATCAAGTTCGTCAAATACTACCTTCCCTTAATAAATCCATGTTGACCATCCTTGATTAATCCATGTCGTTCTAAATGAAGATTTATCCTGTCCCTCAGAATTTTTCCCAATACGTTTCCCACCACCGAGGTTAGGCTGACTGGTCTGTAATTACTCGGTCTATCCCTTTCTCCCTTTTTAAACAAAGGTACAACTTGAGCCATCCTTCAGTTCTCAGGCACCACACTTGTAGCCAGAGAGGATTGGAAAATGATGGTCAGAGCCTCTGCTAGTTCCCCTTTTGCTTCTCTTAACAGCCTGGAATATATTACATCTGGGCCTGGGGATATCCACTTTCAAAGCTGCTAAATCCCTTAATACTTCCTCTCTCACTATGTTTATTTCATCTAATATTTCACACTCCTCAATGATTGCAATGTCTGCATCGCCCTGCTCTTTTGTGAAAATAGATGCAAAGTATTAATTAAGATCCATACCCACGTCTTCCACCTCCCACAGATTACCTTAATAATCTCTAATAGGCCCTATTCTTTTTTTTAGCTGTCTTCTTGCTCTTAATGTACTTATAAAATATCTTTGGGTTTTTCTTGATTTTACTTGCCAAAATATTTTCTTGCTCTCTCTTTGCTTTTCTAATTTCCTTTTTAATTCCACCCTTGCATTTTCTATATTGTTCTCGGGCTTCTGCAGTATTGAGCACTTAGTATCTGTCATAAGCCTCACTTTTTTCTTTATCTTACCCTGTATACGTCTTGATATCCAGGGGGCTCTATATTTGTTAGTCCCACTCTTTTTCTTTAAGGGAACATACTCTTAACCCTAAGGATCTCCTCCTTGAATGCCTCCCACTGCCCCCCTTATTACCTTTGCTTAACAAAATCTATCAGTCTCAGATTCAAAATTAACAATTGACCTACCACATTTTGCGTGCATAAGTGTTTCCTAATTTCACTTCTGAAAGGTCTCGCTCTACTTTTTAGACTATGGACCCTAGTCCTTGATCTACCCTGTCAGTTCCACTTGTTATACCACTATATATGATAGTTACTGTTATGTCTTGAATGAAGAGTCAGACTAGATACTGTAAGTTCAAAGTAAGTGCGACCGTAGTCCTTTATTACAGATCTCAGAGTGCCTCTCCAGCTTGTGAGGCCTCCTTATATAGAGGTGCTCCCAAGGAATTGTGGGATCCCTTGGGACTCCAGGGGATAAGCTCTCTAGTGGTTAGACATGGTAATTACAGGTTTATAGACATAATAGTTACATGCCCAGCGAGGAGGACGGTGTTCGAGCCCAGCGAGGGGCAGCATTCGAGCCCAGCGAGGGGCGGAGGTTGAGCCCAGCGAGGGATAGAGGTCGAGCCCAGCGAGGGACGGAGGTTGAGCCCAGCGCGGGACGGAGGTTGAGCCCAGCGAGGGACAGAGGTTGAGCCCAGCAAGGGACGGAGGTTGAGCCCAGCGGAGGGTGGAGGTCGAGCCCAGTGAGGGACGGAGGTTGAGCCCAGTGAGGGACGGAGGTTGAGCCCAGCGGAGGGTGGAGGTCGAGCCCAGCGAGGGACGGAGGTTGAGCCCAGCGGAGGGTGGAGGTCGAGCCCAGCGAGGGACGGAGGTTGAGCCCAGCGGCGGGTGGAGGTCGAGCCCAGTGACGGGTGGAGGTCGAGCCCAGCGAGGGACGGAGGTTGAGCCCAGCAGCGGGTGGAGGTTGAGCCCAGCGAGGGACGGAGGTTGAGCCCAGCGAGGGACGGAGGTTGAGCCCAGCGGAGGGTGGAGGTTGAGCCCAGCGAGGGACGGAGGTTGAGCCCAGCGGAGGGTGGAGGTCGAGCCCAGCGAGGGACGGAGGTTGAGCCCAGCGGAGGGTGGAGGTCGAGCCCAGCGAGGGACGGAGGTTGAGCCCAGCGAGGGACGGAGGTTGAGCCCAGCGGCGGGTGGAGGTTGAGCCCAGCGAGGGACGGAGGTTGAGCCCAGCGAGGGACGGAGGTTGAGCCCAGCGGAGGGTGGAGGCCGAGCCCAGCGAGGGACGGAGGTTGAGCCCAGCGAGGGATGGAGGTTGAGCCCAGCGAGGGACGGAGGTTGAGCCCAGCGAGGGACGGAGGTTGAGCCCAGCGGAGGGTGGAGGTCGAGCCCAGCGAGGGACGGAGGTTGAGCCCAGCGAGGGATGGAGGTTGAGCCCAGCGGCGGGTGGAGGTTGAGCCCAGCGAGGGACGGAGGTTGAGCCCAGCGAGGGACGGAGGTTGAGCCCAGCGGAGGGTGGAGGTCGAGCCCAGCGAGGGACGGAGGTTGAGCCCAGCGGAGGGTGGAGGTCGAGCCCAGCGAGGGACGGAGGTTGAGCCCAGCGGAGGGTGGAGGCCGAGCCCAGCGAGGGACGGAGGTTGAGCCCAGCGAGGGACGGAGGTTGAGCCCAGCGGCGGGTGGAGGTTGAGCCCAGCGAGGGACGGAGGTTGAGCCCAGCGAGGGACGGAGGTTGAGCCCAGCGGCGGGTGGAGGTTGAGCCCAGCGAGGGACGGAGGTTGAGCCCAGCGAGGGACGGAGGTTGAGCCCAGCGGCGGGTGGAGGTTGAGCCCAGCGAGGGACGGCGCAGCATTTAACAGCAGCGGGGTTGGGCCCCAAGGGAGGCGCAATAGAATTTGGTCACCAGTCATCTTGGTCAATCCTCGCCACTGGACCAAGATTCAGCTCGGTCAAGCCCGTGTGGTGGCTGATGTGCAACGGTCACCACATGTTTAAAAAAATCCACACAGGCATCTTCCACCTTTTAAGATGTAATTCATTGCAACACCTGTGATCCCGTCTTTTTTTGGTGTGGAGTTACAAGGGACTGCCTAGTAGTAGTAGTAGATACTCTGATTTATGTCGACGATGAGGCCCACCTTATCCGTCAGTTCCTTTGGGTTGTCCCTCTCACACTCGACAACAGATTTAATGCTCTTCCCTGTGTGTCTTCCAGGGCTTAGATGATTCCCATGTACCATAGCCACTGCATTGTACTAGAGTCTGCCCTCATCATAGCTTCAGTACACCTTTGGGGACTTCAGTTCAATTGAGAGTGTAGCACTCTGTTTGACCTCTCTATTGTTGCCTCGCACTGGACTGGCACTAATCACTCACAAATCCAAGAATAAACAAATGATATCATTATGCTGGATTTGCTGGTGGAAGATATTCTCTGGGGGTGGGAGAGTTGGGTGAATGAAATAATGTTCACGAACCACTGGAGTTTTGCTTTTATGGGCAATAACATCACCTCAACCTCCCGATCCTGTTACAGAAATATAGTGGCCAAGTTTCGGCCTGAGTTGCTCCTGTTTTTTTGGAGCAACTGGTTTAGAATGGAGTATCTTAGAAATTGCAATTTTCGGCATTTAGTTTGCTCCAGTTCTAGTCAGTTAGAACAGTTTCAGTTTGGAACAGATTTTTTTTTTCAAAAGGGGGCGTGTCTGGCCACTTACGCCCGTTTTGAAAGTTTAGGCAGTGAAAACTTACTCCAAACTAACTTAGAATGGAGTAAGTGTAGATTTTTGTACGCTCAGAAAAACCTTGCCTACACTTAGAAAATCAGGCGTAGGTTACAAATCAGGCGAAGGGAATGGGGGGGGGGGGGGGGGAGTTTAAAGGGAAGTTTATAAACATTAAACACTTCAGTTTTACAAATAAAGAGCCATCATCAATAATAAATGATAAATACAATAATAAATCAACCAATAAATCAGTCAAAAAAAATTAATTAAAAATTAAAAATATTTAAAAATCAATAAATAAATCATTTTCTACTTACCGACTGCAGCACTGGGAGCCCTCCAACAGCGTGCTGGGACGGCCCCCCCAGTGTGTCTCTGTCAGTGTCTCTAGCTCTCTGTCTGTCTGTGTGTGTCTCTCTCACTCTCTGTCTGTCAGTGTCTGTGTTTTTGACAGCGAGGGGAGGGGGTGGAGGGGGGTGGGGGAGGGGGTGGATGGGGGGGAGGAGAGGGAGAGAGGGAGGGGAAGAGGGAGAGAGGGAGGGGGAGAGAGAGGGGGAGAGAGGAAGAGGGAGAGGGAGAGGGAGAGAGGGAGGGGGAGAGGGAGGGAGGGAGGGAGAGGGAGGGGGAGAGGGCGAGAGGGAGGGGGAGAGGGGGAAGGGAGGGAGGGGGAGAAGGGAGGAAGAGGATGGAGGGGGAGAAGGGAGGGAGGGAGTGAGGGGGAGAAGGGAGGGAGGGGGAGGGGGAGAAGGAGGGAGGAGGGGGGAGGGGAGAGGGGGAGGGGAGGGGGGAAGGGAGAGGGGGGAGTGAGGAGGGGAGGGGAGAGCGGAGAAGGAGGGAGGAGGGGGGGAGAGAGGAGAGAGGGAGGGGGAGAGGGGAAAGGAGAGAGGAAAGAGGGAGGGAGGTTGAACGGGCCCGGCCCAGCCGGGCACAAGACTTCAGGCGGAGCCCACCCCCAGCATCGGAGTTAAAGATAAGTGACCGGGGCTCGGGTCGGGTCCTGGGGGGGAGCATGAGTCGGGTCGGGTCCGGGGGTGGCGGCGGGGAGCAGGAGTCGGGGGGGGAGCGGGAGTCGGGTCGGGTCCAGGTTGGGGCTGCGCCGTTCTAGGCGCGCCCCGAAACTTGGGCCCATAATGCTGACTCCAGACGCTTCAAAGTCAGAAATATTGCAGTGGTGGTCACATATCTGCAAACCATCTGCTCAAAGATAGGTGCTGTAAATTCCTCTAGTGAAAAAAGCATCACTGGAACACTCGTTCAGATTGTTGAAAGAAAGAAACAGACAGAAAAAACTTTGCATTTATAAGGCGCCTGTCATGATGTTAGGATGTGCAGAAGCACTTTACAGTCAATGAGGTACTTTTGAAATGTAATCACTGTCATAATGTAGGAAACAGTTTGAATTGTTTCCTTTCTGGGTCAGAGAGGTCGATTGACATTGCATTAAGAATTATCGCCTCACTAAAAGGGTACTCATGCTGATAAGCACGAGCCCTAACTTTTTGCCACATGCTTAATTCGAGTTCAGTCTGCAAATCCAACAAGTTCTTCAAAGTAACGGGGAGGTCCAGGGAGAGTTGCCGTTTTGGCAAGGCAAATGACAGAGCGGCGTGATTGGTAAGTAGTTTGTCTTTTTCTTTTCTATATCAATAAATAACCTTTAGCATTGTTGTTGCTAATTTAAGTGTATCAAAGGGTTAAATCATGGCAGGACAGCTCGAACACATGTTATGCTCCTCCTGTACTATGCGGTAAGTCAGGGACGCCTCCAGTGTCCCTGACGACTATGTGTGCAGGAAGTGCATCTACCTGCAGCTCCTGACGGACCGCATTGCGGCACTGCAGCTGCGGGTGGATTCACTCTGGAGCATCCACAATGCTGAGAATGACGTGAATAGCACGTTTAGTGAGTTGGGCTTACTGCAGGTAAAGGGTACACAGCCAGATAGAGAATGGATGACCAACAGGAAGAGCAGTGCAAGGAAGGTAGTGCAGGGGTCCCCTGCGGTCACTCCCTGCAAAACAGATGCACCGCTTTGGCTACTGTTGAGGGGATGACTCATCAGGAGAGGGCAGCAGCAGCCAAGTTCATGGCACCGTGGCTGGCTCTGCTGCACAGGAGGGCAGGAAAAAGAGTGGGAAAGCAATCGTGATAGGGGATTCAATTGTAAAGGGAATAGATAGACGTTTCTGCGGCCACAACCGAGACTCCAGGATGGTATGTTGCTTCCCTGGGGCAAGGGTCAAGGATGTCTCGGAGCGGGTGCAGGGTTTTTTGAAAAGGGAGGGTGAACAGCCAGTTGTCATGATGCATATAGGTACCAACGATATCAGTAAAACGTGGGATGAGGTCCCACAAGACGAATTTAGGGAGCTAGGAGGTAAATTTAAAAAGTAGGACCTCAAAAGTAGTAATCTCAGGAGTGCTACCAGTGCCACGTGCTAGTCAGAGTAGGAATCGCAGGATAGCTCAGATGAATACGTGACTTGAGGAGTGGTGCAGAAGGGAGGGATTCAAATTCCTGGGGCATTGGAACCGGTTCTGGGGGAGGTAGGACCAGTACAAACCGGACGGTCTGCACCTGGGCAGGACCGGAACCAATGTCCTAGGGGGAGTGTTTGCTAGTGCTTTTGGGGAGGAGTTAAACTAATATGGCAGGGGCATGGGAAGCTATGCAGGGAGACAGAGGGAAGTGGAATGAGGGTAGAAGCAAAAGATAGAAAGAAGAAAAGTAAAAGTGGAGGGCAGAGAAACCTAAGGCAAAAAGCAAAAAGGGCCACATTACAGCAAAATTCTAAAGGGACAAAGTGTGTTTGAAAGAAAAGCCTGAAGGCTCTGTGCCTCAATGCGAGGAGTATTCGGAATAAGGTGGACAAATTAACTGCGCAGATAGCAGTTAACGGGTATGATGTAATTGGCCTCACAGGGACATGGCTCCAGGGTGACCAAGGTTGGGAACTCAACATCCAGGGGTATTCAACATTTAGGAAGGAAAGTCAGAAAGGAAAAGGATGCGGGGTAGCATTGCTGGTTAAAGAGGAAATTAATGCAATAGTAAGAAAGGACATTAGCTTGGATGATGTGAAATCGGTATGGGTGGAGCTACGGAAAACAAAGGGGAAGAAAATGTTAGTGGGAGTTGTGTACAGACCAGCAAACAAAAGTAGGGAAGTTGGGGATGGCATCAAACAAGAAATTTGGGATGCATGCAATAAAGGTACAGCAGTTATCATGGGTGACTTTAATCCACATATTGATTGGGCTAACCTAACTGGTAGCAATGTAGTGGAGGATTTCCTGGAGTGTATTAGGGATGGTTTTCTAGACCAATATGTCGAGGAACCAACTAGGGAGCTGGCCATCCTAAACTGGGTGATGTGTAATGAGAAAGGACTAATTAACAATCTTGCTGTGCGAGGCCCATTGAGGAAGAGTGACCATAACATGTTTCTATGTTTCTATGATTTCTTTATTAAGATGGCGACTGACACAGTTAATTCAGCAACTAGGGTACTGAACTTAAGGAAAGGTAACTTCGATGGTTTGAGGCGTGAATTGGCTAGAATAGACTGGCAAATGATACTTAAAGGGTTGATGGTGGATAGGCAATGGCAAACATTTAAAGATCACATGGATGAACTCCAGCAATTGTACATCCCTGTCTGGAGTAAAAATAAAACGGGGAAGGTGGCTCAACCGTGGCTAACAAGGGAAATTAAGGACAGTGTTAAAGCCAAGGAAGAGGCATATAAATTGGCCAGAAAAAGCAACAAACCTGAGGACTGGGAGCAATTTAGAATTCAGCAGAGGAGGATTAAGGGTTTAATTAAGAGGGGGAAATAGAGTATGTGAAGAAGCTTGCCGAGAACATAAAAACTGACTGCAAAAGCTTCTATAGATGTGAAGAGAAAAATATTAGTGAAGACAAACGTAGGTCCCTTGCAGTCGGATTCAGGTGAATTTATAATGGGGAACAAAGAAATGGCAGACCAATTGAACAAATACTTTGGTTCTGTCTTCACGAAGGAAGACACAAATAATCTTCCGATTGTACTAGGAGACCGAGGGTTTAGTGAGAAAGAGGAACTGAAGGATATCTTTATTAGGCGGGAAATTGTGTTCGGGAAATTGATGGGATTGAAGGCCGATAAATCCCCGGGGCCTGATAGTCTGCATCCCAGAGTACTTAAGGAAGTGGCCCTAGAAATAGTGGATGCATTGGTGATCATTTTCCAACAGTCTATCGACTCTGGATCAGTTCCTATGGACAGGAGGGTAGCTAATGTAACACCACTTTTTCAAAAGGGAGGGAGAAAGAAAGCGGGTAATTATAGACCAGTTAGCCTGACATCAGTAGTGGGGAAAATGTTGAATCAATTATTAAGGATGAAATAGCAGCGCAATTGGAAAGCAGTGACAGGATCGGTCCAAGTCAGCATGGATTTATGAAGGGAAAATCATGCTTGACAAATCTTCTGGAATTTTTGAGGATGTGACTAGTAGAGTGGATAAGGGAGAACCAGTTGATGTGGTGTATTTGGACTTTCAAAAGGCTTTTGACAAGGTCCCACACAAGAGATTGGTATGCAAAATCAAAGCACCTGGTTTTGGGGGTAATATACTGATGTGGATAGAGAACTGGTTGGCAGACAGGAAGCAGAGAGTCGGGATAAACGGGTCCTTTTCAGAATGGCAGGCAGTGACCTGTGGAGTGCCGCAGGGCTCAGTGCCGACCCCAGCTCTTTACAATATACATCAATGATTTGGATGAAGGAATTGAGTGTAATATCTCCAAGTTTGCAGATGACACTAAACTGGGTGGCGGTGTGAGCTGTGAGGGGAATGTTAGGAGGCTGCAAGGTGACTTGGACAGGCTAGGTGAGTGGGCAAATGCATGGCAGATGCAGTATAATGTGATAAATGTGAGGTTATCCACTTTGGGGGCAAAAACGCGAAGACAGAATATTATCTGAATGGTGGCAGATTAGGAAAAGGGGAGGTGCAACGAAACCTGGGTGTCATGGTTCATCAGTCATTGAAAGTTGGCATACAGGTGCAACAGGTGGTAAAGAAGGCAAATGTTATGTTGGCCTTCATAGCTAGAGGATTTGAGTATAGGAGCAGGGAGGTCTTACTGCAGTTGTACAGGGCCTTGGTGAGGCCTCACCTGGAATATTGTGTACAGTTTGGTCTCCTAATCTGAGGAAGGACATTCTTGCTATTGAGGGAGTGCAGTGAAGGTTCACCAAACTGATTCCCGGGATGGCAGGACTGACATATGAGGAGAGACTGGATCAACTGGGCCTTTATACATTGGAGTTTCGAAGGATGGGAGGGGATCTCATAGAAACATATAAGATTCTGACGGGATGGGAAACATTAGTTTCGGGTAAAATTTTCCCAAAGTTGGGAAAGTCCACAACCAGGGGACACAGTCTTAGGATACGGGGTAGGCGATTTAGGATTGAGATGAGGAGAAACTTCTTCACTCAGAGAGTTGTTAAACTGTGGAATTCCCTGACACAGAGATTTGTTGATGCCAGTTCATTGGATATATTCAAGAGGGAGTTAGATATGGCCCTTACGGCTAAGGGAATCAAGGGGTATGGAGAGAAAGCAGGAAAGGGGTACTGAGGTGAAGGATCAGCCATGATCTTATTGAATGGTGGTGCAGGCTCGGAGGGCCGAATGGCCTACTCCTGCACCTATTTTCTATGTTTCTATGTTTCTATGTTTCTATGTCCAGCAAGTTGTGGTGATTCACAACCCATGGGATATACCTTCCTCATCCGAACTTGCTGGCCGATTTGTGCACTAATAATAACGGGCCTTGCAAACTCGCAGTTACTTTTCCAGCAAGATTTCAGCCATCATCATGTTCTTAGGGGTCAACTATGGCTCAGTGGGTAGCATGCTCACCTTTGAGTCAGAAGGTTGTGGGTTCAGAATCCCACTCCAGAGATTTGAGCACAAAAATCTAGGCCGACATTCCAGTGCAAAGCTGAGGGAGTGCCGCACTGTTAGTGGTGTCGGATAAGATGCTAAACCCGCCTTTTCTCTCAGGTGGATGTAAAACATGCCACAGCATTATTTCGAAGAAGTGCAGGGGAGTTATCCCCGGTGTTTTTGGACAATATTTATCCCTCAATCAGCATAACAAAAACAATTTACCTGGTCATTATCACATTGCTGTTTGTTGAATCTTTCTGTGCGCAAATATGCTGCCATGTTTCCTACATTACAACAGTGACTACACTCGAAAAACGAAAAGTACTTCATTGGATGTAATGCGCTTTGAGGCGTCCGGTGATCGTGAAAGGCGCTATATAAATGTAAGTCTTTCTTTCTTTTATTATCCTTAAACGCGAGCCAAATGAGCATCCCACACCAACAAATTTCAAATGCATGTGCTTCATAGTGACCCGGAGAAATCTGATTATCAGGCTCCTTATTCAGAGCTGTTAAACCTTGTGACTTCTTTTGGTACAAAAACTCCCCTCGCATCCCTTTTTATTTTTATTTAGTTTCTCTCTGTTTTCCATGGCAGCTGGTAATCATTCACACCCTCTCTAGACTCACCTTTTGTTTCCTAACTTGCGCCATTGCCATCTCAATTCAGCCCATCATCCGCTTTTTCATTCAAATCTCTTCTGCGTTCCACCCTATCAAAGACCTTCCCTTTTGTTCTTTTCATCCCACCGCCCCCGACCCGCCCCCGCCACCCCCGCCCCCCACCACCGTCCCCTCCCCCTTTCAGGGCCCCAGCACTTCCTTAAGAATCTGTTACATTTTGAACTATTGCCAGTTCTGCCCAAGGGTCATAGAAACATAGAAAATAGGTGCAGGAGCAGGCCATTCAGCCATTCTAGCCTGCACCGCCATTCAATGAGTTCATGACTGAACATGAAACTTCAGTACCCCCTTCCTGCTTTCTGGCCATACCCCTTGATCCCCCGAGTAGTAAGGACTTCATCTAATTCCATTTTGAATATATTTAGTGAATTGGCCTCAACTGCTTTCTGTGGTAGAGAATTCCACAGGTTCACCACTCTCTGGGTGAAGAAGTTTCTCCTCATCTTGGTCCTAAATGGCTTACCCCTTATCCTTAGACTGTGACCCCTGGTTCTGGACTTCCCCAACATTGGGAACATTCTTCCTGCATCTAACCTGTCTAAACCCGTCAGAATTTTAAACGTTTCTATGAGGTCCCCTCTCATTCTTCTGAACTCCAGTGAATACAAGCCCAGTTGATCCAGTCTTTCTTGATAGGTCAGTCCCACCATCCCGGGAATCAGTCTGGTGAATCTTCGCTGCACTCCCTCAATAGCAAGAATGTCCTTCCTCAAGTTAGGAGACCAAAACTGTACACAATACTCCAGGTGTGGCCTCACCAAGGCCCTGTACAACTGTAGCAACACCTCCCTGCCCCTGTATTCAAATCCCCTCGCTATGAAGGCCAACATGCCATTTGCTTTCTTAACTGCCTGCTGTACCTGCATGCCAACCTTCAATGACTGATGTACCATGACACCCAGGTCTCGTTGCACCTTCCCTTTTCCTAATCTGTCACCATTCAGATAATAGTCTGTCTCTCTGTTTTTACCACCAAAGTGGATAACCTCACATTTATCCACATTATACTTCATCTGCCATGCATTTGCCCACCCACCTAACCTATCCAAGTCACTCTGCAGCCTCATAGCATCCTCCTCACAGCTCACACTGCCACCCAACTTAGTGTCATCCGCAAATTTGGAGATACTACATTTAATCCCCTCGTCTAAATCATTAATGTACAGTGTAAATAGCTGGGGCCCCAGCACAGAACCTTGCGGTACCCCACTAGTCACTGCCTGCCATTCTGAAAAGTACCCATTTACTCCTACTCTTTGCCTCCTATCTGACAACCAATTCTCAATTCATATCAGCACACTACCCCCAATCTCATGTGCTTTAACTTTGCACATTAATCTCTTGTGTGGGACCTTGTCGAAAGCCTTCCGAAAGTCCAAATATACCACATCAACTGGTTCTCCCTTGTCCACTCTACTGGAAACATCCTCAAAAAATTCCAGACGATTTGTCAAGCATGATTTCCCCTTCACAAATCCATGCTGACTTGGACCTATCATGTCACCTCTTT